>NC_051218.1:31170009-31480009 GCF_015220715.1 Pygocentrus nattereri | reverse complement strand
ACACACAGTATCTCACAAAAGTGAGTACACCTCTTGCCAGCTATTTAGATATTAATCGCTGTGGTTAAGTTATTTTCAGAGGACAGTAAGTTTATACTATTTATGCTATACAAGCTGTACACTGACTAAGTTATATCCAAGTTTCATTTCTATAGTGTTGTCACATGAAAAGATATAATAAAATATTTGCAGAAATGTGAGGGGTGTACTCACTTTTGTGGGATACTATATATATAGGAAAGTACCACATATGTTTATATATATATATATATAAACATATGTGGTACTTTCCTACATTTCTCCATAAATTTGGCCTAAAACCTCATTAGATTTTCACAATAGTATTTAAAGAGTACCAAATTAAATGAAACAAAACTATTAGACTTTAGAGTCATTTATTTATTGAGGGAAAAAAAGGACATGGGAAGCTTTAGGGGAAGCAAATTAATGCAGAATTAGAAAATTCTAAAGGGTTCACAAACTTCCAATATATTTACACACATTTTGTCATTTTTAGTGGTCTCATATGTTTCTGTGTTTTACATTTTTACATTAGTAATACTTTTTTCTATCCTCTGTTCTCTGTTTTAATGCTCGACTGAAGATAGGGATTGCTCTCAAAGTACTCCAATTTTAAATAAAGGCAGACTGTTTGATTGATTGATTGATATAGTGTTCCCAAATTGTTTAACATTAAAAAATGACCAATGAATTCTTAACGCTCCTCCCTCCGCTCCCACATACGACTTCCATGACCTACTCAGCTTGGAGAAATCCTCTTTCTAATCCACACTCTCCTCCACTCACCCCCCCAATCCAACACAATCCAGCCTGATCCACCTATCCAGCCAAACCTGGAGACGTGCTGGTCACCTGGACATGAGAAACGGAGCTCCGGGAATGCCCAGCGTCCGCTTTTCTTCATTTCCACAGTGGGCCGGTGGCTGTGTGAGTGTCGGTGGATGAGTGAGTGTGCAGCAAGTGGGCTCTGATGTGTGTGTGTGAGTGTGTGTGGTGCTCAGTGAAGGATGCAGCGTCTCCTGGTGGTTCAGGTGCTGCTGTGCTGTTGGCGGTTGGTCCAGCCATTCTGCCCATCACAATGTACCTGTGTGTTTCACTCCCGCAGCGATGGAACAGGAACCAGGTAAAACACCTTCACTTCACCAGCCCGTATATCATCACTGTCATATTAATAGATCATTATTTTAAAATGTCAGCTGTGAAAAAAAAAAGAAGCTAAAAATGCTTTTTAGCTTATTCTGATCATCCTTGTTACCCTCTGAGGTATGTTAAAATTTCATGATGAACAGATCATTAGAAATGATTAAAATCATCATCATCATCATCATTATCATCATCATCATCATCATTATCGTTGTTAACTGCTTAGTCCAGAGTTGCAGCATGATCAAAATTTATTTAGTAAAAATCTGGTTTCATTAACCTCCATTCAAAGTTGACAATGTTTTTCCTTCTCCTGTAAAGTTACCACTTTCGATTATATTCATCAAAAATTGCCCAAATTGCTACAACATTATGAAATAAGCACTAATATCAACTTTTATATCCTAAATTTCATAGTTAGTGAGACAATATGTAAATATAGCTTCTGACACACACACACACACATACACACACAGAGATTCTCTTTCAAGGCAGAATAATAAGATATAGGGACTCTATAGATCTCTATATAGACTCTATAGCTAAATAACATCAAATAACAAGTTAGACATTGTAAGTGGAGTCTACTACCTGAAAGCGAAATAGCCCTGATTTCACATCAAACCTATTTGCAAATGAATCATAATAACCTGATGAGCCCTTATTTTGTGACAGAAATGACTTAAATAAGAATGATGTAATTATTCTTAAATAAATAAATAAAACAATGGTACAGCCACAGTGCATTGTAAGTCAAGTAATCTTATCAGAGAAAAAAACAAAGATTTATTGTCTTGATTTCACTTTGGCCTAATTATTATGTCCAAAATGACATAAGAATATTATGAAAATAATATTCAACTTATTTCTAGATGTTTGTTACCTTCATTCTACAGGCAGATCATTTTGTTTTAAGAAACCATGCTTCAAGACATGTACCAGTAGTATAAGAATAATATGTGGATGAAATGAATTCTAGGAATCTAGAAATACGTTTAATAATATTATAGTTACAGCAACTGCAATGGATACTATAACAACACCTTAGCAACCACCTGGGATACAATAGCAATGGCCTAGTATTACCTTAGCAATCACCTGAGATAGCATTGGTCCAGCCAAGCAACACCTTATCAAACCTCCTCTGATAACAAAGTAATGGCCTAGCAACCTTAGCAACCACCTGGGATAGCATCGGACCAGCCAAGCAACACCTTAGCAACCTCCATTGATGGCATAGCAATAGCCTAAAAACACCTTAGTAACCACTGGGGATAGCATCTGACCTGCCAGGCAACATCTTAGCAATCTCCTTTGATAGCATAGCAAAGGCCTAGCGATACCTTAACAGCCACTTGGAATGGCATAGCAACAGCCTAGAAATACCTTAGCAACCACCTGGAATAGCATGGCAATGACCTTTTATATTCTATGTATACTCTGTAATGTACATACTGTTAGTATGGATTTTCATTCAAGTATGGCACAAATTCAGGGGGTGAAATATTTAAACTTAAAGTGTGAATGTGGGTTGTGGACAACAGTAAACAAAGCACTTCTGAAACCAACCCTTAAAAGCTAAATACTGCATCAAATAACTACATTCTGTTTTAACAGCTGATTTGTTGCAGCTGCCTGTGAGGTTGGCTTCTAATTAATAGAAAAGTCCATAGATAAGCTAATTTCTCCATTGCAGATTATCTATCAGCATAATTTAAATATAGACAACATTTACACCCATAATTCAGTTCCAAATTGAGTGTAACCTTACAGAAACATTCATTTTTGTGACCTGCAAACATACAAGCACCAGTGTGTTCTGAGTAGCAGTGTACATCTTCTACTTAGCATATTAATGACGCTGATAATCACTTTGTTCCTCTTAAGCAACATAAACAGATTAGCGCGCACATATTCCTAATATTTTCCTGAGTGATTCAGCATGCTGCTATATGAATCACTGATGCGGTCTTTATCTGAAAACACTGCATACAAACCACATCAGCATTATATTTTGTGGACGACTGAAGAAATGTGAACTTATTTGGAACAATTGCAAACAGTGCAAACATGCAAGTTTAGTTTAAATCATTTGATTCCCTTTTTTTTTTAGCTCAAGCAAGTGTTTCTTTCAGATCAGAACATGAAAAAGAGCATTCTTTAGAGAACCATTTTTATAATTGGTGAACTATTTTAAAGTTTGAAGAAACTACAAATAATGCTTGTTTCTTTTTCCTGTTGATTTCTGCTTATTAAATTTGTATTATGTCTTAAAAACTCAATTTATTTCTACATGGCTATTTTGCATTCAAATTAAACGTAATGTTGTTGTTAGTGTGCGTTTAAGACTGAAATATGATATAAACGAGCTCTGTTCTAATTGGCTGCCCTGTATTGTGCCTCATTCAAAGAACAGCCCAGGCTGAAACACACCTTATAACTTAAGCATGCTGTTGTTGCAGCTTAGTGTCCATACTTGGAAGTTTTGAAAATTTAACAGCGGCATCTTTTCCACTGTTCAGCCAAATGATTCTCAGGGCTGTACTGTGCGGTTCCACGCTGGTGCGGACTTGTGAGACCATTTACAGTTTCTTTTTCTATCTGTAGTGCTAGTAAACCATAAATTACTGAAGAACAACTACACAAAAGAGTGGCTAACTGCTAAAAGCATAGCTAGACACACAACACCCAAGACAAGACACTGCACTTGTCACTGTATTGGTTTCTTTTTTCAGTTGGGCAGTTACTGAAACAGAGCCTGTACTGCAGTGGGCTACACCTGTAGCCAGCTAACAACACTAGCATTAGGCCCTGCAGGGTACAGTCAAGTCAAAGCAATGTATATGTCGCATATTACAACCCCAATTCCAATGAAGTTGGGACGTTGTGTAAAACATAAATAAAAACAGAATATGATGATTTGCAAATCCTTTTCAATCTATATTCAATTGAATCTACTACAAAGACAAGATATTTAATGTTCAAATGGATAAAGTTTATTGTTTTTTGCAAATATTCAGTCGATCACAAGCAAGGATGGGGTGAGGTTCACCACTTTGTGAACAACTGCGTGAGCAAATAGTCCAACAGTTTAAGGACAACGTTTCTCAACGTGCAATTGCAAGGAATTTAGGGATTTCATCATCTACAGTCCATAATATCATCAAAAGATTCAGAGAATCTGGAGAAATCTCTGCAAGTAAGCAGCAAGGCAGAAAACCAACATTGAATGCCCGTGACCTTCAATCCCTCAGGCAGCACTGCATTAAAAACCGACATCATTCTGTAACGGATATTACCACATGGGCTCAGGAACACTTCAGAAAACCATTGTCAGTGAACTCAGTTCGTCGCTCCATCTACAAGTGCAAGTTAAAACTCTGCCATGCAAAGCGAAAGCCACATATCAACAACACCCAGACACGCTGCCGGCTTCTCTGGGCCCGAGCTCATCTGAGATGGACAGACGCAAAGTGGAAAAGTGTCCTGTGGTCTGACGAGTCCACATTTCAAATTATTTTAGGAAATCATGGACGTCATGTCCTCCGGGCCAAAGAGGAAAAGGACTGTCCGGATTGTTATCAGCGCAAAGTTCAAAAGCCAGCATCTCTGATGGTATGGGGGTGTGTTAGTGCCCATGGCATGGGTAACTTACACATCTGTGAAGGCACCATTAATGCTGAAAGGTACATACAGGTTTTGGAGCAACATATGCTGCCATTCAAATAACGTCTTTTTCAGGGACGTCCCTTTCAGCAAGACAATGCCAAGCCTCATTCTGTGTGTGTTACAACAGCGTGGCTTCATAGTAAAAGAGTGCAGGTACTAGAAGACTGGCCTGCCTGCAGTCCAGACCTGTCTCCCATTGAAAATGTGTGGCGCATTATGAAACGCAAAATATGACAATGGAGACCCCGGACTGTTGAGCAACTGAAGAGGTACATAAAGCAAGAAAGGGAAAGAATTCCACCTACAGAGCTTCAACAATTAGTGTCCAAAACGCTTACTGAGTGTTGTTAAAAGGAAAGGTGATGTAACACAGTGGTAAACATGCCCCCGTCCCAACTTCTTTGGAACATGTTGCAAGCATCAAATTCAAAATGAGTGAATATTTGCAAAAAACAATAAAGTTTATCTGTTTGAACATTAAATATCTTGTCTTTGTAGTGTATTCAATTGAATATAGGTTAAAAAGGATATTCAAATCATCGTATTGTTTTTATTTATGTTTAACACAACGTCCCAACTTCATTGGAATTGGGGTTGTATAACAGGCATTATAACAAAGAAAAACCTATCCTCCTGTTTCGCCATTTGAGTCTTGGTTCCTCTTAAGGTTTCTTGAGAATGACACTTTCCAATTAATATAAAATAATAAAATAGAGAAAAGGAGAAAAACAGCCGGTCAGTGGAGTGAAACATGTAGATTAAGCAATGATAATTGATTACCGTTAGAGGCCTATCAGAGTAACAATGAGCAACAGATCTGTGAAAATGAGCCACTGTTTCCTTTGAAAACCAGTAACAACTGTAGAGCAGCTCAAAGTTTCACAGAACAAGTCAATTTTTTATATTTATTTCATTTCAACACCAGACATTTGAATTTGTGATTTCAGATATGAGATCCTTTAATGTATCCTTATTTATCTTTTAAATAGGGTTTCAGTGCAAGACACCGTACATTCATGTTAGTTTAGCCCAGTGCACTACAGTTCAACACACTACAAAACAGGTTTGATTTCAGCTTTCTGTCACTCCCATACCGATCAGTCCACTTTGCTCTTGTTGTTATATGTTCATCGTATATACTTGTGATATCAGAGCATCAGTTAGTCCGATTGAACCCATACTAAAGTATTTGGAAGCTAAGCCAGCTATAAGAGAGCAGCTGGCTGACATTAGCTTAGCTAGGAAGCTACAGCTCCAAATACTCCCAATAATTTTTGCATTCTAATACCAGCCACTCAAACTTACCTCCTCAGATTTGAGTCATTACCATCTAAACTTGCATGAGTAGAGCTTTTGTTAGCTAAGCTAATGCTAAAGTCACTTTTTTTCTGGTTAGCAGCGCCATTTTACATTTAGAAATTGGTGTTAGATTGAAGTTTTAACATTTATTTAATGCAGGATTTAAAATCGTGCGCTGCTTTAATTTATTTGGCGTATGTTTACACGAACTGAACTAATTTGATTGTTTTCGTGTTGTAAATGCAAAGCAGGATGCACGCGGTACATTACTGGCATAAATGTAAAACCAATAGATAGCAAGCATACTGTATATCGGTCCACTGGCTTGATAAGGTCGGCACCCCACTGACTGTTTGCCATAGGCCCTTGAACCACTCAGATTATTGTCCTGCAAAGAAGCTCTAACTCTCTTAATCTCCCCAGTCAAATTTTTTAGAAAACAAATTCTGACAAATATTACAAACACCTCAGAGAAAAATTACTAGGTCTAATATAAAATGATTTTATAGAAAGTGTTGTTGCTGACACAGTGCTAGATAAAAAAAAACTAAATTAATTTACAAAGAATAACAAAAGAAGGAAGGCAATATAAGTAAATTAGACTGAAAGTGGAAAATGAGCAATTATAAGTGGAATTTTTTCTATTGCTTTAAATGTTAACATCTTGCTTTTTACTTTTGCTCTCCAACATTGAGTTTAGTGTCTCATTCAGTGTCTCCTGATCCTCTGTAACATTCTCCATGCTTCCCCAGGACCGTCCTCTGCAATGACCCAGACATGTCGGACATCCCGGTCAACGTGCCGGTGGACACTGTGAAGCTGCGGGTGGAGAAAACGGCGGTTCGTCGGATTCCCACTGAAGCCTTCTACTACCTAACTGAGCTCCAGTACCTGTGGATCACCTACAACTCCATCACCTCTGTGGACCCAGGTAGCTTCTACAACCTGAAGGTCCTGCATGAGCTCCGGCTGGACGGCAACCAGATCTCCACCTTCCCCTGGGAGGCCCTGAGAGAGATGCCCAGCCTCAGGACGCTTGACCTGCACAACAACCGCCTCACCAGTGTCCCCATGGAGGCTGCCCCTTACCTGGTCAACATCACCTACCTGGACATCTCCAGCAACAGGCTCAGCACCCTGCCCTCTGACCTGGTGGATATCTGGCCTCCTTTTTCTGGCATTGCGCCAACCTTGAATGCTTCCCAGAAGATCGTACTGGGTGAGTGATGACTGAAATAATTATAACACATTACACACACACGCACACACACACACACACACACACACACACACACACACACACACACACACACACACACACACACACACACACACACACACACACACTTTCTAAGTCACTTATCCTTCTGGGTTGAAGGGTGAGCTGGAGCCTATCCCAGCAGTCTAATAATGCATTACTTTTTTCTTCATTTTATTTTTTCCAACCTCCAGACCAGGGAAAACACAGGACTTAAACACAAGGGTAACAACGGACAGATGAAAACACAGGTGGAGACAATCAGGGGTGGAGTCATGAAACAAGGGGGCAGGAGTAGAAAACCAAAACAAATGCACATGGACAGGACTGGGAGGGGGCAATCGTGACAAGAAAAAATGATTGATCAATAGAAATCTAAAAATAAAAAGTTAAAAATAAATTCAACATTAAATACTAAGCATTTTGAGAATTATTAAACAAAAATGCAAAGAATGCTAATGAAAATAGAAGAAAATACAAATAATTAAACAATTACAATTTCTACATTACACATTTTTAAAAGAGCTAAGCATTACATATGATATGCTATATATGACAATATTTATGGCTATCATAATAAATTATGTCACAGTATACATTTCTGAGCATTTATGGATATTATCACTACTTAAAGAACACTGAAATCCATTTTTCATTAAAAAGAGAGAATAAATAGTCTAACTGGAGTTTGTGTGGTGCAGCATGAACATATGAACATCTGAACAAAATACTTTCAGTATTTAGTATCTAACTGTGACACGTATGTTCTTTTTTGTTTTGTTTTTTTTTTTATTCCAACATAATATCCAAAAACTTTGTGTCCAAATGAAATATTGTGATACATATTGAGCATCATGACAATGCTTTATTTTTGCCTTATTATCTACCCATATACAGTCAGACACTATTCAGGTATATTTTTGTTTACTAAGGCACAGACATAAATGTACCTTCAATTATGCAACAATAGTCATACAACCAAATTGTGTATGTGACATATTGTTTTCATAATTTACTAGTTAAAAGGTATGCTTTTATACTTTTTAATAACCTAGGGGTTAACAACAGAAAAGTAAATAAGGTTGAATTTAATAAATAAATTGAGACAATCTTTTACAACTTTCAACAACAAATCAAAGCAATTTAAAACCATAACTGGCACAATTATGTTCCTAACTGAAAATACTAAAGATACCCTGAGGATTCCACCCTTCTCATGTTTTTAGGTAAAGCATTGTAGAATAAGATTGGATAATACATGATTTTTGCCAGAATTGGAGGCACATTTGAAAAGTTTATGGCCTTCTTTATGAATCATAACATCTTTTTTACAAGGCACTCTGCACTTTAACACTGTACTGATGTAGTACATGTATTCTGATGCACATTATTGTGTGGTTGGATGGTATAGTGGTTAACACTGCTGCCTTCTACACTATAGACTGGGGTTCAATCCCCCACCTGGGCAAACTCCCTACACTATGCCAATAATAGTCCTTGGGCAAGACTCCCAACACCGCCTTGGCCTACCTGTGTAAAATGATCAAATTGTAAGTCGCTCTGGATAAGAGCATCAGACAAATGCCGTAAATGTAAATTATTGATGTTCCTGATTTATTTTATTGTTCTGTTTTAGAACATTACGTCATGAAAAGGTACAAATATATACTTTTCACCTGGAAAAACCTATTTAAAGTACACAATTGAACTTTAACACCACTTTTGTACCTTTGAGGGAACATTTACATTGTTTGTACCTTGATAAACGAAGAAATGTACCTGCACAGAATCTTCAGTGTATAAAGAGAGACAAATGGCTGGGTTTGAAAGACATTAATGTAATCTTTATAATGTAGTATTTCCGTTGTTAGTTAGGGTTACATTTGTCTTGTGGTGTAAATCTAGTCTTATTTTTGAGTAACCATGAACTTTGCAGGTGTGTGGTGTTGCTGCCTCGTGAGCAGCTGTGTCTCAGCTTTTCCTCCTCCCCGAGGATTTAATCTCATTAGTCTTCCCCCGTGCCGCTCTTATTTAAACTTCCATATCCAGTCTCACGTGGCACTGGGGCCTTTGGTCATTATTAGGGCTCCTGGTGCATGAAAGAAAAACACAGTTTTATGGTCAGCAGACACAATATATATCATTGCTGTCCTTAAAATTGCTCTTAACAAAAAAATCTCTTTAAATGAACTTACATTAAAAGTAAAGAACATTTGCCATCTCCTTTAAGGTTCCGACTAAACAGTGAAAAGCAATGATGTATTGAAAGGTTAGTTGAAATATTGGAAATGTGACACCTCCACAGACTGTAGGTTATTGCGTACTTTGCTATGGCAGTGCTAGTGTTAATGTGCTAGGATCTGGATAAGTTCTCCCTCTCTGTGGCCTAGATATCACACTCACAGCAATAGTGTGAGAAGGTCAGCTGATGTTAATAGGATGTTTCAGGGCACGCTAATGCCCAAATGGAAATAAGGCCTGTCATGTCGTGCGCTCTGTGGCCTGGGAACAAAAAACAAGATTACGGCTTGGCAAAAAAGGAGGAACAAGATGTAGAGTAAATATGCAAATCCTTCTTTAATGAATAGAACAGTCTGTAATGGCAGGCTGCAATACATACATACATATACACACACACACACACACACACACACACACACACAGATATATATATATATATATATATATATATATATATATATATATATATCTGTGTGTTTGTGTGTGTGTGTGTGTGTGTGTTTATGTATGTATGAACATATAGATAGATATTGCACAATTTGCGTTTACCAATATATTAAATTCAGCTACCTGGACAGAAAACTTGTGCACTACAAGTTGCAGTAAAAAGCCACATATGGGTCATTCTCCATTTGGGGTGGGAACCCATGTCACAAAGTGCTTAAAAAAGATGCTTAAAATATTAGGCATAGCTTCAAAAGTTGGTATGTACATTTGACCTAAGATTAAATAATACTTTTTCTTTGTGATTACTTTTCCCTTATCATTTTCATAGTTTCATAGTCACTCTGCATCTGTAAAACAGCTTCTCACAAAACCAGTTTTCAAAATTTGAGAAACCATTTTTTACCAGAATGTCACTGGAGTCACAAGTCACTGGTGTTACACTGTTACACAATATTCATACAACACCATTGACTGTAAAATATGTTTTTCATGTATGATAAAAGGAGACGTTAATGGATATATTACGATAATTTACTTTTGGGATGAATGATTTTTTTAAAAAGTATCCAACCTGAATTTCCACTCCAGATGGAGAATAACCCATTTAAGTATGCTGTCTGTAGAGGATGTGTTAACTTGTTTCTACTTCGAAAAATTACAAAATGTAATGCAGCTGAAATAAAGATTCTCTTTTATTTCACTGCAAAAGACAATACACTGAAGTTGAATATGGCAATGATACATACATTTGAGAGTAAATTCAGTACATTAACTTCTCAGCATGGCTAAATGACTCCACTAAATCCAGTACTCTACTAAATGTTACTTGTGATATACAATGAACAGCTATATTTGTGATCATCTAGTTATGACTGTTAAAAATAACTGCCATATAATGATGAATTATCATCAGATTGTCCCCAGCATTACGCAAATGTGCCAAAAATGTTAGCAAGTGCAACAATTCAACATAGTGGACAAAACTGCTAAACTGCTCTTAGTAAAACCATCATAAAGTTAACAACTTTGAGAGAGCTGTTATTAGCTACGTGCCTTATCTATAGTGTCTTTTCCCAGTGATGGGTCTACCCAGTGGAGTCCCTAAAGATAACCCAGGCTTCTCTGTCTGCACAGTTCAGCTCACTTAAGTACAGGTTAATCTGCTAATGGAGTTTCCTACTGTGAGAATTTGTCAGCTTTGAGTTTCTCTGAAGCTCTCATGCTAGGACAATGATAGAAGTCTTCTCTCGTTCACTTTTAAACACTAAAACCCAGTTCAGGAAGCTGTGAGTACTGTACATGGCAAAACAAGCCAGGAGCTTTTGAACTTTCAGAAAAGCACCAGAACAGAACCAGAAAATCTTGGGTTTTTACGTGTATTAGAAAGCTTAATAAATCAAAGCATCTGTTCTTAAATATTCCTTTAATCACCCATGCTGATCATCTATGCTGTTTGAGTCTTAGACACTAATTTGAGAGTAATTGAGAATACAGAGTTTGGCTTCCCAAGATATTCAAATGTTCATGTTTTCTCAGATTTTGCTTTACAAAAATCCCTCATGTACCCCCAAATAACTAGGCCATTTCCACCTGAATCCCAGCATTTATTGAAGTTGAATTGAAACTCACCCCCAGCCTCACTGAACCACAGTCTCACCAGTGTTTCAGTTGCTGTCTTCACCCAGCTGTTCACATTCATCAGTGATTCATGCCCAATTCTCTGTTGACAGTTAACGGACCTGCCATCCTACTATAGACAAAGTTTTGAGTGAACACTGCTGGAAATGTGCAGCACCTGATGTTTTACTGCCAGGACTTCCTGTTATATTATGTTGTGAATGCTATGGAATAGCCAAATTTACAGCCTCTTCCAGATCTGTCTGAAGGGGGTAAAAGGATGTCTCAGAATGGTGAATCTATACAAGTTAGCCAGTTCTTAAAAAGGCGAATGAACCCAAGTTACAGGGTCAACACCAGACCAGGTCAGCAACCAAATTAATCAAACACAATACATGGACAAAGACAAGTTAGACAAACAAGTGAGGGTTGTAACCAAAAAGCAAACATACAGATTTACCAAGTCAAAGGGACAATAGGGACCTTTAGATGGTCCACATGTTTGCTCTGTCCCTGTGTGGCAAGAGTTGGGATCCAAAGTCTTGGCATCTGAGATTAGTTATCCAGTCTCAATTTCAACTACTCAATCTAGGGGTTTCTGAGGACTGGTTTAAGAGCCATTATTCATAGTACTCACTGCATCGAACAACAGAGCCTCATGAGTTTATGTTCAAAGCAACTGTTTTGTCAAAGAAATCTGTAATATTTTTAAGAAAAGAAAAAGTAATTGTCCTCATACAAAAGGGTTCTTCATTTTGGAGAGTCTAGATGCTGATGCTGAGACTATGCTCACTTTTATAAATACAGGTTCTGAGATGGTTCTTGACTTAGATATATGAATATAGGCAAACCTTTTATTGGTATATAACCAACCTTCAGTGAAATTTGAATGTGTTTTTGACTTTTGCCTCTTTTTAGAGTGTAGTGGAGTGGAATGTTATTCAGTCTATACTCTTGAGACAGGGACACTTCACTATTGCTTTACCATCACAGTTCTAGAAATATTTAAATGGTACATAATATTTTGTGTTTGATGTTTGCAGGTCTCCAGGACAACCTGTGGTACTGTGACTGCCGGATCTCCAAACTTATCGAGATGTCCAAGATGACAAACATTCCAGTGGTTTTGATGGACCCATATCTGTCCTGCAGTGGCCCAGAGAACCTGTCTGGTGTTCTCTTCCAGAGAGCTGAGCTGGATCAGTGTGTCAAACCTTCAATCATGACCTCAGCCACAAAAATCACCTCTCCTCTTGGCAGCAATGTGCTCCTGCGCTGTGATGCCACAGGATATCCCACTCCTACCCTGCTGTGGAGCAAGGCAAATGGGTTAGCTATAAATAACACAGGTAGGGGAAATCCAAAGTAAAGTCTCTATCTGACCTTAAATGACCTTCACATTGTTGCGCAAGTGACCTGCTGTTGAATTATACTGGATGGTGACCATCAATGTGCACATGAGCAGTGAAGTGTGATACTTTAAAGTGGTTTTGCAGGTTCTTGATGAACACAGCTGCAAATTTTCACATACATTTTAAGGAACATTCCTCCTCTTGATGGTCATAGAAGCCTTCATCTGCAAGCCAGTGCATGTCAGTTTTATCATCAAATATCAAGGAAGTACAGGTTTCGGTGAATTCTTCTGACCTTTTTGATTGTATTTTCTTGTAGTTGTCCAAGAATCTCCCGGTGAAGGTGTCCGGTGGTCCATCCTCAGTCTGCATGGTATCGAGGTGAAAGATGCTGGCGTGTACCGCTGCAAAGCCAAGAATGTTGCAGGAAATTCGGAGGCCTTTATCACCCTCTCTGTGGCTGGGATGGATACAACAACAGTGTCCCTTTCATCAAGCATGACCAAGAAACCTGATGACAGTCCAGGATTAATTACCCAGTCTCTGCCTCCAGTTACTGGCACTGTAGTTCCAACATTTACATCTTTTAGGCCTACTACATCCAAGCCCCCCATAACCACAATGCCATCTGTACCTAGTCGGATGAACCTAGGCCCGGGTGGAGGCATTCAGAGGTCTCCACCTGCTGGAGATACACCAGCTAAGATGCAGCAAGGAAAGGATACTAAAGGTCTGGGTACCAGCGATAAATCTAGGAAAAAGGGAAGTGCCTACATCAAGGATATCGAAGTGGTTGAAGAGACTGGAGATACGGCAGTTGTGCTATGGACAACTGAGGGTTTGCCTAGCGATACACCCTTATCCATGGTGTACTTCCCATACGACACAGAAGATAACAAGGAAATGCTAGAGACTGAGGTTGGGTTGGGGAAACTTCTTTTAGAGAATCTGCTGCCCAACCAGGTCTACACAGTCTGTTTGGTTGCCAAAGGTTTTGTGTCTGGAAAGGACCAATGTGTGAATTTTAGCACTCTGGACACCTCTGGGGATGATAGCCAAAACAAGTGGCTAATGATTGCTAGTGGGATTGCTTGCGTTTTTGCACTCCCACTTATCATCCTTCTTCTCTATAAGATTGTGTCACTCTACTGTAAGGGGAGAGCCAGCAGAAATGCTGGAACAGATGAAGACCTCTCTAAAGAGACTTATGTAAAGTTTGAGACTCTCACAATGAAACAGAGGACACTGAATGGACAGGCGAATGACCTCTGGGCTCGGAGGCAGACACAGGAATCAGAAAGGATGCTTCTTTGCTCCCGTTCAAGTATAGACTCCCAAATGACTTACAAAAGTGATAGCTCACGATCAGAGTACTTGTGCTAGCTAACAAGTTTTTAGCCTAGAAACCAATTCCTGGGAACTAGGAATTATTATATTCATCATCTGGGACAATGTTGCCTGTGCTAACTCCACCATTTGCAATGAGAACACTGCAAATGTTGTGCATAATCACTTCGTATGTTACTGAACTAAAGATGAGCCCATGTAGATGAAAGTGCTCATGATATCACAAAACACACTTCATCTTGCCACCAACATGCAGGCACACTATGGGTGGTTTCCCACTGCACATTTAAAAACACAAACTGATCCAAAAGGGAACCAAAAGAATGTACAATTCTAGTTTGTTTTCTACCAGATCCTTTGGGACCAGAAAATTTGGACTTGTGCTTTTTCCATTGGCCATCAGTCAGGTTTTTGGTTGCTGCTCAAAATCGACACCAACAGGAATGAAAGATACTCAAGGATGTTCTCTGATTTTGGAAACTCTTTCAGCTGAAGCTTACAACAATTTAGCAAACTCTTTACACTAACAGGTGAAGATAAAGTCTCCAAGCCCTACTGCATTGCCAGTTGGTGCCCCAGAATGTAATTAGGAAAGATTACTATGTTTTCTAAGCTAAAATAAGCTAGTTAGGAAGCTAACAGGTTAGCATTTATGCTAGCCTCCACAGAATGGGTATCTTGACAAATGTAAAATACAAACTTTAATTGATTCGACACACAGTTGTGTGCATTGCAGACATTTGTAAGCACTAATTCATTTCAGCTCAGATAGTGTTATGTTAAGATAACTGGTAAGCAAGGTAGCTAATTAGCCAAATTAAATGCCTTAGAGTGGCATAAAATTACCAAAAAGACAATTATTGTGACAGTTCCAGCTGTCTCTTAAGCAGGTAGAAAACAAACTAGAATTGTACATTTTTTTGGTTCCCTTTTGGATCAGTTTGTGTTTTCAAATGTGCAGTGGAAAAACACCCTTATTGGCCATTCACCATACACTTTTGAAGTTTGCAATCAATTGCAGTCTGTGTCTGGGTAAGAGAGAAGTGTAGTAGCTTATTATTTACAGTGTGATGACACATGCATGAGGTATGGAACACAGAATGTGAAGTACATTTAAGCTACTCTTAAGAGTTTGTTTATGTATTAGCAAGGGAGGTTCACAGAGAAAACACAGAAAACACAGTCAATTTATTGCCTTATAATACTATGATAATTCCTCTTCTTTTTATTATTTCCTGTTTTTTAAATGGAGTGTTTTCTTTTATTCACTGTACCCAAACATACAGTGCATGTTTGTATTCAAGGTGATTATTTTTTATGGTATATAATGTTCATAATTAATGTAAATATGGTATATTATCTCCTTATGCAATGATCATTAGCACCTGACTATTAAGAATTACTGAATTAATTTTGTGAAACAAATTATTTGAAACGGTTTCGTTCAGACATGCTAACATGGCTAACAGAAAGCAGTTGGCCTAACAGTTGCTGGAATTCCTCTGTGATTTCCTCTTGGAAGAGATAAAAGATTGCCTCTTTTAGAGAAGATCTGACAGATTTTAAATGCAGGATTTATTGTAGTGGTGTTGCAAAGCCCTGCCAAACACACACCCACACACTTTCTTCCTGAACCAGTGTATGCATTAAACCTTTGCCATGTTTTCTGTGATAAATCTGCCATCTTTTACAACCAGATAAACTTTAAAGGGTAATTAAAATGACTGTAAGTGTTTTATTTGTCAGATTAAGCATGAACTGATTCCTTTAATGAGTCTGAGTAGCACATTATTGGGTTAGAATTGACTGTGACTGTGAGATTAGAGAGTGCAGAATCTTTAGCTTTAGTATGACATCTGTATATAAAGTGTGTTATACAAGCATTGCCTTTTTATACACAGATGCATATACATTTGCATCTGGAATTTCAGCCTGAGGAACAAATGCCTGAAATGTTTTACAGTATAGATTTGAATGCTATCAAATCTGCACTTGTACCTTTAAAGTTAGTGTTTAATTGCAATTCCAGTGTGCTGGAGCACAGAAGCAAAAAAAAAAATAAATTACTGCTGTCCAATTACTCATGCACTGGTAATGACACATCCCTCATGTAATCGAGTAAAATGATAATATTATATCACAAGGGCTGATTTTAGCTGTAAACAGTGCTCAGGGCTCAACGTGGTCCACATTTTTGCTCCATACCAACTTGCAACACAAAAAAATTTACTTGAGAACCATAGGCTTACAATCTAAGTACCACAGAGGGATCTCAAAAATGCGGTTTTCAAGATTTAGTACTATTTAATAAAAAGAGATTTTCACATACTGAATTCAAATTTCTGCATAATTCAGTGGTTGACATGTAAGAGTCATTTACAGTGGTGGTGATAGGAACCATGGGTCGCCATGACAACAACACAAATATAGCCATTTTATTTCATATCCAAAACCATCCTAAACCATCAGTGAACCTACCCGTGTCTTCTGAGTTTTATATGGAATGTTGATGATGGTAAACTAGTGTAAAAATCTAAAACAGTAAATTTTCTTTGAAGACTATTTTGCCTCACATTGTCCTGCATGTGTCCCTCCACCATGAATGGATTCAAAAAGCTCAAAATTATGTCAAAATTATCATAAAACAATGGCTTGGACATCAGGCAGTGTATTCATAAACATTTCATGTAATACATTTCTGTAATGTAATGCCACTCTGAGAGACTTTACACCTTAAGATCTCATTTAATTATGCAGAAATTTTGAAACTTTGGCATAACCCCTCTTTATGTATTAATTCTTGTTCTATTCTTTCATGCAAAAGAATATTATTAGGGTGGGGGACACCTAGATATTCAGAAATAGCCATGTATTTTACTATTGTATATTACCAATATGTATCTGGAAGCAAAGATGTGCTTATGTATGTGACCGCATGACCCAAAGGGAGCTACAACATAGTTTTACACCTTTTTGCATAAAATATTTTTGGAAACAGAGAGTGTTTTAAGGCCATTCCCATGAAGGCACATACACATGTGTCCAGCTGTACATGTCCAAACAACGCTAATCTTTCCAGCTGTCATGTTGTCATGCGAACTTGGTTTAACCAAAGCTGTTGAAGAAGCTTATAGTCCACAGTACACTTCATGTCGAAGCCATCACGGTAATCACACATTCACAACCAGCCTGTTGAGGAAAAATGAGGCCATGGCTTTTTTAAAAAAGGTTTTACAGGGCGTTAAAACAAAATACAGCACATCATGCTAGACAACTGTTCAAGGTAGTTGTTCAACTGTTCAAAATAGCCATTGTTTTTAGTGCTATTTAAAAGTAACACAATTACACAATTATCACAATCACAAAATTCATAACAAAGATAGCTACTTAATGATATTTACATTTGATTTACATGCTGTATCAACAAAGTTGAGACTGCACATGTGAGTTTTCCTAAAAATCCTGAAAAGCATCCTTTGAAAAACATTTTGAAAATGTTTTTTTTTTCTTCGATCAAAGTAATAACTTTTCATAATGAAATATATCCTCTCTTACTCACAAACATAAATGTGGCATAGATTGAAAGTTTAGAAACTGCACTTTTCTCACAATTCCTTTATTTTTAATGAATTATTTAAAGCTTGTTTTAAGCAGTTTAAGCAGTGATGTTGTCCCTTTATTAGAAAATCTATTCAATATCATGTGCAGTGGCAGAATAAATTTAGGCTTATTCTTATTGAACAGAATCATTATGCTTGTTGTAGTTAAACTAGGCAAGTATTGTAGTAGTGCTCTTAGTTATTTTTGTTTTGGATGGAAACAAAAGGGTTAAACTCTTAAAACACCCAAAAGAATGTTTTGGAATGGTCTGAAGGCCTAACATGTTAGACTATCAACATAATTAGGAAGTGGCACGGAAATCAATCAATCATGCTTTGATTTACAATAAGTGGAACCAATATTAAGACAAAATACATCACAGTAGGCCTCCTGGAAGTTCTTAGTAGGTCGCTGACTGTGAGTATGAGTTGTAATCTAAGCAGGTTTGGGTCAGTTGTTAGGAATGGAAAACAATGGCAACAGCTCTTTGCCAGTACTCTTTACTGAAAGTGTCACTGTAAAACTAATACACACAAGTTCAGATATAAAATAATGCCTGTTACAAGCTTCAAATGCCTGTGTTTAATCTAGAATGGGCAAAACATGTGCATGTGAGCAGCATTAGCTTACATACTTTTAGTATATCCTGTAGAGATGCTAGCAGAAGTTAGCATTAGCTCAATTTATAGCCCAAAGCAAACGTTGAGCTCCAACTGTCATGGCTCACCACTGGACCAAAACTAGATTTAAGTAGAAGTTCACAACCACCATGACGCAGCAGACGATTATTAATATGACCAATGGAAGGAAAATGTCACATGACTGAAACACACAGGAATACCACTCGGCATGTTCTGAATGCCTGTGAGTAAGGCTGTTGTGATGCGTTTCCTGTCCAGTTTAAGTGGGCCAACAGGGAAGCTGTTGTTTTGTTTTTTTGTGCCAGCATTCTTTCCCAGAGAACAGGCAGCACAGCAAATAACAATATGACAGTTATCCACAGAATAGAAGGGCTATTTGACAGGGTCAACAACAAAAAAAACAAACAAAAAAAACAGGCTAACTATGGTGTCCACTGCTCCATGGCTCACTGCATTATCTACGTCAGACGGCAGACACATCCTGTTGACCATCAACAGTTAGGGGACATTTAACTTTGCACACACGGGTAAATATTTATGCAAATAATGTGAATAATGCTAAGCCCCGCCCACTATATCCTCTTATTGTGATGTCAGCACTCATTAGCGATCAAAGGTTTCAAGTGTTTAAACCACTTTTGGACCAAAAGAGTTTCAATATACGGTCTAATGACCCCTCCTACTGAATGTGGTATTAATACCACCCAAATATAATAACATGTCCAATATTTATTGTATATATTTGTACCATATGTGCTATACATAAAGTAAGAGTAAAGTAAGCACCCTCTATTTATATAATTTCCAGTCAAAATGGCCATTAATAACATAAAAAGAAATATAAATAGAAATAGAAATATAAGTATGACCACTTGCATGAAGAAGGAGAAAGTCAAAGTGATTCTATGGAATTTCTAAACTTAAACCAAAATAATGCTTTTGCTCTTTCAGTTAAATAAATGAAATAGAGCTTTAATAAAAAGCATTTTACAAGGTAAGGAACATTTTGTTGCTCCTGTCTTTTTGTCCCTGTAGAAAATAAAGCACACTGTAGAGGATGGGCTTTTGGGTGGCTTTTCTCCACGTTCTGCCGCAATAGCAGCCGTGTGTTAGTCTCAGTGATGGCATTTAGAGAGTTCTGAGTTCAGGCTGAGACTTTAACAGTGGGAGGGAAAAACAGAGCAAGCTCAGATTCACCACGGGACGGTCAGGAATTTCATACTTTGCTTCCAAAACAGCCAGAGTACAAGCGGGCAGGCCGGGGAGACTGGAGGCTTTCTGTAAAGCTTGGTGTGGAGAAACAGCTAGTTTCCACACACTCTGTTATGTAAATGCGCCTTTTGGGTTTTTTTGTCTTGTTTTGTTCACTCTTGCACTCCTGACCTATGCTGAGGCCCACGTGGAAGATGCACGGAGGTCACGGACGGTTGCCGTGGTACTGCAGCCGTGAAAACGACTGAGAACAGAATCTTATGTACACTGATGTTTTTGGCTTTTTGGGTTCTGGCTTTTGGTCATTGGGTATGTTTTGGTGGAAGTTAGTAGCCATACTGCACCTGTGGCTCTTGGTGGACAGAACGATCTGTGGCCCAACAAAATCTTCATCATGCTGGGGTGGACAACCATGGGCTTTGGGGAACTGGAGCTGTGTGGGTGAGTATGCCTTCATATATATATACCTACTTTGTATTTAGACTAATAGGCCATTTTATTAGAAACCCTACCATATAGGTGCACTTTTACACCCCCACCTCTTTTACACCCCATCCCTCCTTAAAAGGGACCATCACAGGACCATCACCAGCATGGCTAACACAAACAGAATCAGCAGACTCTTTAATTGGGCACCAGCAAGGGAGGGGTTTCTGATAAAGTGGCCAACAACCTGTTCTTATATCAAGAAAGACACAATTTAAAAACAATGAACAATGTTGTAGCTAAATATATGTAAAGGTTTTGCATCAGTCAGTGAAGAAAAATTTTGGAAGAAATGTTGGACATGCAGGTGCCTAGATAGTTTTGGGTGTATATATATATATATATATATATATATATATATATATATATATATATATATATATATATTCTAACGCTTGTTTTCATTGACGCAAATGGAAAATGGTCAGCACATACAGATTTTAAGAAATATAGATATTATCCCAGCACAATAGATGATGGAACAAAATTGATCGATTTAAGTGCAATTAATTTTTTTTAATCTAAATAAATAGATTAATGTTTTAAAATACTTTCTTTAATTCTTGTTATAGGGAACCAATAACCAGCTTAGCATTTCTCATGCAATTTTTAATTTGTTTCATATTTTTAGTGTTGCATTGTTCTTGTTAAATTGTCAAATCCATTTTGTTTTCCTTTTAAAATATTTGTTTGCTACAAGTTGTTGTTTCTTGGTCAGTGTCGTGTGATCATAGATGTATATTCTTGTTGGAAAATTCTCAAATGGCTCCTCATGATGTCGATAAAGAGTGTGTTAAGCTGTTTTTTTTTCTTTCTTCTGTTTAAGTTCAATTGATTTGAGAAATAGTCACACACCTTGTATGAAAGAGTGAAGGACTCCCTGCGCTTGATTGAGTTGTACTAGATGAAGAAGGGCTTGTGCAATCTTAACTTGGGCACAGTCATCACTCATCATATTAGATTAGAGCTAAGCCTGAGATTATGATGTTGCTTTTGGCGTGCTAAAAATAGCAGAATGAATCTACAGTATGTAGGATGGTAAACACAGGAAACACTTCAAACACATTTTAATATAAAAAAAATAGTAGCTGCAAGATAATATCAAACAGACACACTGGGTGGCTCATTTTAGTGTCTGTCCAAATAGTGTCTGTGTTGTTAATTCAGTTCAATTCAGTTTAACTGTATTGCAAATGGAACCAAAACATAATAATGAGTAATTCTCCCCTGATACAACCTGTATGCTACACACAACAACAGAAGCAAGGCTGAACACTGTAGTGTTAATATCAGGACCTCTAATATTTATATCATGTTTTTTTTTTATTATTATTATTCTATTTTTCTACAATTAATGTTTATTTATAAGTTAAGTTAAGGATTAGTGTTGTTTTTTTAGAGTCTATTTAAATTCACACTTTTCCTGTTTTCAGTACACTGTATGTCCTGTACATATTGTAGTATTGACAATAAAGCTGACTGGACTGTAAAAAAATGCTGAAAGAAATATATTACACATAATCTTAATTTAGTTTCACTCCCTTAACTCATATGTAATTTATCAGGCATGACGTCTTAGCTTCCTTAGTTTTATGCTCCACCAAGTTCCCTGCCATGTTATGCAGATGATAAAATGCAGGTTTATACAGTTAACTGCAGCATATGAGCTTCCATTACTCGCAAAAATCATCGAAATTGTTGAAACCCTTAACCTGGGCAGTAAGTTTCACCAGTACAAAACACTGTATAATACTAGAATAACTACAAATGTGGTTAAAAAAACAGCTAGTTTAGTTATTAATATGTTATTTAGAAGAATTCCATTCAGTTCAGTTCCTTTTGCACTGTACATCAAGCATATCTTGGATGACATTTGAGGTAAAGGTGGAAACTGCAAGCGTATTATCCTTAACTATCCATTTAAGTAGGTACACAGTGTAATTAATGTATGTTTAAGCATGAGCTCTCCTGAGTGCTGTAATCTCTGAAAGTAAACTAGTGGCTAGCATATGACCTCTCCCCACCTCCTGATTAGCCATTATCCAGTGCGATTAGTGGTGGTCTCAAACACACTTCAGTGTGAGGTTTTATTTTAGAAGCACTGATAGCTGGAATATATTGTGACTGTTGTAAAATCTTGTGAGTGGATTTCACAATGTTTACATTTTGTGCTTGTCATTTACTTATTATTAAATATGTACATCTGTTCCACATGAATATATCAGCACAACTACTGTATTTTTGTTGATTTATTTTGGTACTACATACAGTAATTATACAGAATTCATGTTAAACTAGACT
The DNA here is from genome assembly GCF_015220715.1 of Pygocentrus nattereri. NCBI lineage: Eukaryota > Metazoa > Chordata > Actinopteri > Characiformes > Serrasalmidae > Pygocentrus > Pygocentrus nattereri. Next base: position 31,457,375 of record NC_051218.1, on the reverse strand, counting down.
ATTCGAATTCACTTTTTTAAACCTTGAGCTATTATGGTTCAGTTACTGATGTAAAAAAAGCTATAAAAATACAATCCAATGGAAAAAAGAAAAAAAACAAACAAACAAAAAAAAAACAATGTCCAGCAGCAAACAATAAGGGAGCAGTTTGTGAAAACTATTGAGCGTCACTTCATTATGCATTTTCTGTGCTCTATTCTTCTATCCTAGCAACATGGCAGCGTCTTTGTGTAATCTGCTCGAGTAACCTCAGTTCAACGTGAAAAGCTTCCATTATCACACTTGTTGCCAGGGAAACGACGGCTTTTCTTCCGCAGCCGTCTGAGCCGGCCATGAACTTCACTGCATTGCAGTGTGAAAAGGTCTGCTACAGAACAGCATTAATTCACCTGCTGAATGACATTTAAGGAAGGGGGCATGTCAGGAAATATCTACTACTAAGCAAACATCTATTCGCTGAGCCGTTGGAGCTTATTTGTATGAAATACCCCAGACATTTAGCTTTAATAACATTTAGTCATTCAACTTTGTTTCATTGTAGCATTGATAGAACATATTATAGAGCTTGTCATGTTGTCATTCTGCAGTTGGTGTCATGCCCATATAAGGAATTTCAGGTCTAAGCAGTTTATCTCTAAGGGGAAAAATGAAGGGATCACTGTCGCATCCTGTGGCAGACATAAACGTCCCAAAGCCGATACTTTTGTCCTGGGTATGTTTTTCCCCCCAAAAGGTGAATGGTTGCTCTGAATGATGAGGTTTTTTAGCAGTGAAAATATGAATAATGCTACACATGACAAGCAGCTCCTGCACCTACTATTAAAATCCAATAATATATTCTAACACATGAGCTACTCAAACTGCAGCCTAAAACTGCCAATGCCCCTAAACTACCACATGGGACAAAAGCATGCTGATTTGTGTGGGGTATTTTAGTCAGGTCAGTCTTATGATGTCAGTTCAGTGCACAGCAGTGTTAGCTTACATGTAGCAATATTTGTATTTCAGCTCCTTAATGACCTCATTCTTCAGAGGATTTGGTGACATTCAGAGGAATGTCTGTTTCTGAGGATTTCTGTCATAGAGAAAATCAGCTTAGACCCTCCTAATATGGACAGTAAACTAGCGGCTAGCATATGAAAATCAATGCATGGGCTCAGGAACACTTCCAGAAATCACTGTCTGTAAATACAGTTTGCCATGCAATCCATAAATACAAGTTAAAGCTGTATCATGCAAAGAAGAAACCATATATAAACAGAATCCGGAAATGCTGCCACCTTTCATGGGTCTAAACTCATTTAAAATAGCCTGAGGTGAAGTGAAAAAGTGTTCTGTGGTCCAATGAATCCAAATTTTTAAATCTTTTTGGGAAAAATGGACACTGCATCCATGATGGTATGGGAGAGCAATAGTGCACATGGCATGGGTGTCCAGCACATCTGTAAAGGCATCATTGATGCTGAATAAAATATACAGGTTTCGGCTACATATGCTGAGATCCGGACAATGTCTTTTTTCAGATAAGGCATTGCATATTTCAGCAAGACAACACTAAACCACATGTTGCATCCATCACAACAGCATGGCTTCACAGAAGAAGAGTCCAGGTACTGACCTGGCCCACCTGTAGTCCAGACCCTTCACCAACAGAAAACATTTGCCGCATCAAGAAAAGAAAAATATGGCAAACAAGACCAAGGACTGTTCAGCAGCTAGAATCCTACATCAGACAAGAATAGGACAACATTCCTCTCCCAAAACTCTGCTCTCCTCACTTCCCAGACATTTACAGACTGTTGGTAAAAGAAGCTGGGATGCTACACAATGGTAGAAATGACTCTGTCCCTTTCTTGAGATGCGTTGCTGCCATCAAGTAAAAAATGAGTTTTTTATGAAATGGTAAAATGTCTCACTTTCAAAATCTGATATGTGATCTATGTAATAAAATGTGGATCTATTACATTTACATTTATTTACATTTTACATGGCATCCTTATATATATATATATATATATATATATATATATATATATATAAAATTCACTGAACTTCATACCTTATCATTGTTTGAAATAGATTGTCATACAGATATTTTTGGTTATTTAGGTTGCAAAGCTTGTTTGGTTCTAACAACTTAAAATTGTGCTAAATTGCATCAATTTAACTAAATTTAGACTTTTGACTTTACAGCTAGCTCCACAGTCCAGTACCATTAACCTATCTATGGGCTACATTGTAACATTTGCACTCATGATGCTTTTGATGGAATTATTCAAAAACAGTTTATGCTTGAAACACATAAAAATGTTAACTTTGCACCAATACTTTGAAATAATTTAATACGTATGCTACATTACGCATACATAATTATCGTTTTTTGGCTTCCACTCATCTATGGCAATTGTGAAGTGGCTCTAAAACTGACTACTTTACTTTAAATTTCACTTGTGGAAAGTTCAAATTCACTTCTAGAATCAGATCTGAATTCAATAAGCAGCAAAAGAAGGACAGAATTTTCCTCACTGACTTACTGTCTAATCAAACATGGCATGCTAAAGCTATTCACTATATTTAACACAAAAATAGCTCCAGACTGAGCTATGAGATTAAAAAGCTCCCTTGTAGACACTTGCTAAGTGGTAAATAACTTTTATAAGCGCACGCCGTTAATCTGGTGTTTCTGTAAGCCTATTCGACAAAAACTGCCCAACCTCAGTTCGCCTTGTTAATGCTACTGAGGTAGAGATTCATGCTAGCTTACCGCCAAGACTAATGCACAAATCTCTTGGGACAAACCCAGAGCAAACAAGTGTAATCAAATCCAATTCACCCAACTTCATACATAGCCCCAATGTGACCAATCAGCGAAGACATGGTGTCTGAAGTTTGCTACTTTAGTTTTAGCACTGGAGCAACAAGGATCTCCAATGGACTTGATTATGTGGTTTATGACATTGTATGACTCATTGTTATCTATATGGACTAAATCATGTTAGCATAGCTAAACAGCCTGAATTAAGTCTTTTATAGCAGTGTATAAATTCACATAATCAAGACTAATAGAGATGTTGAATTGTAAGGAATTGCATGTCCAAAGAGACACTTTTAAATAATAGTACATGCATTTTTATTCTTGTTACAGAAGATGTTATGTGAAATGTTCTGTAATATAGAATTTTATATGTCTACTAAGATTACTTACTAATGCATTAGTTTAGAATTTCGTTATGCTTCAATTTTCATGTGACTTGTGAAAAAGTAAAGGATTAGATGACCATCTAAGTATAAATTAAATGTTAATGAAATGGGAAATATTAATATAGAAAGAAATCTTACTCTTATGATCTGATTTGTATTTCTTTCTTAAAGGATCAGAGCCTTTCCTACTTATTGGCCTTGGGAACGCCATTCTGCGGATGAAGCTTGATGGCGGGGGTCAGGAGCGGGTCGTGTCCGGAGTAGGAAAATCCATGCTCCTGGACTTCCACTTTAAGGCTGGGAGACTGTACTGGATAAACACACACAGTGGGGTCCTGAGCCAGGCAGACTTGGACGGAACGAACAAAAAGGTGCCACTGGAGCTTCAAGGAAGTTTCATTGCCAGCAGTTTTTTACATCGTGTGCAGATTTCATGAAGGTTATACCAACAGAAATGATCTGAAATTACTTGAAAATTACATTAATGCAGTATTTCTCAGTCCTGGTCCTGTTGCCAACACACCTAGCCCAACTAATCAGCTCATTAATAGCCTATTATTGAGTTAAAGTGGGTGTGTTAAGCAGGAAAAGCATTAAAATCTGCAGAGTGGTTGACCTCCAGCACCAGGGTTCAGGAACACTATTAATGTACACTCATATGCAAATAAAAAAGTCCAAAATGGCAAAACATTAAGCTTTTAATTGTCTTAACAGCAAATCAGTAGTCAGTTAATTAGTGAGAATGAATGAAATAAAGTACCTTTATATAGGAGAGATTTTTCTCTTTAATTTCTGGTGCTAAAGTTTGAAGGTACTAAAAAAGGTACTAAACCGTCACTCAAGTGGAATCCTCAAGGGCATGTCCACAGTACCTTGAGTTAAGGAAGAAAATCAGACCATATTCCATTAAAATTATATTTTCTAAGTTGTATTGACTTTATACACCACATCACTTCTCCAGGCTTTTTATTTTATTGTACTGTTTTAAAACATTAGGTTGTGAAAAGACATAAATATGTACTTTTTCACCTGGAAAAACTTTTTAATGTATAAAGTTGGACCTTAAAACCACTGTTCTACTTTTGAGGGAACAATTACATTGTTTGTACCTTGATGACTGAAAACTGTATCTGCACAGAACTTTAATTTCTGACAGTGTAGGGTTTAGTTTATTTAGGCTTAGACACATTTTTGACATAGCAGTGAAAATTAAAAATAAAAAAGTTTTTTTTATGCTCCTGTAAAATGACAATATCAGAGATATTAGGATTTCTTACAACATCTTAAGGCAAATGAAATGCAAATGGAATTTGGATTGGACTGAAGTGCATTTAGACCTCATAACAACAAAACACATCACACATTAAATCTGGCCACACTTTATTTTGATGGTACTCTATAACATTTATAGATGATCAAAGTATTAACAAACCATGTGGAGAATTTCAGTCGATTTTCAGCAACATACGAGTAAGAACTACACACTTAAAAAAGGATGGTTCTTCAAGGGTTCTTTAGTAAAGAAAATGGTTCTATATAGGACCATGAACACGCAAATAACCATTTGAATGATTAAGGGATTCTTTGCATCATTAAATGTTTTTTTTTTTTTCAGATTGATGGAGAATTGGCTGTAGAGGGTTGTATATCACCTAAAAGGGTTCGCCTATTGCAACAATATAATGCTTGTAGCACTTTTTGCTGTATAGAACCATTAAAAAAAAGGGTTGACAACATTCCCCATCAATCTGAAAAACCACTTAATGATGTAAAGAACCCCTTAATGATGCAAAGGGTTCTTTGTTCATTGTCATGACCATGTCATGATTGTTCATGGTCCTATATAGAACTATTTTCTTTACTAAAGAACCCTTGAAGAGACATCTTTTTTAAGTGTGTAGATTTTAGGGTTAAGAAGAGAATCAAAAATCCAAAATCTTGAATTTCACTAGAAGAGAACAAGAAAAAAATTTCCCAAGTACTTTTGGATCATTTCTATTACTCCAGTCATCATGACATCTTAGCATATTGCAAAGAACAGCTGGCATGTTTAAATTCTAAATAAAAAATAACAATAAATATTTTCTTATGCAACTTCTAATGTTGATGTGGTGTTGTGTACCAAAAACCATCACCATTTATTTCTACATGACCATTTTCAAACCTCTCTTTATCCCTTCGAAAATAAATAGGCTGTTTCTCTTGCTGTGCCTTTAATACTAATATATGTAAATGAGCTCTGTCCTAATTGGCTGCCCTCATTCAAAAAGCAGTCTGGACCTTATGTCTTATATATGAATGGGCAGGGCTAAATGACTGTAGGCTAAATAGGTGGATGTATGCAAATGTGTTGGTTTTTGTGATATCACAGAAACTGTGAATTCAAAACAGGCTGTTTTTGCACTTTAGTTTTCTTGTATAGACTCAGAGTTTGAATGTTATGTTTTGAAACTTACCTTGTTTGCATACATCAAAGTCTTTTAATTGAAATAAGCATGACAATTTCAGTTTTCTATAATACAATACCTTTGAGTGAAGTGATTTGTTTAAAAATAAATAATTTAGGTGTCAAGTCAAGGTTTATTGATATAGTGTTTTTACAACAGGTGTTGTTACAAAGCAGCTTTAAAGAAAAATCTGGGTTCATGCCACCATGAGCAAGCTAATGACAACAGCGGCAAGGAAAAACTCATTAAGAGCAAGAGAAAGAAACCTTGAGAGGAACCAAAACTCAAAAGGGGAACTCACCCTCCTCTGGTTGAGACCAGATAGCAAAGCATGTTCACATTTAAAGAACAGATATCAGATCATTGCATATTGGTTTAGGCCAGGGTTTCAGAAAAGAAAAAGTATTTATTATTTACAATGCAGATCTTTCTACTGAGAATTTATTCCATCTTTCCAGAAAGTTCTTTCACTGGGGAAAGGAATCTCGGGGCTGGCTGTTGACTGGATAGAAAACAAAATATTCTGGAGCAGCAGGAAAAGAGGCACAATCCAGCGAGTGGACAGTGATGGGAAAAACAAAACGACTGTTCTTAGAAACCTCTCTCAGCCTAGCAGTCTGGCGATTGACGCAAATGAAAGGTACACATATTGCTCTGCAATTTACACAATTAAGCAGTGGAACAGTATTTCATTGGCTGAAAAGGGGAAATTCCACCAAAGTTGATAATTTCACAAAAATTCATCAGGTTGTAAGCAAAGTCACTCAGAGTGGTTTATGTGAAACGAATTGAAGAAGTGATCTGTGCTCTTGCCCACCGCTGCAAGATTTTATCCCACTCCTGCAAAACATAGGAATAATTAGTCCCACGCCTGCCCACAAACAAAATGTTTTGTCCCACTCCCACCTGCACAGTTCCGTTAAGGTGACATTCAAATATCTGATGCAGTCTATTCACAATTACATTATCCACTACTGAAATAACATGACAGTCATGGTCATCAGACTCACTGTGAAGTAACCAAATACCATTTATTCCTAGCAAACACAAAGCAGGAATTAAACCACAGAGAAGTTATTTTTGATGTTTCCTAGGAAGCTGTGGCAGTCAGATTCTTTAAGCTGCAAGAATTTGTGTGTTGTGGACATAACTGATTGCTTCGCAACTGTTTAGAATGATTTATTTTAATTATTTTACTATTAGCATTTTATATTGTTTATGTACATGATTTAGTGGTTATTCTGGTTAGTTTACACTATTTATTAATTTGTAGCATTTCTCTTTTATGTCTGCAGTGGGCTGGTTTTCAGCCCACTCCTCCATGCAATACTGAAACTTAGTCTTGTACCATAAGATATTGGGATGGGTCCTGCAAGGCTGCAAAATGCAAATTTTGTACCTTACAGAGACTTTTGAAAGTACCTTTACTGCTACATCCTTCAGTCTGTGGACAAATGACATGAGTTAGCATAGTCGACTAGTCAAACTGTGAGGGGCAAAAGGTTAGCCTAAGCACCCACAATAACATGTGCACTGTTTGTTTAAATGTGGTCAGTTATGTGCTCAAAGACTGAACCCACAGAGGGTGGATGACTAACACTTGTCACATCTCCTGATGACTGAGTGGCTCAGCGCCCTGTTAGGGTGTTAGCGAGCTGGCTGTGAGTTCGGGGAGTCCTCAGATGGTTGCATTCTTCCAGACATGGCTGGCACATGGGTGTAATCTGACCATCTTCAGCCAGACCTGGCACAGGCTTAGCCTTCCTCTGCCCTCATATGCCCATCAAAGGCTGCTCTGACATGACCTGACCCAGGCAGCCCACAAAAACATTTTACAGTGGACATCACAGGAATCTAATGCTAATTAATACAGCTCTTGATGGACTATCTATTCATATATCCAGTGTCAAGTAAGTCTTTCTTTTAAATGAATTCAGCTACTTTAAGGTCATCTATTGCTGGCACAGCTTGTATAATCTTCAAAGAAACACTCTGACCAATAGAATGGCACAGCTCTGGAGCAGCTGGATAGCCAAAGGCCACATGCCCAATGCCAAACATGGGCTAAAGGGGTATAAAGCCCCCCAGCATTGGAAGATGAAGCAGTGGAAAAACATTCTCTGGAGTGATAGAGCTCCATCCAACACATTTGGGATGAGTTGGAGTGATCCAGAACTGATCACCCAACATCACCTGAACATCTAGTGTAAAGCCTTTTCAAAAGGGTAGAGGCTGTTACTGCAGGAAAGGGGGACAAACTCACTATTAATACCCTTAACAAGAAAAATTAGCCACCCATATCCATACTGGTTTTAGCAAGTCCTTGTCCACTTGGCTTCAGTGGGAATCCCAATGCAGTCTTAGTGGTTGTTCCTATACTGTATTAGCTCAAGCAGTGGTTATTAGATGAGCCCTTGGAGGGGTGAAGGATCAAAAGAACACAAATGTTAAAGGCAAGCAGCAGAACTTACTGAGAAATTATTGTTTCCCTTTTTAACTCAGAAAATAACAGCAGGAAGCTACATGAAAATGCTTATTTCAAATCCTTAACATTCAATTTGCTGGGCTTTAGGTTGCAAACTAGTCCATCTCTTGCCAAACTGCTGACACAACTTCATCTCTTAACTCAGCTGGCTTGCTAGTTTGCATGGCTAGCTGATTAGCTCTCTAAGGCAAACCTGCTGAGGGTGAGTGAGTTCCATTTAAATAATCCCCTCCTCACCTGTCATGAGTGGCCACTTGTGTAACAAATTGGTGAGTCAAATTGCAGGACATGTTAAAAAAAATTAAAGAAGGCCTGGGAGTTTGTTGGGAGATTTAACAAGCAGCATCAGAAATAGAATAAAACTTTAATTTTGGCTGAAATGAAAAGGAAATTCCGCTGATTTTTTTTCCCATTTCAGCATATTTCAGTGTATGACATAAACAGAATCATTCAGAGTGGCTTGGTGTGAAATGGACTGTAGAGACTCTTTACAGTGGTGGTGATAAGAACCAGGAGTCACGATGACTACGTCACAAATATATATTTTATTTACTATCCCAAACCACCAGTGAACCTACATGTGTCTTCTGAGTTTTATGTGGAATATTGATCAAATAAATGGTAAAATTTTGATACACATGAAGTTTTCTATCTCAAAACTATCCTAAATCAATGTCTCATGAAACTTCAGATGTCTGGTTACCATTACTACCACTGTGAACAATTCTGACTTTGTATGTTTCTCTGCAGTGCACTGTTTCTCATCAAACCCCTCTGAATGACTTTGCTAACATTTTAATGATGTTGTGCAGAAATTTTGAAAAAAAAAAAATCTGTGGAATTTCCCTTTAAAGGCTCCCTATCCTTTCATGTAGATTTCTCTTCTGGCTGTCTGCTGGAGTGACCCCCAGTATCCAACGCTCAGACACTGCGGGCAGAGTGAGGACCACGGTGTTGAAGGTGCCGGACAGACTGCTGGCCTTAGCTGTAGACGCTGTGGACAGGAGGCTGTTCTGGGTTCAGCAGGGTTCGGGTAAACCAGGCGCTTTGGGGTCATGTGATTACAATGGCAACCTTATCAATGTCGTCAGTCAGCCATTAAGGTAACATTGCGGCATTGAATGTTTGTCATCATACAAATTCATAAGTGTACAGTACAACCAAATACATTTAGGCTGTTCTCAGCACATTCTAATGCATGCAGAATCATAATAGCTGTTAACATATATTGAAGTTGAATAAAATTTACATTATACAATTAACAGCATAAAAAGAGTTTGCGAAGGTTATCCTTACAGTACTCTGTAGTAGCAATGCAGATTGTGCAGCACGGCATTTAATTTAAAGCATATAATGCAGGTTCCGAATTGCATGAGCTATAATTTGTGTGCAACTAGAGGAATAAAAAATAATCAATGTTGCTTGCAGTATATTCAGCTATTCCAGTAGTCATCACTATTAGAAGCTAGGATGTTTCATTTTCATATCATTTTTGCTTTCGAACTTCTGTTATTTAGCCAATGTTTGCAGCATTTTTCCAAAAGACTATTTTCTGCTTTCTTTTCTTTTTTGTTATGTGCCAAGTGAAATCAGTCAGTTGGAATGTTGTTTGATATGGTCACATGGTACATTATCTGTATTTTGATTGGCTGATTCATAAAATGTCATAAAACCTTTTAAACATTTGCAGAATCTCAAAAAAGTGAATTACAGGATGCTTTTTGTTATGTAGCACAAGAGAAATTTAGTTTCATGTAGGTTTCAAGCAGCTAGAGTCTTATTAAAGTTTCAGCATGTAAAGCCGGCCATAATCTGGAGTTATTATCGTCCTTTTGGTACATAATTTGTATAGTTTTTAAATGTGATTACATAATTTATCAGTTACACTGATATACTGTTTTGCTTTTTGTATCAATGAATTAAAGTCTACGCTTTAGAATTTTCAGTCTGATGTCAAACATTGACAAAAAGGCAAAAATCTTTTCCTCAAAATAAGTTTTGAATAAAGTAAAATCATAATAAAGTGTCTCCTTTCTACTTACCCTAATGTGGTCTGGATTGAAAGTTTACAATCTGCACTTTTCACACAATTTCTGCACTTGTTGAGTGAACCATGAGTCAGAAATAATGAATAAATAAAATTTCAGTATGATTTTGTTATCACTGGTGAAAATAATAGAATCTTGATTTTGTCTTCATGTTTTCTGAACTGTTTTGATCCTAACTATTGAAATTCAACAGGTCCAAATCTCTGAAGATGTCCATTTTCCTGGATTATGTGTACATGACGGACTCGGCATCTAACAGCGTAACACGAGTTAACAAGTTAACAGGAGGCCGTCCCAAAAAGGTGAACTCCAAAAAGCTGCTGCATGCTCTGGCTGATGTTAAAGTGATCCATCCCATCAATCAGCCTGTAGCAGAAGTCAGTGGCTCCCTCACTTCTGGTTAGTTTTATAATACAGTACACATTCTCGCTTCACTTCTGCCCAATCATAGTCTCCCCTTGAGTTCTCTAATCAAATTGTTAGAGTGAAAGAATAAGAGTATTAGGATTAAAGTTAAATAAGAATGAATCAAAAACTAAATAAAGACATCTGAGAGAGTATGTTTAAATTCAAAAGGACCATATCATGGAAAAACAATTTTTTCTTGCTGTTTTGAAATACAGTGGTAATGTTCGCATAATACAACCCCAATTACATAAAAGTTGGGACCCTGGGTAAAATGTAAATACATATAAATAAAAGCAGAATGCAATTATTTTCTAATTTCATAGACTCAAATTTTATTTACAATAACATAGAAACATATTAGATGTTCAAAGCGAGACATTTTACAATTTCATGAAAAATATTAAGACATTTAGAACTTGATGGCAGTAACACATCTCAAAAAAGTTGGGACTTGGGCAACAAAAGGCTGAAAAAGTAAGTGGTACTAATACAAAACAGTGGAGGAGCAATTTGCAACTAACTCATATGACTGGGTATTAAAAAAAGCATTTTAGAGAGGCTCTCAGAAGCAAAGATGGGGAGAGTTTCACCAATATTTGAAAAATTGCATCTAAAAATTGTGGAACAATTTTAGAAACATGTTCCTCAACATAAAACTGGGAAGACTTTGATATCCCACCATCTACAGTATATAAAATCATCAAAAGATTAAGAGAATCTGGAGAAATCCCTGTACTCAACGAATAAGGCCGATGCTCAATATTAGATGCTCATGATCCTCAGGCCTTCAGGCAGCACTGCATTAAAAACAGATATGATTCTGTACTGGAAATCACTGCATGGGCTCAGAAACACTTCCACAAATCATTGTCTGTGAACACAATTTGCCATGCAATCTACAAATGCAAGTTAAAGCCGTATCATGCAAAGAAGAAGCCATATGTTGATCCAGAAATGCTGCCATCTTCTCTGGGCCAAAGATAATTTAAAATGGACTGAGGCTAAATGAAAACCTGTTCTGTGCTCAGATTAATCAAGATTTGAATTTCTTTTTGGAAACCACGGATGCTGTCCTGCAGGCTAAAGAGGAGAAGGACCATCCATTGGTATCAGTGCACAGTTCAAAAGCCTGCAACTCTGATGGTCTGGGGTTGCATTAGAGCCTATGGTGTGGGCAGCTTACACATCTAAAAAGGCACTAGCAGTGCTGAACAGTATATAAAGGTTTTAGAACAGTATATTGTCACTGTCGTATGAAAAACAAGCTTCTCCAAAATAGTAACTTTAAAAATGTTCTTTATTTTCAATGTAAGTTTACTTTAAGCAATTTTGGACCAGTTCTATTGGTCCAATGTAAATGTGGTCTCACAATGTAAAGGACAGCTTCTAAGCTCAAAAGTAAAAATCACAAAAAATGGAGATGTTTTTCATTGGACAGTGACAATATGCTCCCATCCAGACAACATCTCTTTCAGGGAAGACCTTGCATATTTCAGCAAGACAATACTAAACCACATGCTGCAACCATCACAACAGCATGGCTTCACAGAAGCAGAGTTTGGGTGCTGAACTGGTCAACCTGCAGTCCAGAATGGGACAACATTCCTCTCCCAAAACTCCAGCAACTGGTCTCCTCACTTTCCAAATGTGTACAGACTGTTGTTAAAAGAAGAGGGTAGATGGTAGACATGGCCCTGTCCCAACTTTTTTGGAATGTTTTGCTGCCATCAATTTCTAAATGAGCTAATGTTTTTCATTAAAATTGTAAAATGTCTCACTTTCAACATCTGATATGTGTTCTGTGGTGAATAAAATATGGGTCTATGAAATTTGCAGATCACTGCATTCGGTTTTTATTTATATTTATTTACATTTTACACCGTGTGCCGACTTTTTTGAAATTGGGCTATTTCAAAATGTGTGTATTCTTTTATGCTCTTTTTTCATATATTTCTCTAAAACTTGCTTTAACTTACTGTTGATCCTCTTAATGTGGATGTGTGTTTTGTGTTTTATTGTGGTGAGCAGTTTGTGACCCTCAGACGGATGACTGTATGAGTGTGTGTTCTAGCCTTGGAGGATCTGGTCAGTGTAACTGCAGAAAGGGCTTCACCCTCAACAAACAGGGTGGCTATTGTGAAGGTAAAGAACAACAGTATGCAGGTCAAGTGTCCAGCCAATAGACTTTCACAAAGTAGTGTATATGTGCTAGGATGGCCAACAACTCACACCGAAAACAGAATCTGATCCCAGTTACTGACCACATCAACTGCAACCTAAACTTGGCTTATACAATACATTCACTGCCCACTTTATTACAAACACCTACCTTGTGCTTCCATTAACTGACCACTTTATTAGAAACACCAACCTTGTATTTCCACCAGCTGGCCACTTTATTAGAAACACCTACCTTGTAGCTCCACCTTATAGTTAGAGACTGTAGCCCATCTGTTTATGCAGTTTATTAGCTATTCTTTATTTCTTCATCAGTGGTCAGTTTCTGACCACAAAGAGTCACTCCACTGACAAAGAGTCAATACACTGAATATTTTAGGCATGGGGACCACTCTTTACCTAAGAAATTTGCATTATTCATGGAAGAAAAATCTTTGATTTGCATTTCTCTTTCTGATGTTTTCAGATATAAATGAATGCGCTCTGTGGAATCATGGCTGCTCTTTGGGCTGTGAGAACATCCCTGGCTCTTACTTCTGCACATGTCCCGAAGGCTACCTTCTACTGCCGGACACCAAAACCTGTCGAGGTGAGAATGAGAGAGGGGAACAGATGTTGCAGTCTTAAAACTTCTAACTTTCAGGTTTTTATTTTTTACACCATATAAAAAAATAATCAGCTTCTGGGTGAACATTACTTAACAATTGCACTAATAAAAGTTTGAAAAAGTAAACTTTCCCTAATCTTTTCTAAATCACTGCACCAGTACAGCGCACTTCTGTCTAAACGTTCAGTCTAGTTTTTTAAACATTTTCATACATCTACTCATCAGTAATACGGGAGTTCAGTGTACTGTTATAAAAATTGAAATCTCAGGTTTCGATTTCTGCAAACCATTTTATGATCAGTTATTCACAGCAGCTACGATCGTCTTATTTGCAACTTGAAAGCACCTTCAAAGCCTTCCTGCTCTCTGCAGAAACATCATAATCTAAAACATGTGGTCTGATGACACATAAAGAGTCAGAGATCTGTTTAGAGGAAATAAATTTCTCCATTTTAGACTCTGTTACTATGTGCCGGTAATTCAAACAGTTCTTCTGAATTCTTTTGAGATTCCTTTCAAATGAGACCAAGATCATGTAGCCCAAAGTATGTGGGCACAGCACCTACCTATTATTTTCAGGAAAAAAAGGGGCGACAGTTAACAGGTTAAAATAAAGAGTGTTTTTAATACCCTTGAAGATATGAGACATTCTTACAACAGCAGTAATATATGTCATAGTACACAGACTACTGTATTATTATATCTACAAACAGAGAGAGAGAGAGAGAGAGAGAGCCACACATCTCACAAGCATTTGGATCTGACGTGGGGCAGATACGAGACTGGAGCAGAGACAGACAAACAGTCACTCAGTCTGTTAGATAGTTGGTCAGAGGGTCAGCTTGGCCTTAGGCTGTATTGTCGCAGCTCTGTGTTGGTGTGTGTGCTCGGTGATTAGATGATGAGGGAGGTGACATCAGTAATAAGGAACATATTTAGTCAGCAGCTTTACTGCACTAAGTAGGTTAAGAGCACAGCAACACCAAGGGCCAACAGACCAACCTCCAACACATACACAGTGCTCTCGCACTCTCTCTCTCTCTCTCTAAAATACTTTCATGAAAATGCTTCCCTATAGGTAACAGAACTTCCCTACTTTGAAGCACTATATAGAGCACTATTAGGGAACAAAATTGGCCCCCAATCACTATTCCCTACATTGGACCATGATATAGAATAATATGAACAATATTTGGGAAGAGAAATAGACCCCAATCACTGTTCACTACACTGGAGCACAATAAAACCATTATAAAGGAAACAAAAATGATCCGTTGGAACACTGTATAGAACACTATTATAGGAACAAAATGACCCCCAATCACTATTTCCTATATTGGAGTACTATATAGAACACTATTATAGGAATAAAACAGCCCCTAATCACTATTTCCTACATTGAAGTATTATACTATATAGAACACTATTATAGGAATAAAACAGCCCCTAATCACTATTTCCTACATTGAAGTATTATACTATATAGAACACTATTATAGGAATAAAACAGCCCCTAATCACTATTTCCTACATTGAAGTATTATACTATATAGAACACTATTATAGGAATAAAACGGCCCCTAATCACTATTTCCTACATTGGAGCACTACCTAGACCACTATTATAGGGAACAGAAATGGCCACCTATTCACTATTCCCTACATTGGAGCACAACATAGAACACTATTAGAGAACAGAAATGGTCCCTTAATCACTATTCCCTACATTAGAAAACTATACTAAACACTATTATAGGAACAAAAATGGGCTGTAATCAATATTCACTGGACCACAAAATAGAACACTATTGTAGAGAACAGTAATGGCTCACTATTCACTTTTTTAGCACTAGAACACCTTTAAAATGAGCAGAATTTGTGATTTTGTGCACTACTGCTATTGAAGTTTACACATCACCCAGCAACAGGAGTCATATTCCATGTCAAATAAAATAGTGTATTATGGGTATTTGGCATCCACCGGGGAACACTGATGATATACTACTATGCATGGTTTTGGACACAGCTCAGAATAGTGCATTATACTATTTAGTGAACAGAGCATAGTTCAGGATATTGTCTAAAATAATGCACTAGGAAATAAGGCCTATTTTTAACATGGGACAAGGTAGCGCACTATAGAGTAAGCTTATTGTGTTAAAACATTAAAATTGAGGAAGACAGTTGAGGGCTATTAAAATATTGTTAAAATATAACAATGTAACGAAGTAGATGCTGCAGTATCCAGTGTGGATGGTAACGTGTTGCTAAGTACTATCGTAAATGAAGTACCACCTTAAATTCTATGCCACATTAATTATAGTGCTACCTTAAAAGGAGTTCCACCAGAAATTCTGTGCCGCTTAAATTCAATGCTATGTTAATTGCAGTTCCACCTTAAATTTAGTGCAGCCTTAAATATAGTTCCACCTTAAATTATGTGCCACTTAATTTTAGTGCTACCTCAAAAGGAGTTCCACAAGAAATTATGTGCCCCTTAAATTCAGTGAAATGTTAATTGCAGTTCCACCTTAAATTCTGTGCCACCTTAAATTTGGTGCAATGAAATGCAGTTCACCTTTAATTCAAGCCAAATTAAAAAGACAACATAGCCCAAAATGCACTATACACTGGACAAGACCTAGATTTAGGACATAACCTTTGACTCTGTGGTAGATTCATGGATAGATGACCTGTCATGTTGGAGATTTTACACTCCAGATGGTGAGCATGGCCGGAGCCACACTTGTCCTTCATATCCGCCTGACACTCACTCCCCAACAGCCCTCTGGCGCACTTTCACCTTTTCGGGCGGGATTATAGGCGGGATTATGGACCTGACATCATAACGAGATTGGAGGGAGTCTCACGATAAGAAGCTTGTTTCTCCTGAAGCACCTGGCTTTGTGGAAGCTAGGGTCAGGCCTGATACTGTTTTGTAAAAATAGCCCCTTTTTTCTGAAACACTCTGAACTGGGATCTATTCTCGTCTGCGGGTCATTACTTTATTAAAGGTGGTATTTTTTTACTTGTTTTCTGCTCAGTAGGGCAATATTTTTAGGGCAGATTTTCTAGGTCTAATTTGAGTATTATCTTCCATTCTTTACACTGATGAACACTTTAGGTCAGCAGTCATTGTCTTAAGGAGGTTCTGGGGATCTAAACTGTTGCTTATTGTAGTAGCATATATTGTATAAATGCATACATCAATACAAATTTATTTCTACTGACCCCAAAAAGTTTCTGAGTGAATGATTCTCAGGAACACAGTAACCCAGGTCATGTTTTAGAATGAACTAGACCATAGGCATTCAGTAAATGTGTTGAGATTAGATTTGGTCATTTGATGAAGAGAGAAAATAAGTGGGATCATATTGTCCTGCGGAGCTTCTTCCACAAAGCTCCCTTAACAATCTGATAAGCCTTGTGTTTGCTTCTGGGTCTGTTTGCGTGCAGAGATCCAGCCGTGTGTGGAGAATGCTACACTCTGTGATCACGCATGCACACACACGCAGGAGGGAGATGTTTGTGTGTGTCCAGTTGGATCCGTGCTACAACCTGATGGACATTCCTGCAAAGGTGCGTGTGTGTGCCATACCCTTTATCTGTCCACACATCAAAGCAGATAACACATGCTTTGATCTCTAATATAATAACACAAATATAATTACCCCCAATATCTGTAACGGAATGCATACATGGATTACTTAAACAATGATAAAATGGTTCATATATATATATATATATATATGTGTGTGTGTGTGTGTGTGTGTGTGTGTGTGTGTGTGTGTGTGTGTGTGTGTGTGTGTGTGTGTGTGTGAGAAACTCTTTAATTAAGAATGAAGGTTTTCCCAAGTTAATTTCAGGGCTTTCTGACTATGGAGGTATTTACTTGGACCCCAAACAAGAATTGTGGTTTCATCAATAAGTAAATAAATAAATAATCTAATTGACTGGCACTCTTCCTATGCAGAGGAGTAAGGAACAATTTGTACTAAATCACTTTAGTGCTGTTACCATGCCATTGTCATGTTTGTGTGTGTTTATACATGTTAACGTTTGTCTCTGCTGTTCTCAGGCTGTCTGTCTGCGGATGGCGGTGGCTGTAGTCAGGTGTGTGTGACGCTGTCACCTGGCAGGTGGGAGTGTGAGTGCCAACCTGGATACCAACTGCAGCCAGATGGCCAACAGTGCAAAGCCACAGGCAAGACCAAACAAACACTCACCCGTATACACATACGTATACACATATACACACTATGTTCACCCTACACACTAAGGAGGGGCCACATTCACTGATGCATCAATCTATAGGTAGCAAGTCAAAGTTGATTTTAACAAATTGCACTCAGTTACAGTGCATTTATAATAATATTCAATAAAATATGCACTAGGTCTTGGAGAGGAACCTTTCTGGAAAGTTTAAAAAGTATATCTATAATCATTGATCATTATGTTTGTTGTATTTAAGCTTTGCAAGATTCATGGTAATGCTCTTATTTCATTGTTTAGTTTTGCTTGGAAAAAAAGGATTAAATTCTTGAATTGCCCAACAAAAGATGGTCCAATCAGGATGATTTTCCCTATGGCATATAAGTACATACAGCTAAACAAGCTCTCTCATTGGTTAGGACTTCAGGAGCTGGAAGGCCTTACACATTAAATTAACTACCAACAGAATTAGGAAGTGACAGAGGAATCAACCAATCATGCTTTGACTTGCAAAGGGTGGAACCAATTTCAAGAGAAATAAACATCAATGTAGATCAGGGGAGCCCAATATTGGTCCTGGAGATCCACCACCCTGCAGAGCTCAGCCCCAAGCCTGACCCAGGTAATGAAGGCCTTCTAGAGCTTCTGAAAATTGGAGTTGGATGCGTTGGAACTGAACTCTCAGTAATATATCTCAAGGACCAAGACTGGGCACCACTGCTCTAGTCCTACTGAAAGTTGTAGATACGTCACTGGTTTTGTTGTTGGGAACAGAAAACAGTGGCAGCAGCACTATACCAGATCTTTTTACTGAAAGACTCACTATAAAACTGATACATACAAACTCAGATATATATTCAGATAAAACATATGGAATGAGTTTTACGAGGTTCTGATGTATGTGTTTAATCTAGAATGGCCAAAAAAAAATTCATGTCAGTCACCGTTAGCTTAGCACTAACATATTACTAGAATCGCATAGAGACATTTTTGTCCTTCTGTCCCCTATTAAATGTCTATCTCTGACATAGTTTACAACATAATATTTTCCGGCTTTCTTTATATATAAAAATCCAAAATAAGCTTTGACTCACAAAACACATCCAGCTTAGACAGAGTTCCTGACTAGGCTTCAGATTCACAAAACATAAAATAAGGACTTGTATTTAAAGGGGTATTCCACTGATTTTTCTACATCCCTACATAATTGAGTATTTGAGATGTAAACAGAGTCATTCAAAGTGGTTTGATATGAAATAATTGACTGTAGAGTGCTGGTGATAGGACTACAACACAAATATAGCCATTTTATTTACTATCCAAAACCACCAGTGAACATGAATGCTTCTGCTGAATTGTATGTGGAATGATGATGATGGTAAATTAGGGGAAAATCTGAAATAATATATTTTAAGGCATATTCTGCCTTAATCAGTGTATTTGCGACCATTTCATGTAATACATTTCTATGAGTGAGATTTTCTCTAGAACAAAGCATTTCACATCAAACCACTCTGTATGACTTTGTTTACATGTTAATGATTTAATTATGCAGATATTTTGAAAAATTGGTGGAATTCCCCTTTAACCTATGTCATGGCAGGGATTAACAATTTCTCTGTTAATCTTGGTTTAGGTTTACTTTAAAACACACACACACACACACACACACACACACACACACACACACACACACACACACACACACACACACACACACACACACACACACACACCTAAGCTGCTTCTCCCTCAGGGTCGCGAGGGGGTGCTGGAGCCTATCCCAGCAGTCATCGGGTGGAAGGCTACTTTAAAATAATAAATAAATAAATAAATAAATAAATAAATAAATAAATAAATAAAACTATGTAGATACATAACCTGCGATGGACTGACGACCTGTCCAGGATGTTTCCTGCCTTCTGCCCAATGACTGCTGGGATAGGCTCCAGCTCCCCCTACGACCCAGACAGATAAGTGACTTAGATAGTGTGGGTGTGTATGTGTGTGTGTGTGTGTGTGTGTGTGTGTGTGTGTGTGTGTGTGTGTGTGTGTATGTGTGTGTTTTTGTGTGTATATGCCTGTCTACTGCCACCTTGTTATTACTTACTGGAGAAATATAAGTATTATATTTCTGATATGTATGATTTGTTTGCTCTGCTGAAAACTGACAGTCTTCATGTGATTGACACCACAGACTTCAAAAAAGGGAGAAAAGGTGACTGAAAGGGTCCACCTCTGCCAGAAGGCTGTTTTTGATTGGTCAGAAGCTTGGCCCTGATTGATCTAAGAGCTGTTTATGATCCAAAATCCTGAACTCGACCAGCCCTGGAGCGGGTTAGACGTGTAGCATAAGTTGCAATATTGATGTAGCTCAGTACAAAGTTAGACTGAGCTACACATAGAGTTACTGCTTAAGCTAGAAATCCTTCTTGTGAGGCAGGACCTTCGTATTTGATGAAATTTGATGTATTGATTTTCAAAGTGTAAATAAATGAACACATTCTCTACAGAGAACACACTTCTGCACATTTTAAAGTACTACTATTACTATGACTACTACTATTTAGTAGTTAAACTACTATTTAAACTACTAGTTAATGAATGAATTTAACATTTTATGGGAAGAAATAACATCAAACATGGTTCATGCCAAAGTTATGATACATTTTATGTTTAATTTTTTTTTTCCCAAAATGTTTAACTCAGCAAATGAATGTAAATTGTGCATCAAAGTGTGCAGAAATTTGTTCTCTGTAGAGGACGTGTTTTATTTTCCCTTACATGTCATTTGACTGGTGAGTGTTCAAACTATTGAACACAACTGTACATTTGATTATTCAGTGCATATTAAGAAATAAATCAAATCATGGTGAAATTTGAGGCTGAAATGTAATTGCATCAATTTCTCTCTCAGGTCCTCCAGCGTTCTTGTTGTTTGCTAACGGGGTGGACATCAGGAGTGTCAGTATGGATGGGTCAGGGAGCAGGATGCTGCTGGAGGATCCTGAAGGTTCCCTCAGAGCTGTGGACTATGACCCAGTGCAGAGTATGGTAATAAAACATGCTTATATAAACACAAGTAAAAGGTCCAGGATGTTGATATGAGTGTTGCTATCTGTGTGGACAGGGCGCCATCTGGTTGCCAAAGGCTGCAATCGCAATGTAATGGTAATATCTTCAAGGGCTAATTGACATTCTGTAATTATTCAGTGTTGATTATATGACTCACTGAAAAATATTTCATCTTGCTTGTTATTTAGCCAAAATACTCAAACATTTTAAAATATAACAACATATTATTATATTATTGTGTACTCATCAAGCAATTTTTGTGCACCTACTCATTCATGTTCACATCAATCATCAGAATGGAGAAAAAAAAATGTGATCTCAGTGATTTTGACTGTGATTGTTGGTGCAATAAAGGAAAAAGAACCAGTGAGCAGCAGTTCTGTGGACAGAAATGTCTTGCTGATGAAACAGCAGAGAATGGCCAAATCCTGAGTTTGTGTCAAAACAAATATAACAGGAGCCTGTGTCACCCAAAACCGTTACTTGTTCACTACATTTGCCTCATAGCTCCACTGCAAAACACAATATGTCTTAACTGACTTCATTCAGGGTAAGGTGGGAGAGAAGGATGAGTAAATATAATTTCATGGAAACCCATTCCTTTAATATTTGTGCTCTGTATGCTTCAGGTTTATTTTGCCAGCCCTGAACGGAAGCAGATTGAGAGGATCTCCATGGACGGAGAATCCAGAGAGCTGTTGCTCTCCACTGGGCCAGACTCATCACCCGAGGGACTGGCTCTGGACTGGGTCAACCGCAAACTCTACTGGACAGACAGAGGGTAATACACAAAGCTCAAAAAACAGGACAACTAAGCAAAGTAAATGTGTCTATAAAGAGTTCTTTTTTGAATTTCAGCTCATCCTCAATTTGCCGTAGCGGTCTGGACGGTCAGGACAGGGAGATGCTGATTTTTAAGAAGCTGCTGAAGCCCCAAGGGATCGCAGTCCACCCTCAGGCACAGTAAGACATTTATTCTCAGGGGCATCACCTGTCCTGGGCTTCCCAGGCTGTAGCCCCTAATATATTTTAATCAGCCCACAACTCTAAATTGCTAATGTGACACATTTCCCCACAGCACGTTTGCACATCCCTCTCATCATTCATTGTTTCATTCAAGGGCACATTCACTTACTTCTCAAACTCCAGAGCTATTCCTAATGCCGCTACAGACTGTAATGCTACAAGAAAGAGTGAGCAAAGAAGAGAGTATTTTTGTAAAAAAGCAAATACACTACATAAAATCACTCATTAGAAAACAAACCCAACTCAAGCCCAACTTTCTATGTTAAAATTCCAGTATTTTAATCACAAAATTACCCAGATGTGATGTTTTTTTTTAGAATATGCTTTTAATTTTTAATTGATCGTTTCTAGTTTGGTTTAAAGAGCAGTTTTTTCTGAATGGCTATTCATCATTTTAAAGTATCAGTGAAAGAAAATAAACTGTGTCTTGTAACACCGTGGAGCAATGATGAGGTGGACGCATATGCTGAGATAAGCAAGATTTATTATGGACAAATCCATACTCAGGGTCTAGACAGTCCAGGGTCAAGGAGCCTACAAAGAGAGATGGAGGGACAGACGTAACAAAAAGGAATACAGACTAAACAAAAACAGAGACAAGGACAAATAACGGAGGCTGGAAAAACGAACACCAAACAATACCATACAAAGATCAAACAAAGACCAGCCAACAACTAGGGGAAAACACAGGGATTAAATACAGCAGGGTTAACAAGACACAGGTGGTAAACACAGGTGAGAACAATCAACCAAGGGTGGAGTCTAGAAACAAGGGGGCAGGACAGGGAAGAATCAAAACAAAGAAAGCACATGTACAAGACCAAAACAAAACAAAAGCACACGAAGGACTGGGAGGGGCCAATCGTAACATGTCTCTGTTATCGAACATCTGAAAGGAGATGTGTATGAGATACAGCTGATGTAAAGAGAGAGATGTGGAGGAGACTTATGGCATTACTTGGAAAACATCTTTGTTTTTGACACATAAGTTAATTTTCTGTTAGTGATTGGGTAATGCAAAGCAATGCACAACACTTGTCATCCGACGGTATTTTATTCTTCTACTTGGTTCATATTTTTTGTCTGCTAACTCATCCAGAGGTTTTCTATATAGCTTTTGATCAGTTATCACTTTTGTACAATTTTTGTGAAATGATGCTTTTTGTCCTCTAAGTGGGGAGCGAAATTTTGTGCACACATCTTATGTCATGTTGATGCAAGTGCATTGGTTACAACCTGTTAACCATGTGGGGAACCATAGTAACCACCTAGCAACACCCTGGCAACCACCTAAGGATACCCTAGCAACCGCTTAACAACACCCTAACAACCACGCAGCAACACCCTGGCAAACGAACAATATATTTACATATATCTACCTTATAGGAACTTAGGCCCACTGACTCTTTTTGACATTATAGGAGTGTTTCAGCCCTTTATATTGAGACACAATATAGAGCTGCCAATCAGAACATGGACAGTTTATTTACATATATGATTGTTAAAGGCTCAGTAACAAAAATGGTGAAATCTTAAGAGTAAAGTCAAAAATCATCATGTAAAACGGGCTGTTTATGATTTTAGTACATTATAAAAAACAAAAAGAAAAAAATGCAGCTCCTTTAATCAGGTATTAAAATGTATTTAATCTTGTATTAAAATGTGACTTCATATTCATACCTATTCATTTAAATGTGGATTTAAAATAAATTGGACTTAATTTTAACATAACTCTTCCTTTGTGTGTGGAGAAAGTTGTTTTGGACTGATGTGGGCGGTCATCCGGCAGTGGAGCGGTCACGTTTGGATGGTCTGGGCCGTGAGGTGCTGGTCAGTGCTGGTCTGGTCACTCCAAGTGGCCTAGCTCTGGACTTCAGCTCACAGAGGCTCTACTGGAGTGACCTGACCACTGGAGTGATAGAGTCTGCCAGAATGGATGGCTCTGACCGGCGTACACTCACACAGAACCAAGTAGGTGAGGCTGTGGGCTGTAATATGCTGTTCATATGATTCCACCTATTTTTTAAATATTTCTGTATATTTCAGTGTGTGATGTAAACAGAGCCATTCAGATTGGTTTGGTGTGAAATGGTTCAGATTTCTTTACAGCGGTGGTGATATGAACCAGGGGTCGCCATGACTACAACACAAATATAGGCATTTTATTTACTGTCCAAAACCACCAGTGAACCTACACGTGTCTCCTGAGTTTTTATATGGAAAGCGATGATGGGAAAATAGTCAGAAATCTATTTTACCATCTAGTTTGTCTCACATACTCTACCCAAAAAAAGTACAATTTAGACCAAATTCTCTGAGAACTGTAATAAAACAACATTTCAGACATCATGGTGTGTATTCATAACCATTTGATGTAATAACTTTCTGTGAGGGAGCTTTTAGAGGTGGACGTCTGGTTCCTATCACCACTGTGAACAATTCTGACTTGGTAAGTTTCAAGCCAAAACACTCTAAATGACTTTGTTTACATCTTAACTATTTAATTATGCAAAAAAAGTGGTGGAGTTCCCCTTTAATTGTTAGTTCAGATATTTTTTGACGTGAAAACTTCCAAATGTGACCAATTAGACAAGACATTAAATTTGCTTCTTTAGTTTTAGCACTGGAGCTATGATGCTAATGTAGCTAACAAGTACTGGAAGCTTATACCTCACTAATTAGCATGGTGCTAACTGCATGCCTAATAATCACACACTCACCTCAAACCAGGTGGAGGTGTTCAGTATCTCTAATAGACTTGATTATGTGGTTTCTGACACTGTTTGACTCACTCAGTGGTATTTATAAACATGGAAGAAAGTACATAGCTGAAGCTTGAAGCTTCACACCAAACATGTCTCTACTGGTTGGGCACTGTTGGGATGAAGGTGTGGGATGGGCTGTTAATTAATATGTGTTAGAAGCAACACTTTACTAAAAAGCTCATTAACATCCTCTTATGCTCTGTGACCCTGCAGAGAGAAAAATACTGTATGTGTTTAATCTGCCTGCAGGGCGGCCTTTTGCTGTGGCGGTGTTTGAGGACACTCTGTGGGTCAGTAATTGGGGTGATAATCAGCTCTACCGGCTGAACAAGAAAACTGGACACAGCCCAGAGCCTCTCAGTGTTGAAAGTGTCCATCCGGCTGCGATTGTCATCATCCATCCTCTCAATAAACCAGGTGTGCTCACACTCACACATACATGAGACGTATGAGAAATGATTTCATGAGTCTGAGTATTAAGTTTATTACATTTACATTTCCAGCATTTAGCAGATGCTCTTATCCAGAGTGACTTACAAGAAGTGCTTTGTCTATCTAGAGAAAGTATCTTTGCTAGTTACCAATAGGTTAGAGAGAAAGAGAGTCCTGAGCTCAGATACTGCTAGATACAAAAAAGTCACTGTAGATACCCAGAAACAAGGAACAGAGTTGAACACAGAACTATGTGCAATGCAATGCAATACAATACAATGCAATACAGTACAATACAGTTAACTACAATACACAGTGCAATACAATAAAATATAATATATAAGTGCAGCACAATATATTGCAATCAATACTTAATTCAATGTTCATTTAAGTGTTGCGTAAAGAGATGTGTCTTCAGTTTGAAGACAGCAAGAGACTCTGCTGTACAGACAGCAAGTGGGAGTTCATTCCACCACTTGGGTGCCAGTACAGAGAACATTCTCGACGCTTGTCTTCCACGCGCCTTCCATGGCGGGTCAAGCTGAGCTGTACTCGAAGCTCGAAAGGCTCATGGTACAGTTTGAGATTTCACAATTGCCATCAAGTAGGTAGGGACTGGTCCATTTTTGGCTTTGTAGGCAAGCATTAGGGTTTTAAATCTGATGTGTGCAGCAACAGGAATCCAGTGAAGGGTGCGCAGCAGTGGGGTGACATGGCTGAACTTTGGCAGACTAAAGACAAGCCGCGTTGCCGCATTCTTGAGTTGCAGAGGCTTGATGGCCTCCATGGGAAGACCAGCCAAGAGCGAGTTGCAGTAGTCAATGAGATGACAAGAGACTGCACTAGCACCTGGGTGGCCTCTCAGGTGAGGAAGGGTCAGATCCTACGGATGATGTACAGGAGATATCTGCATGACCGAGCTAGGTTCAGGATGTGAGTTGAGAACGATAACTGGCTATCCAGAGTCACACCAAGACTTCTTGCCTCTACAGACGGAACAATCAGAGAGTTCTTAAATGACATGGCAAGATCATGATGAGGACCTGTAGTTGCAGGGATTAATATCAGCTCAGTCTTGCTAGGATTGAGCTTCAGGTGGTGAGCTGCCATCCATGAGGAGATGTCAGACAGACATGCCGAGATGCAACTGGAAATCTGTGTGTCAGAGGGTGAGAAAGAAAGCATTAGTTGAGTGTCATCAGCATAACAGTGATAAGAGAAGCCATGAGAAGATATTACATCACCAAGAAAGCTAGTGTAAAGAGAAAAGAGAAGAGGACCCAGTACCGAGCCTTGTGGGACATCAGTGGAAAGCCTGCATAGAGAGGATGTGAACCCTCTCCATGTTACCTGATAAGAGCGATCCTCCAGATAGGACTTGAACCACTTCCACGCATAGCCAGTGATTCCAAGGTTGGTGAGGATGTAAAGAAAGGTTAGTATGATTGACTGTGTCAAAAGCTGCTGAGAGATCAAGAAGGATCAGGACAGATGACAGTTTGGCTGATCTTGCTGACTGGAGCTTCTCAGTCACTGCTATGAGGGCAGTTTCTGTTGAGTGTGCTGGTTTGAAGCCAGACTGGTTGGGGTCCTGGAGCTGGTTCTGTGTGAGAAAGAGAGAAAGTTGATTATAGACTGCACGTTCAAGAATTTTTGAAAGGAACGAAAGAAGTGATACTGGTCTGTAGTTGTTGACATCAGAGCTGTCAAGCATGGGTTTCTTCAAGATGGGAAATACTCTTGCAGTCTTGAAAGTTGATGGAACTTCACCTGATGCCAAGGATTTGGGGCAGTAGGTCCGTGGAGATTGACTGAAACAATGCAGATGGAATGGGATCCAGTGGTGGGGGTTACTGGATTTAATCAGTTGAAGGACAGCATCTGTGGAAAGAGAAGAAAAACATTTTAAGGGATTGAGACTGAGAGGAGAAAATGTTGAAGAGCTTGCGTGGATCAGATGCTGATACTTCCAGTTTCCCTCTGTAGAAAGATCTTTGCAGCAGTAACTTCGAGGGAGAACTTGGAAAGGAGAGGTAGGAGTGAAGAACCGAGTCGAGCTGGGATTTCCTCCACCTTCTCCCAGCCTTTCTTAGTTCTTGTCGGTTGCTGCGCAGGACACCCATCAGCCAGGGGGCAGGTGAGGAAGATCTCGCTGGCCTGGAGGAGAGAGGAGACAAAGTTAATTGCAAATGATTGTGAAGAAAGGAAAGCCTCTGTAGCCATGTTCAGTGAGAGAGCGGTAAATGAGTATGGGGAAGGGTGTTCAGGATAATTGAGGTGAAAGATGAGGAAGGAGTGGATTGCAAGTTGCGCCAAGAAGAGGAGCATAAAGGGGTGGAAAGGACAGAAGTAACAGGGAGGGAGAGTGAGAAAGATAGGAAGTAGTGATCCGAGCGATGCATGGGAGTTACTGTCACATCCAGCGCAGAGGTAGGTCTGGTGAATATCAGGTCCAAAGCATTGCCTGCTCTGTGGGTCAGAGGAGTCTGGTTGAGGGCAAGATCGATCATCTTATTAAATCTCTTTCACAAAAGTTTGAGCACTTCTGGTCAAATTATACGCTTCTACATCTATGGCTGCATTCGTAGAGGACTTTATTAGAATTCATTGTGTAAGCTGCCTTTTTAATATGCCGGTCGTTATATACACATCGCTGCTGACTGGGCAACACCTCCCGATCAAACGTGAGAAAACATACCACAAAGCCTGCTGCACACCATTTCGCACCCTTTCAAAGAAACATGTTGTTCAACCTGGATAGCGTAACAAAAATTGTCCTATCACATTGATTTTTATCTTATTCATTTATTTTCATTTATATTTATAGAAATCCCATATTAGCATTAATCTGATCTAAATACTAAGAGTATGCTGCTAACATGAGCCCTTGACTAAACGGATAACTGCAGAAACCCAATAATGAACATATTATTGATGTGCATGTAAACACACTCACTGTAAAGAACAGTTGGTGTTTACAAATTATGTAAAAAAAAATAATTATTTTATTCTGGCAGCAACAGTATGTATGCTCTTCATGTCCAAAAGTGAATGAGTGAGTCCAGCTACTTTAAGGTCATACATTGCTGAGACAGCACAGAAAAGCACTGACTAATAAAATAGGACACTTTGGAGTAACTGCGTATAAGCCTAAAGTCACCATGCCAAGAGGGCAAGAGGATACAAAGCACTTTACAGAGAGAGAGAGAGAGAGAGAGAGAGACTCTAGTTATTTGGTGCTTTTCTCCCAGGGGCAGATATCTGTCTCCATGGAAACGGAGGGTGTTCCCAGCTGTGTGAGAGCAGACTGGGACTGGCTCAGTGCTCCTGTCACTCACAGCACATCCTGTCGGCTGACGGTAAAACCTGCCTGTCCAAAAAAACATCCTCCACAGGTCAGTGTTGCAGTCCATCCAGTCAGGATTACTAACAGTACTAAAACCTTGTCTGAAAGTGAATGTGAATATCAGTGAACTGGCTCCGATTATGTTGCAGGGTCAGGTGATGGAGAATGGAGGGATCATCTAAAGAACAAAACTCTGAATGATGAAAGTCTGCCCTCAGACTCAGGAGAACCAGCGGCCTTCACTGAGAAAATGGTGTCTGGTACAGTCACGGTCATTTCTGTCAGATACTCAGTGAAATTGCACTGAAATTGCTTGATTTAAATGTATGGATATCCATATAAAAACTTTTTTTTTCCAATTACTGCCAAAAGTAAACTAAGGTATAAAATTGTACTGGCATAATATATTTAGTCATGAGGAAATAGGTACAAGTTTCAATCAAGCAAAACTCAGCACAGCACTATTTTCAGAGCAGATATCACACTCCATTTCTCAAAGACCTGGGAATCAGCAAAAGGTATGAGTCACCTACTTTGGGCATGACACCGAATACAGAATGACGCATAACTTCAGACGTGTATAATCCATCTCTGTTCGTGCGTGCCAGCATTTCAAAATTAGCAGTGACACTCCGGCCTGTTCGTGTCACATCTCAAAGTTATGAGTTTAGGCTTTAAATTCGTTCCAGTGCAACTCTAGCGCACATTACGTACTGTTAAAATCAATAAAACCGACAAAAATATGAACAAAAGTAATGATTCATGATGACTGCTACTGTTTCTAACTATTCTAATGCACTCTAGATGTTTACAGATAAGAGTGAGTCATACAGTGTTAGAAACCACATAATCATGTCTATTAGAGATACTGAACACCTCTGAGGCGTACATTGCTTTATCTGCAGATCAGGACAAATGTTTCTCTTTAAGCTGTGATGTGAACGCTCAGTGCGTGCTGGAAGACACTGGTGCAGTTTGTCGCTGTCTGAGCGGCTTCACTGGAGATGGACAGATTTGTGTGGGTAAGCAGGATCTACATTACAGTATGTGCTGATTTTTAGGCCATCAGGTCACATGCCCAACAAAAGCTTCTGGACACTTAGCTTTTAAAAGATTTTGTTTTAAATGTTTTCAGGTATGTAACATGTTAAAAAGCCTGTATATTAGAAAGCCTTGAGTTTTTAGAGTAAAATACTTTGATGTAGGATTTAATTATTTTTTTATTTCAAATGAATTAAAATTCACCCCAAAGTTTTGTTTGTGGATTTTCTACATGTAATACAACAAACATATCCTTAATCAAAAAAAAAAAAAAAAAAAATTATTAAAAAAAAAAAAATTAATAAAAAATTTTTTAATGCACAATCATGGTTTCTTACTCTCTGTGTAATTTTTGTAATGATTAATTGATTTCAGTGCTGGATTTGTGCAGATTTCTGTATGTTTTATTGATAGGTGTGTATCTTTGTGTGTAGATATTGACGAATGCACAGTGGGCTTTGCTGAGTGTGTGAGTGTTCGTTCTGAGTGTGTGAACACAGCCGGTGGATATTTCTGTCAGTGCAGATCTGGATTCAGTGGAGATGGACACCACTGTATAGGTGAGAACAAAACACACACACACACACACACACACACACACACACACACACACACACACACACACACACACACACACACATATATATATATATATAAAAGCAGTCAGAACTTAATTTCCCTAAGAGCCCTAAGAATATACCAATTAGCATCAAACTCATCACATCTCAAACTTTCCAAATGTATGGACAAATATGAAGTAAATGTCCAAAAGTATGGACAAATAGTATGGACAAATATCAAATATAGATACAAAAGCCGGGTTGAGCTAGCTTCTGAAAAATTTGTAGTTAGTTACTACTACTAGTTAGTTACTTTCCCAAAATTTGTAGCTAACTACAATTTAGCTACTTTTCCAGAAGGAGTAGTTGCTACTTCTGTGCTGTGCCAGAAGGATTCAGGCTCTTGCGGTTAAAAGGAGAAAAAGAAGCTTTATTCTTAGAATCACAATCCAGGTTCATGGTCAATAAACAGGCATAGGTCAAATCCAAAAAAAGACATCCAACACAAAAAGACAAACATAACAGAAGACAGGTAGTCCAAAAAGAGTCAGGCAAAAGACAAAATATGGTCATGCACAGGAAAGATAATAGAACGCTCAGTAGATCAAGAAAGATACAATACCTCACAACTAGTCTATGCTAAAGTCCAGGCTTTTATAAAACCCCAATTCCAATGAAGTTGTAACGTTATGTAAAACATAAATAAAAACAGAATATGATGATTTGCAAATCCTTTTCAACCTATATTCACTTGAATACACTACAAAGACAAGATATTTAATGTTCAAACAGATAAACTTTAATGTTTTTTGCAAATAGTCACTCATTTTGAATTTGATGCCTGCAACACATTCCAAAGAAGTTGGGACAGGGGCATGTTTACCACTGTGTTACATCACCTTTCCTTTTAACAACACTCAATAAGCGTTTGGGAACTGAGGACACTAATTGTTGAAGCTTTGTAGGTGGAATTCTTTCCCATTCTTGCTTGATGTACAACTTCAGTTGCTCAACAGTCCGGGGTCTCTGTTGTCGTATTTTGCGCTTCATAATGCGCCACACATTTTCAATGTGAGACAGGTCTGGACTGCAGGCAGGCCAGTCTAGTACCGGCTCAGTCAGGTTTGCACAATCGCCACCAGCCCGGTCAACAACTGTGATATATGGTTCAGGTTTTGCGCAGATTGACTGAAGCCTGTAGCGAAATTGTAGCGAAAATTTTCGGCAGCTAACTACAAAAAATAGCGCGGTACTTCGCTACTCCCTCATCCCTGTACAAAAGTATGGACAAATATTAAACAACCAACCAAAAGTCCAAATAAATATCAATAGATTAGAATAAATAGCATAGATTCAAAAGCATGGACAAATGTCATGGGTAGAACCAAAAGTACAGACAAATATCCAATATCAAATCAGGAGTACAGACAAATTATCAAAGCAAAAGTATAGACAAATATCTATTATCACACGAAATGTATGGACAAATATTAAATATTGTACCAAACATTTGGACAAATATCAATTATAGAACCAAAAGTACAGACAAATATAAAATATAGATCCAAAAATATGGACAAATATCAAGCATCAAACCAAAATTCCAGACAAATATCAAGCATGAATCAATGTCAAATGTAGAACCAAAGGTTAAATATCAAGTGTAGTACCAAAAGTATGGACAAATATGATCAAACCAAATGTACAGAAAAATATCAAACTGAAACAAACAAATATCAATTATCACACAAAAAGTACAGACAAATATAAACCATTCAACCAAAAGTATGGACAAATATCAAGCTTCAAAATGACTGTTGCTACTATTTCTAGCCATATTTCTAGGTAACAGGTATCAAAGTTTGCATTTTCTTCATTTTTTTTATGTGTTTAATGCAATCATTTGGTTGTATCTCAGGAACATAAATGAGATATTTTGAAACCATGAAAGTAAAGCTGACTAAACGTGCTTAAATGAAGAACTGGTTTCTCAAAAAAAAAAAAAAAATCAGTAATAATAATAATAATAACTTTTTTACTGCAATTGTTCAGCCATCTCCCTTTGGAGAAGACACCTGACTGGTGGCGCCTGTGTCTGTGTATTTGTAGATATTGATGAATGCAGGTTGGAGATGCACAGCTGTGATATAAACGCTGAGTGCCTGAACACACAAGGACATTACGAGTGCAGATGTAGAGACGGATTCAGCGGCTCAGGATTCAACTGCCATGGTAAACAGACAGACAGACAGACAGACAGACAGACAGACAGACAGACAGACAGACAGACAGACAGACAGACAGACAGACAGACAGATAGATAGATAGATAGATAGATAGATAGATAGATAGATAGAGATTGATGGACAGAGACAAACAGACATTCATCTTTTCTCATGTTAATAATTTTTCATTATCTGTTGATTTCTGTTTTAATTGTGTGTGTGTGTGTATGCATGCTGTGCTAATGGTGTGTGTTATTTTGTTCACTAAAATAACAAAAACAATGTTTACATTTTTTTTCCAAGAACATGTATGGTGTACACTGAAACACCGCAAAGATATGTTGATATTTTATTGAATATTTCAGCATCTTTTTGAAACAACAAAGCTGCCTCGTCAGTTATAGTAACTATTATGAATTATTCTATTATGAAACTGTTGGTAAGTTTTGCAGTTTAGAAGTGAAAAACCGAAAAGTGAACCATACAGACCTTTAGAGTTGAGTAAAATGGTCTGTGATTAGTGATTAGGCTAAAGTGATTAGAGAATGATGATTAAGGAATAGTGATTAGAGAATAGTCATTAAGGAGAATAGTGATAAGGATGAATAGTGTTTAATGAATAGTGACTAGGGAATATAATTAGGTAATAGTGATTAGAAAACAGTGATTAGTGAATAGTAATTACAGATTAATGATTAGGATGAATAGTGATTAGTGAATAATGATTAGAGAACATGGTTTATGGAATAGTCATTAGAGAATAGTGACTGCAGTGAATAGTGACTAGTGAATACTGAATTGTGATCAGAGAATAGTGGTTAGTAAATATAATGGAAATTTAATGGAAAAGTGATTGTAAAATTTGATTAGCGAATAGTGATTAGTGAATACTGATTAGTGAATAGAAATGTGGGAATAGTGATTAGAGAATAGTGATTAGTGATTATGGAACAGTGATTAGAGAATAGCTATTAGGAAATAGTGATTAGAGAATAATAATTAGGGAGAATAGTGCTTTGAGAATAGTCATTAGAGTGAGTAGAGAATAATGATCGAAGATTAGTGATTGATGGATCTTGTTTAGAGAATAGTTGTTTGGGAATAGTGATAAGGAAACCATTTCTGCTTACTAAAATTAGATCACAAAATGAGCTTGAAAAGAACTCTCCCTCTCTGTGTTTTGGTGTAGCAAAATCAAAGGACGCCCCCTTTAGGCCGACCACAAGCAGTACACCGGACGTCACTTCTCCATGGCGACGCAGTGGCGTGGAGAGTTGTCCATCCTCTTATGATTCATACTGCCTGTACAATGGAGTCTGTTTCTACTTCCCCGAGATGGACTCTTATGGCTGCAAGCAAGTTTTGCTCTCTCTCTTATCCATCACACAACCACAGAATCACTTATTTAACACTAATTCACAAAAACTGAAACTCTGACTGAATTATTTGACCGCATTCAGCTGCAAGAACATTTGCGATCAGTTCTTGGTCATTCCATCTCATCCCAAAGGTATTGAATGAAGCTGCTTCACTCCAGAGAACACAGTTCCGCTGCTCCACAGCCAGTGCTGGGGGGCTTCATACCCCTCTAGGCCACACTTAGTATCAGGCATGGTGACCTTGGTCAGTGCTTTTCCATGAAGTTAAACAACCTGTGTCTGCAATGGGTGATTGAATACAGCCAAATAGTTGGTTCTTATGTGCATATTTTGTGGATTTATTTAGGGCTTTTGTTTAGGAAACTCTTTCCAGTATTCTGGTACAGTCTTTGCTTGTACATCTATCAGTATTTCTTTGACGTTTTTGACTCTCATCTGGCTCGCTCTTTGGAATGTAGAACAACAAGGACAAACAGGGCCAAAACAAGGACAGTTACAGCCGCATGCAAATGTTTGGGCGCCATGGGTCAAAGTACATATTTTGTTGATTTTCTAAGTGAAAATGATATTTTCCAGCAAATTTTGCACAATTTCTATTTATTTGCTAAGCTTAACATATTGGGAAAAATCTAACATACAATACAAAATGTGCCATTACTTTTGCACAGGCCACATTTTCTGCTGTATTACTGCTAAACACAACATGACCAGTGGTGCCTATACTTTTGCATAAGCTCGAATATGCTGATCTAATATTGCTGGAGAGTATTGAAGATAATGCAGGAACAATGAACTTTGTAAACAGATCCTTTTTTGCTTTGTTTATTCATTTAGGTTCAACATTGCTGTTACTATCAGTATTAATATTAGTTCTATCCTATTATTATTACTACTGATAATAAATCTTGGTAAATCTTGGGCTTTAGTGTACACTGGGGACCAAAAGTCTGAGAACAGTAATAATAGTGCTTCTATTTTGCATTCTTTTCTAATTTAATACAAAGTTTTTCATGTCAATATACACTATATGGCCAAAAGTATGTGGACCCCACTCTAGTTGATGCTTGGCATTGCGCATAGTGAGACTTGTGTGCAACTGCTCAGCCATGGAAATCTGAATCATCATGAAGTTCCAGATGTACAGTTCTTGTGCTGATATTTCCTCCAGAGGTACTTTGTAGTGGCTGATGCAACAGAATATAGGCAATTTATACACACAACTAGCTTCATCACTCATAAGCCCCACTCTGTGAGTTTGCATGGTGTACCACTTCGAGGCTGAGTTGTTGTTCCTCCTAGAACCTTTCATTGTACAAAAATAGCACTTACAGTTGACTAAATCAGACCTAGCAGAGCAGAAATTTCACAAATGGTCTTGCAGCAAAGGTGGCACCCTATGACAGTACCACAGTTAAAGGGAGCTTGTTTTAATAGAGGTAAACAAAATCATTCAGAGTGGTTTGGTGTGAAATGACCCTTTCTAGAGAAGGTCAAAAGTGGTACTAGGAACCAGACATCCTCATTTCTACATTACAAATATTACCATATTATCTGCTATCCAAAATGACCAGTGAACTTACATTATCTAATAAGTTTTTATATGTCACACTGATTATGTTAAAAATACTGCTTAATTTGAAAAAAAAAAAAATGTTTTTCTTGGGAACTGTTTTGTTCCTTACAATGCCCTGCATGAACCCTTCCACCTTGCACACTTTTTGTTTGGCTTGGTTTATGGCATTGTGTGGTGTCACCAAAACTCAGCTTATGTGAGTAATGTTATTCACCAGAGGGGCTGCGATAGATCACAGGTGCATCTTGCTGGTCAATTCAGAGTGGTGGTGAACTGCACTGTACCAGGAGGCAAAAATTAAAAGAGAAAATACAGTTTGATTCGTTTTTTTATTTCCAGTTGCCATTACAAGTACCAGAAGTCCTGACGTTGTGGCTAATTGTTTTAAAGCTACACACAAATACCAAAGTTGAAAACTGATGAAGACTATCTTACTGAAGACCAGTGAAAAAATGCAAAACATGTTTCTTTAAATGCCTGCTAAAGAGGACTGTACATCCCTCCAGAAGGGTCTGCTGTATTTTACACCAAAGAAACTGTAATCAAGGTAAAAAGCATTTTTGAGTGAAATAAATTAGTCATCATTAGCCACTGTACAAAGAGCAGTGTTATACTGTCTAAAGTGGGCCATGCAATAAAATAACTATCTGCTTTGATATCCTACCTCATAAACTGGTAAGCAGAGTAGCAAGTCATTTGCTGTCGAAGTCACCAGGTTCCATTCGCTTCTGCTTCAGCGCATACGGGTTCAGTCTCTCTCTCCATTTTGGCTTTGTCTTCCTCAAGTCACTGCAACTCATTTATGTATTCTGGTTCAAATTGAAATGGCTCTATGACATTTTGGGGTAGGGGTAGTGGCGTATACATGAGTCCATAACACTTTGCTCAACACACAGAGTGCACAAGTACTCAGCCCCTCTCCTTTTCACTTTCCCTCTGCACACACACACACACACACACACACACACACACACACACACACACACACACACACACACACACACACACACACACACACACTCCTAGCCCTGCCTTCTGCAATAAGAGCCCTTAGCCAAATAAATGCTGTGAATAAATACTGGAGAACAAACAAACCAAAACCAGTGTGCAAACATTTCTCAAACACCCCTCGTTACCGTTCCCTTTAACCAAACACAACCCAGCCGTGCTCTGATGACAACATCATATTAACAGTGTCACAATTTGAAAAGGAGAATCTTTAACATTTTAACATTAATTTGTGAGTCAGAATTGTTCACAGTGGTGGTGATAGGAACCAGGCGTCCACCACTAAAAGCTCCCTGACAGAACGTTATTGCATAAGTACAGTGATCACATAAATACACTGCCTGGTAACATTGTTTTGAAATAGATCTATAGCTCTGTTATGCTTCTGCCTATGCATTTTTAAAATTCCATACTCTGTCTATTTTTTTTTTCTTATTTTTTTTTTTCTGTTTTACCATTCCTCATTAACATTACAAATAAAAGCTTATAAGACCAGAAGGTTCACTGGTCATACCAGGTTAGTAATGGTATCACTGTAAAGAAAATCATTAAGACTCTGTGTAATTAACCACTTTACATCGAACTGCTTTTTAAAGAATTGTTGAAATTCCCCTTTGAGACTCTCCTTTATTCATGTCTCCACCCTGGCCACAGCGGTGTTTTATGCCAATAATAAACAGCAGATGGCAGTGTTGCTTCATAAAATGAAGTTACAGCACTGTTCTGCCTTTATTTTCAGTGTGTAATGGTAGAGAGCATGTTAAGCATCAGGGTAAACTCTTACGAAATTAAGCAGAAGTCAGACTATGTTGTCAGACATGCTAATGTCAATACCTCACTAGTGTGAGTTTATTAATGTGTTTATTTATGTGTGTATTGTAGCTGTATGCCAGGCTACATGGGCGAACGCTGCCAGTTCAGTGATCTGGAGTGGTGGGAGCTACAGCAGGCTGAGCAGGAGAAAAGGAGGAACATGGTCATCACTGTGTGTGTAGCGTTACTCATCCTTCTGCTGGCCATCACTGCCAGCACCATCTTTTGCTACAGGTTAGAGACTTTAGCTGGACTGGAAATGGCCCACTAATCACTATTCCCTACATTGGATTACTATATAGAACACTATTAAAAGAAACAGAAACAGTTCCCTTATCATTCATCTTTACACTATAACACTATATAGAACATTTTAATAGGGAACAGAAAAGAGTTCTAATCACTATCAACCCTAAACTAAAGCACTACATTGATCAATATTATAGGTAATATTAATAGCTCCTTAATCATTATTCCCCACATTGGAACACTATATAGAACAATATTATGAAGAACAGTGAACAGATAGTCCCCTAATCACTATTCCCTACATCAGAGCGCTATATAGATCATTATTATAGGGAACAGAAATGCCCCACTTACACTCTTCCCTAAATTGGAACACTATATTAAACATTACTGTAGAAGCTAACATTGCCCCCCAATGTACACTGTGGCCTGTACATTCTGTTTTGGACACATTCCACTAGAGCTATGAGGCACTGTGCAAACTGCATGCCTAAATCATCACACATTTAAACGAAAAGTTCAGGCTTTAAGATGCTGCTGTTGCTGTTTTAGCTATGCTAATGTACTTTAGTCCATGTTTATAGATGATTATTATAGTCAGAAGCTACATAAACTACATTTTATAGATTACCTTACAACTCAACACGGTTTGTGGCATGTTAGCACCATGCATTTTGTATCACGGACAACTGCTGATGTAAAATATTAGCTACTAAAAACAGCTGCTAGCAGATCACATTTGTAATGCACTACAAAATATGTGATATTACACTGGATTCATTGAGGACCACCCACACAATCAGTAATGAATGAAATAGTACCGATGCTGGCTGTTTCCCTGCTGTGTATGTGTGAATTCAGACCACACCGCTGGCGTTAAATTGTTTATTAGGAGCGCTCACTGAAGCCAAGGCCAATGAAAGATTAAAGATGTTTTCCCTTGGCTTCAGCATGTGTCAGTAGGGTGTAAAACGCAGACGCTCCTGTCTGGCTCAGGTTAAGTGTCTGATTCTCTTTGTGGGTGTTTACGTGGCCCCTCTTATACTCCCAAAGCAACTGTGCTTGTTTTAGGTCTCTTTAACCTAGCACGCTTTCAATTACATGCTTGGTTTAGCTTGTACTACAGCAATTACGCATCAGAATAGGTCAGAATAGGCCTCAGAAATGGACCCACTGATCTATGGCCTTATTTAAACGCTACAAGGGGCGACAATTTTTCTGGTTCAAATTGCCTTTTGCACTTGGCTGCCTGTATCTCTTTTTTCTCCTCTCTGTTTTTTTTCTTTTTTTTTCTGTCTATACCTCTTACACACACACACATGCTCCTACACACTGCACTCATGTTCTGCATGAACCCCTGCTTTATTCTAAAGCCTATTATAGGCCCCAGGTGGACGGATGGGTCACACTTATCATAACATACATGAAAGTAATAAAACCTCTTACGGTGAGCACAAAAGCAGCATTTCCAGATTGGCTTTGTCACCGCTGTCAGTTAGAGGGCTGTTGGTCCGTGGAAAGCTCCGGAGAAAATCGAGATGCTCACGATCAGCATTTCCATACATATGAGAGAGAATGTGCACCATTTGGCCACAGATTCTTCGCATGAGTCTGTTCTGGCATTGCAGATGCTTCAGTAGCACCCAGTGACAATTAACATGCAACAACTCAGAGGTCACCTACTAAACTAAGCACAGATACAAAGCTTTCGTATAAAAATGCTTTATAAACCTTACAATACTTACTTTCAGTTTATGGAGATACAACGAGGGAAGTGAAAGTTTAAAGAAAAATTGAATGCACCCAAATGTAGTCAATCAACCAAGACCATGATTGATGTCTTCGTTAGTTTTAGCTCTAGAACTGTTAAACTAATGCTGACCAATTAGGATCATGCTAACTGTGTGACAGCCTCATCAGACGAAGCATAAGCTATTAAGTAATCTCTAATAAACACTGACATTCTATGACTTGTATCTGTAAACATGGACAAAAGTACAGTAATGTTTAGGCTTTATTTGGGCTCCTGCTCCTGCCATTTGATTTTTCACCAAGTTATCGCTTTAATTCTGTACTTATTTCTTTAGCTTCATTGCCTTATATTTGACCTCAGTGCCCTGTTGTCCCACCCTGCAGGTGCAGGAGGCTTTTAGGAGAGCGCCCCCCAGTGGACAGCATGAGTGAGACAAGTATGAGTGAGGACAGCATAACAGAAACGCCATCCAGCACACCGCAGGTAGCACCACTGTTTAATCTTCAGCTAAAGAGCTGCTGACAAAACCAAAATGACCCCTGTGTCATATATTAGTTTTATTTTCATCAAATTCTTTCACATCAAAGCACGTCAAAGCATTTCACAACGTTCAATTCAATACTATACCTTTACATTATGTTCCATACCATATAATTCTATTCTATTCTATTCTATTCTATTCTATTCTATTCTATTCTATTCTATTCTATTATATTATATTCCATGCCATAAAATAATATTCTGTTCTATTCTATTCTGTTCAATTCCCATGCTGTAAAATGCAAACCCTTTCTATTCCATCCCATACCATAAAATTCTATTCTATTCTATTCTATTCTATTCTATTCTATTCTGTAAAATGCTATTCCATCATATTTCCTCCTATATGATAAAATGCCATTCTATTCTATTCTATTCTATTCTATTCTATTCTATTCTATTCTATTCTATACCACACCAAACCATAACATTTTGACCAATCACATACCATACCATATCCTACCACACAACTCTATTGCACTCTGGTATGTACCATAACATGTCATTAAACCATCCATTACATCATCTGTATTAAACCAAAATGTAAAAATCTTCATGTGCAAAATATATTTGGAAATATGTTATGTGTATATATCTATTGTTGGTGTATTGGTTAAAACATGCAATTTATTGTGATGTAAGGATGTAAGGAAGTTCTTATTTTTGTAATGGTGCATTGTGTGTGTACGTATGCATGTAGTTATATGTAGTGTTACAGCATGGCATGCGCAATAACGGGAAGATGCTTCACACTGTGGCCTGTCAGAGAAGAACAGCATGTCCATCCTGCTCTGCAGAAACAGGTAACACACTAATATACCTAATCAGTCATGAAACTAATGTAAGTTCTGTAGTTATGCGAGTGAGAAAGACGTGGGCTAAATATGCTATATTAAAGCTTCTCATCATTTGAATGTTCTGTAGGTGAGATCTGTGTTTCAGAAGACACTGGAACTCTGAAGACAGAAAAGACACAGTTGGATTTGACAAAGTGCTCAAGTTCATGTAACAACTCCAAACCTGGAACTCCTCCAAAGCCCAGTGATAACCTCATCTCTCTAGATGACCCCCAGCCCAAAACCCCTCAGCCACTCTGAACCCTGCAGTTGTTTCTCTTTCTAATGCAATCAGTGTGTGGAGGGCACACTGTGCATCAAACGTTTGGAGACACCTAGCCTTTCAGTGTTTATATATAGTCCCACCCATATTATTTAATTGTTGTTACATCAGCTCTCATCAGCACTCAAACCTGTCAGGTATTTAAAGCACATTTTATATTTTATAAGAGTTTCAATTTGTGATTTTAATAACAGTTGGGAAAAGAAAAGCCAAAGCCTGCCCTTCATTGTATTATATAGATATTATATATATTTTAGGGAACATAAAGCTGAGTATTTCCAAAATAAAAATTAAAATGTCCAAAATAATAGTGCAGAGTTGCTTTATGATAAATTAAGGATTATTTTTCTCATTTAAAGGGGAATTCCACATATTTCTTCTATTAAAATCCTTGTGAACAAAGTCATTCAGAGTGATTTGGTGTGAAATGCTTTGTTTTAAAGAAACTTGCCAAGTCAGAATTGTTCATAGTGGTGGTGATAGGAACCAGACGTCCACCTCTAAAAGCTCCCTCACAGAAACTTATTACGTGTAATACATATAAATACAGTGCCTGATGTCTGAGACACTGTTTCACAATAGTTGTGAGAAGCTTTTGACCTTTAAAAAACACATTTTTAAAATCCATTCATGATTGCTTTTAAATGATTTACAATGAACCATTTCACATCAAACCACTCTGAATAACTTTCCATCTCAACCACTGAAATATGCAGAAATGTTGAAATATTAGTGGAATTCTCCTTTTAGTTCCCTTTTTTGAAGTAAAAATGGAAATTAAACATTACTAAGAAG
This sequence comes from Pygocentrus nattereri, assembly GCF_015220715.1. Lineage (NCBI taxonomy): Eukaryota > Metazoa > Chordata > Actinopteri > Characiformes > Serrasalmidae > Pygocentrus > Pygocentrus nattereri. The sequence goes on along the minus strand of NC_051218.1, from coordinate 31,416,090 downwards.
GCAGGGTGTCCTCAAACCTTTGACAGCAGTGTATATAGTGACTGTGTGGCAACTACATTCTACAGAGTGGTGTTGGGTTATTAAACAAAGGGCTCAGGTTAATAAGAAGACCAAAGACATACAACACTAATGTTTTCAGTGCAGTTTAAACTGCAGATCCTCTGATGACAGTTTGTTATGATCCAAAGAGTCTGGCTGTGTTTCCACGTTACTGCTGTACTCTATTCTACCTGTAACTTTTAACATAAAGGACAATAGACAATGGAATTTAACAGTCTATAGAAACTGACCTGTCCAGGCTCCGCCCACAAATATTTTTCACAGCTACTGTTGCCAGACTGGACCAGCTTTACAGAAAGAAGCTCATTCACCCTATTGAGAGTTTATATCACAATACCTACATTCAGAGCCAGTTATTCATTCAACCTAATGAGAAACTGTAGAACAGACTCCGTTTATATCACAATACTTACACCTATTTTGCATCTGTGTTAAACAGCAGCAGCTACGAAAGAACACATTTGTGGGCATAGCTTGTATAGGTGAGCCAAATATGCTATAGCGCCTTCTTGAGGCTGCTTGACTCTGTTCTCTGCTTACTAACTGTGTAAATAGTATTTTTTGACTAGTATTGCATAGAGGTTATTTTTTAGGATATTATGTGCTATGTTGGATATATTTGTATAGTGTTACTTTAAATTTGTTGTTATATCAATGAGACAACTGGATGAATAGAGACAGGAAAAGAAAGAAACAAAGGCGGTGCGATGTTTAACACAGAGGCCAGCCTTATTAAGGTAATACAGTAGCACTGTTAGAGACTGATATGAGTGATGAATAACTGCAATGCTGTAAATGGAAATGATTATTCAAATGGTACAAATAAAAGCTACAGTGCAAAATCATGCATGTCTCTACTGTAGAAATATATGTAGGGACATATTTTGTAGCTCATTTACGCACCAATCAGGCATAATATTACGATTACCTCCTTGTTTCTACAATCATTGCCCATTTTATTAGCTCCACTTACTGTATAGGGTGCACTTTGTAGTTCTAAATTTACAGACTGTAGTCCATCTGTTTCTCTGCATACTTTGGTAGCCCCCTTTTACCCTGTTCTTAAGTGGTCAGGACCTCATGGACCCTCACAGAGTGGATACTATTTGTGTGGTGGATCATTCTCAGCACTGCAGTAACGCTGATGTGGTGGTGGTGTGTTAGCGTTCTAAAACACTAGAGTTCTAAAAAAAAGAAACAGAAAATGAAGTTGTAGGTAAAACGTTTTTGTATTAAATGTAAAAGGAACTAAGTCAACATGAACATCCCTAAAAACATAATATCAGTTAAAACAGGGGTGTTAAACTCAATCACTAATTGGGGCATATTAAGGGGAAGCACTGAAATACCGGCACTTGTAGTAGATCTTAAAATACTATATGAATACTTAAAGCATTCAAAATTTAAGTCTTTTTAAACCTACATGTCTGCTTGAATTAGACACCTGGCATCCTTTCTTTGCTGTAAGTTCATTAAGACATGGGCTCAATTTCTGAGCTGCTGAGCTGACGTTAGGTGTTCATACTGGCTAAACTACAGCTGAAATATAACTAGTGCATTTAGTGATGTGACTGGTGTGAAATTGCATAGAATTGTGTTCAACATATTTAGCAATTGCAATGTGTACATAACGCCCTGCGATGGACTGGCGACCTGTCCAAGGTGTATCCTGCCTTCTGCCCGATGACTGCTGGGATAGGCTCCAGCATCCCCCCGCGACCCTGATGGAGAAGCGGCTTAGAAAATGGATGGATGGATGGATGGATGTGTACATAACTTCCACATGAATTTAATATATTACATCAACACAGTAGACTACTTGTACAGTGAGATGTGATATATGTCTCCTTTCTAAACAATATATATATACGTCATGTATCTTCTGTAGAATTTCCACATCATTTTGGTGGAGAATGTGCTGTAGAGGGTTCTACTATATAGCACCAAAAAGGGTTCTGCTATTCTTACGATGTCAAGCTTGATAGAAAATAGAAATCAATAGCAAAACCTTTTGGTGCTATATAGAACCCTTTCCAAGGTTCTGTGCAGAACAATCTACAGCACATTCTCCATCAATCTGAAGAATTTTTTACAATGCAAAAGGTCTTTTCAGTGTTAATGGTTCTATAGAACCATTTTGATAAGGTTTCTGCTAACAGTTCTGCTGTTATGATGTCAAGCTTGTAACAGTAGAAAAACACTTTTTGGTACCATATAGAACCATATATAACACATTCTTTATCAATCTGAAAAACCCTTTTATGATGACACAAAACAATGAAATAACAGAGCAGTGTCAAACTTTATGACACATTTCAATTGAAATATTTCAGTACATTGTTTTATTCAGTGTATATAAATGATAAATTGAGTACTAGAAAAGCATTAAACCTTTGAAATATATTGTGCAACGCTAGAAGAACTAAAAAAAAGCTGTTTCTAAAACCCATCACTGCCTCAGCACTGTCCTTCACAAACACACTCACAGGTGCCATCACTGGTCCATATGTCTATTGATTTTCTCAGAGACTCCACTTATCTCTATATTGCCCTCTATTACAGCAGAGCGGTGTGGGTTGCAGTGCAGGTGGGGGGGCAATGGGGCTGATAATAAAGCCCAAATCAAACGCTGTGTCAATTTCTCTGATAAAACTTCACTTCAGGACTTAACGGAGTGAGGAGAGTTTCTTTAACCTCTAAAGCTTTTAGATTTTACCCCCCCAACCCCTCAATTTCTCTGAGGTCATGTGCAACAAACTGAAGGCAAAGGCCACATCTGTGTCAATGCATTTATGTTTTTTTTGTGTGGGATATCTGGTTATCTGTGTGTGTGGGTGTTAAAATGTATAAATTCAATGCTAAATCCAGAGTTTGGAATCCACTGTTTGGACAGTAATGTATTTCATGACTGATTTCATCATGGTTTATTTATTTAACAGGAAATGACACAGAAGCCTCAATGACTACACCTACTATCAGCTGTTTGAGTTTTTAGCGTGTCTCTCTTTATCTTTATTATAGCTTCCATTCTTTTCAATCGACTCACTTTCAGTTTCTCAAAGAAACCTGTAGACACACCTCAAACAAAGTTCAGTCTTAGAAGTTGGTTGACCATTTTCTGAAGAAATCCAAACACATTCAGTGGTGTTGTGGTCTGGACTCTGGGGTGGTCTGGGGGGTAAGTCTCCTAAAAATAATGGAAGCTGGAATAGATAAAGAGTGACACACTGAACACTCTAACCACTGAAAAGTGAGAGCTCATTTTGACAGGTCTTCCATGTGATTGTTAGCAGTCCCATTTTCTCTGTAGCTTACAACCAGTTTTTGAATCAGCAAATAAATGAAGGTTGGTCTGACTTTTGCACAGTACTGTATATAACTTTATATGTTATTTTGCTGACTTTGTATAAATATGTCATGATTAATGGACCATCATGAATAGATAGATTCTTGCTCCAAAACTAAAGAGGCAAACTTCAGGCATCAAACATGTTTTGGCTGATCAGCTACATTTGAAATAAGGAGAAAATCTGAATGTATTTTTTGTCAAACTGGCTCCATAATCATATTGTTTTCAGTTCATGTGTTGATGTCCTTCAGGCTAAAAACACTGTGCTCATCCTGCTGTGCAGAGAGAAGCTCTGTTAGCAAACTCGTCGATAGCATTGAGCCTTCAGCGCCCAAATTCGTGCATTATCCCTCCTGCTAAGTGTTGTAAAAGCCAGCAGAGCCGCAGGGTCAGCGGCCGCAGGCCACACACTGACCCTGAGGATCAAACCCAAAGCCTTTGAGTGGACCGCTAATACCTGAATTAGCCGCCTCATCTGTGCGCCTTTTGGGCAGAACCACCTCACCATCTGATCAGGAAGAGAGAGGAAGACAACAGCATTCGCTTTCTTTCTTTCTTTCTTTCTTTCTTTCTTTCTTTCTTTCTTTCTTTCTTTCTTTCTTTCTTTCTCTCTCTCTCTCTCTCGCTCTCTCTCATTTTGTCTCACTCTTCCCTCTTTCTCTCTCTCATGTGGATTACTTCCTTCATCCTTTGATCTCTCTCCTTTAATTCTCTACAGCTGAGGGAGGAAGTGCAACCAAATTGTGTCTCAGTGCTCAAAACGGCACAACAAGATCCTCACTTAAGTCAGGGATTTAATGTTTCTTTATTCTGTTTTCTTCTTGTCCACTTTAAATTTAGAACAAAATTTAGAGTCAGACCACTCTTCAATGTCAAAACAGCCATGTTAACTATTTTCCTAGAGATGTTTCTGAGGAGATTAGACATGAGATAATCCATTTGAATAATGAGCAAGAAAGTCAAAGTAGGAAAAAAAACCAAAAAAAAACCAAAATCAATAAAAATCTACAGAGAAAACATGACTCCTGACACTCACCTGGAAGACCTGGTAGACAGCAAAACTGCCCTTATCAGCAAAACATCACTCAAAGCTTTCATCTTTGAGACAGAAGAGAAAATCAAGCTGCCTCAGATCTGAAAACATCCACAGGTGTTTCGGGCCATCCTTCTACTGTGTGAAGACAACTCAGCGCTATGGGTCTGAAAGGATCTGTAACTGTCAAGAAGAACCTCACTGAGGAAAGAGTCCAGACCTCAGCATCTATGAATGTATTTGATTACTTCAGAAAATGAACAACCAACTTCTAAGGCTGAACTTTGGAGGTGTGTCTGCAGATTTCTTTGAGAAACTGAAAGTGAGTCTCTTGAAAAGAATGGAAGCTGTAATGAAGGGGAAGAGAGACACACTGAACACTCAAACATTTCTTATATTATACACTGAGACTTCTGTGTTATTTTTCTGTCTAAAAAACATGTTTTCTGCCGCTGAAAAAAGAAAGCTCATTTTGACTCGAAATTAAATAAATAAATGGAGCTCTCTGACCATTACACAGTGCTATACATAAATACATATGTACATGAATTAAGAAGCATTTGAATTTAAACATATAAAACATTATATCGGAAGAAAAAGTGGCCCTATAGTGTTCTGCTTGTGCAGTGCAGTCTGACAGCATTCAGTATGTTCCACAGCCCATGAAGTGCAGATGTACATCTTAAGTGAAAGGTCAATTTTGGCCTAAAGACAGAGCAGATGCATGAACATGGCCTTTATTCTTATTGTCTGTTCCACATGGGCAAATCCATGTTCTAATTCCAGATAATGTCCCAGCATTATAGATTAACTGTATAGAGCTGAGTAGAGAAGAGAATAGGGGATTATTTTATACTGGATTGGAAAAGGCATTTGAGGATCAGAGCTTCTCCATTCTAGACAAAACTGGATCATTTTTGTATGATGTCATATTTTTAAAGCAATGAGCAACTGCATGTGTAATGCATTTTGCAAACTCTTTTATCTTTGCTTGTCAAAGGGGAATTCCAACGATTTTTCAAAAATTGACTGCACAATACAATGGTTAATATGTCAAAAAAACGTTATTCAGAGTGGATTGATTTGAAATGCTCCATTGCTCAGAATTGTTCACAGTGGTGGTGATAGGAACCAGATATCCACTTCTAAAAGCTCCCTCACAGAATGGTATTACATGAAATGTTTATGAATACGCTGCCTGATGTCTAAAACACTGTTTTACAGTAGTTTTGAGAAGATTTTGGCCTTAAAATCCATTCATGGTGGAGGGATACATGCAGGGTGTTTTAAGGCAAGATCGCCCTCAAAGAAAAAAGATTTTTTTTTTTTAGATTTTCCACTATTTTACCATCACCAACATGTCATATAAAACTCAGAAGACACAGGTTCACTGGTGGTTTTGGATAGTAAAATAAAATGTCTATATTTGTGTTGTAGTCATGGCGACCTCTGGTTCCTATCACCACCACTGTAAAGAAATCTGAACCATCTCACACCAAAGCACTCTGAATGATTCTACTCACTTCTCAAACACTGAATTATTAAGCAGTTTTGTAGAATTGGTGGGATTTACTATTAAAGCATTGTCAATGTCTGTTCACCAGGGGGCAGCAATGGTCAACTGAGGCAAATATTTGGACTGAGAATTACCAAATGATGAAGGTGATCCTGAAAATAAATTGGGAATTAAACTGTGTACTAAATACAGAATGTGTGAGCTGAAATCATACTGATCATTAGGAATGAGCCAAACTTAGGTAGATCATCATGCTCAGTGCCAAGCATGGCCTAAAGGGATATAAAGACCCACAGCATTAGGCTGTGTGGCAGTGGAACTTCGTTCTCTGAAGTGATGGAACTTCATTCAATACCTCTGGGATGAGTTGAAGTGATCCAGCTGATTCAATTGACCATCCAACATTGGTACCTGACCTCACTAATTCTCAATCAAATCCTCACAGCAATGTTCCAACATCTAGTGTGAAGCCTTCCCAGAAGAGTAGAAGAGTAGAGGCTGTGACTGCATCAATGGAGGACAAACTTACTTTTAATATCCTTCATTTCAGAAGACATTTGTTTATAAACTTTTGAACATACAGTAGACAGTTGTTTGCAATGGCAAATCTGGCCATATTTCATGATAATTATTGCCTAACCTGTTCTAATAATTCAATGAAAGCTTAGCGAGTGTAGAGACAATAATTGGAAGTCCAAACATTTGCACATGCCACAATTATTAATGTGTCCCCTTTCTTAAGTTAATCATATATAAAGCAACTTTGCATTAACACTTGCAGGAAAAATTTTAAAAATACTGTGACACAGTAGATCGTGCTGTTGCCTTACAGCAAGAAGGGTCTGAGTTCAGGCTCCAACACCACCCCCCATGACCCAGAAGGATAAGGGGCTTAGAAAATGCATGTGTGCATGTGTGTGCACTGCACAGGTTATGTTCACTTCAGAAATCAGCATAATGTGAAATTTGGCCATTTGCACACAATTGTATGTTTGCATGTTTTTAATCAAATTATGTAGCGTTGCTGTTGTCTATAGGCTTTTAGATCAATAATAATGATGCAATAAGCTTTTTGTGCTCATGATTGGCCACATTAGATTACACACGGTAAGACTGCTGTGAATTTGCTGTGCGAATAAACTGAATGCATACATGAATTAAAAATAAAAATGTCCCATTAGAAGATGCGGGAATGCACACTGCACACAACAAGCCTCATTTAACTATCTGATTTAAAGCGGTACCCTGACGGAAGAAGCGGCTTGGAAAATGGATGGATGGATGGATGGATTTAAACCGGTTTAGGACAAAGCTCATCCAAGCAGAACCTCATGTGCGTATTACTGTATGTGCTGTAGTGCAGTTTAGTTTGGAGTTCTCATATGAGAAATTCACAGACATTATGTGTAAAAGAGTGAATTGATCAGAGTAAGAACAACATTTTGGTCAACTTTTTGGGGGGCCAAGTTATACTATTTGGAGTGGGCCAAAAAGACAAATTAATACACAAATAAGGACGGCACCCTTACAGAAAGATCATGAGTTTCACATGTGAATAAAACATATTGTTAAGCATATATGATTGCATGTATGAAAGCATGTGTACACATATGAAAAAATGTGATTTTACATGTGAAATATATGTAACTTTTCTGTATAGGCTGGTGGGCTTCACATCATGAAGTTTTAGGGGGCTTAAGGGGGTTTCCAGCTCTACTTGGCTTAAATGATAATGGAGTGCATGCTAACATGGCCTGAAAAAGCTAATATTTCAGCAAAAACTCTAATTTGTACAAGGCTAATATAGCTAACATGTAGTACAACGCCAATTCCAATGAAGTTGGGACGTTGTGTAAAACATAAATAAAAACAGAATACGATGATTTGCAAATCCTTTTCAATCTATATTCAATTGAATACACTACAAAGACAAGATATTTAATGTTCAAATGGATACATTTTATTGTTTTTTGCAAATATTCACTCATTTTGAATTTGATGCCTGCAACACGTTCCAAAGAAGTTGGGACAGGGGCAACAAAAGACTGGGAAATTTGAGGAATGTTCAAAAAACACCTGTTTGGAACGTCCCACAGGTGAACAGGTTAATTGGAAAGAGGTGAGTGTCATGATTGGGTATAAAGGGAGCATCCCTGAAAGGCTCAGTTGTTCACAACAAGGATGGGGCGAGGTTCACCACTTTGTGAACAACAGCGTGAGCAAATAGTCCAACAGTTTAAGAACAATGTTTCTCAACGTGCAATTGTAAGGAATTTAGGGATTTCATCATTTACAATTCATAATATCATCAAAAGATTCAGAGAATCTGGAGAAATCTTTGCAAGTAAGCAGCAAGGCAGAAAACCAACATTGAATGCCCGTGACCTTCGATCCCTCAGGCGGCACTGCATTAAAAACCGACATCATTCTGTAACGGATATTACCACATGGGCTCAGGAACACTTCAGAAAACCATTGTCAGTGAACACAGTTCTTTGCTCCATCTACAAGTCTTCTCTGGGCCCGAGCTCATCTGAGATGGACTGACGCAAAGTGGAAAAGTGTCCTGTGGTCTGACGAGTCCACATTTCAAATTGTTTTAGGAAATCATGGACGTCATGTCCTCTGGGCCAAAGAGGAAAAGGACTGTCCGGATTGTTATCAGCACAAACTTCAAAAGCCAGCATCTCTGATGGTGTGGGGGTGTGTCAGTGCCCATGGCATGGGTAACTTGCACATCTGTGAAGGCACCATTAATGCTGAAAGGTACATGCAGGTTTTGGAGCAACATATGCTGCCATCTAAGCGTCTTTTTCAGGGACATCCCTGCTTATTTCAGCAAGACAATGCCAAGCCACATTCTGCACGTGCCTGCAGTCCAGACCTGTCTCCCTTTGAAAATGTGTGGCACATTATGAAGCGCAAAATACGACATCAGAGACCCCGGACTGCTGAGCAACTGAAGTTGTACATCAAGCAAGAATGGGAAAGAATTCCACCTACAAAGCTTCAACAATTAGTGTCCTCAGTTCCCAAATGCTTACTGAGTGTTGTTAAAAGGAAAGGTGATGTAACACAGTGGTAAACATGCCCCTGTCCCAACTTTGGAATGTGTTGCAGGCATCAAATTCAAAATGAGCGAATATTTGCAAAAAATAATAAAGTTTATCCGTTTGAACATTAAATATCTTGTCTTTGTAGTGTATTCAATTGAATATAGGTTGAAAAGGATTTGCAAATCATCGTATTCTGTTTTTATTTGTTTTACACAACGTCCCAACTTCATTGGAATTGGCGTTGTAGTAGATGCTAATCAAGTCCATTACAGATTACTGAACAGCTCCAAGCAGTTTCAGGCAATAGTTCGTGTGATTTATACATGCAGATTACAAAATGCTAACTGATGTACATAAGCTTCTAATGATAGCAGTGTTAGCATCATAGCTGTTAGCATCATAGCTCCAAACCACTACACATCTGCCCCAAACCCTGTGCAGTTAATATAGCTAACAATTAATGGAAGCTTGATGAACACTACTACTGTTGTTAGCTATGCTAACATACTTTAGTCCATATTTATAGATAACAGTGAGTCATACAGTGTCAGAAACCACATAATCAAGTCTATTAGAGATACTGAACAGCTCCACACAGTTTCAGGTAAGCGTGCTTGATTTAGACATGCAGATTGCAAAATGTTAACTGGTGTACATAAGCTTCTAATGATAGCAGCACTAGCATTAGCACAGCTTCAGTACTTTGGTGGATCTATACATGTGAGGTAAGGAGAAATAATGAATGAAATCCAATTTGTCCCTGAACTACACAACTATTTCAACCTGAGACTCAGGCATCATCACTAATCTAGATCTAAAATTGCATTCAGCCAAGGCTTCTGCATTGGCATGGCTGAAAAACAGCCCTGTGACATGTTATGATTAACTGCAGTGCAGCATTAAATGTCTTGTACTCCAACATCTTGCATATGCCACATGTTGGAAGGAATAATTCTAAATGACAGACTGCACAGATGCGTGCGTGTTAGCAGGCTAGCATAAGCTTAATATGCAAATCTGTGGATGAAATAGTGCAGTGAATTAATGCGAGTCTGACAAACTGCATTTCCGCCAGTGCAAACATGAAGACGGCTCACATCACATTCTCATTAAGCCCAGCGTAGCAGCACCGGGCGGAATTGAATTCAAGGCTGGGATTATTAATATTCATTGTGATTTGATGTGTAAGAGGCTGTGTTCGCTCAGGGTGAATAAATCTGTTTTGTTTAACACATTTGTACTTAAATTAACCTCAGAGAGCAAGCAAGAGGGAGAAAGAGAGAGAGGGAGCTTCGTTTTTATCCTAAACAGATTAGATAGAATTCTGATCAGTATTATATAGCATTAGATTAGTGACTTGAAAAACATTCTTATCCAGTTATACATATATGCTATACTTCCAAAGGTCTGTGGACAGCTGCTCAAATCAGGGCATTAATCATGAGTAACAGCCTCAACTCTTCTACACCAGATGTTGTACCATTGCTGTGAGGATTTGGTTGAGCACTAGTGAGGTCAGGTACTGATGTTGGATGGTCAGTTCTAGATCACTTCACCTCATTCCACTGCTACACAGCCCATTGCTGGGGGGCTTTTTATCTCTCTAGCCCACGCTTGGCACCAGGCATGGTGACCTTAGGCTCATGTGCAGCTGCTCCAGACTGTCTCATTCTATTGGTCAGTGCTTTTCTATGGAGATTATACAAGCTGTGTTAGCTTGTATAATAACTAACCATAAGGTAGCTGAAATCATTCATTAGAAGGACCATCTGGACACTTATGGACAAACTGTATTTTGCATTTAACACTTTTTGATGGTCACTGTACATTTATGTTGTGGTGGCTCAAAATAAGGAAAGTCTTTAATGAATAGGTGTATCCAAACATTTGATATGTTTTATTTTATGAATAATATAACCTAATGTTGGCTAGGCTAACTATGAATAAAGAAGCAATAGTTAGAGATGAGGTTTTATTTCCCCTTTGCCATTATTCTCAGTGTAATTGGCACATTTCAATAAGTATATTGTACAGGACATATATACTGTATATAAAGCAACAGTACATAGCAAAAACTAAATAGCATATCTAAAAGTGGGATCATGAATGAATATGAAATTCAGTCCATGTTTATATATAAAGATACACACTCCTTAAAAAAATGTGTGGATAGTATTGAAATGCAAATAGAAACAGAAAGCAATGATTTCTAAATACAAAATTTAATGTTTTATCTTATCAACTGCATGTTTTTTTTGTATATCAATGTTCATTCTGAAATTGATGACTGCAAAATGCTCAAATTTAAGACTAGAAACAACAAGCCTCTTTCACCAATATCTTAAATGTGTTCTTGAGAAAGGTCCTAAGAAAACGTCTCTGTCCAACTCATGTTGTGTTCTTAAACTGCAGAATTGTTCACACATTTGTATTCTTGAATGTGTAGGTTCTGTTCTATAAACAAATCCCAAATAAGAAAACAGTGGTGATTATCAGAATCTTCATGAAAACACAAGTGGGTTTTAAGAAAAAAAATCTTCTTAAGAGTGATTGGAGAATGTTAAAGGCCCCATGTTAAAGGTTAAGAAAACAGATGATGTAATCTTGCTTGGATGTAAAAGAAGCATATGGAAAATGCTGAGTCCTTTATGAGTGAGTCCCACTTTGCCAAAAATGCATCAATTAAAGATCCAACAGTCTAACATTTCTTAGCCAGTAATTGCAAAGATTTTTTTAGGTATTTCATCCTCTGTGATGTATAATAACATCAAAACATTCTGAGAATCCTGAGAAATCTGGCGTCTGGCGAGTCAAGAATAATGGACATTGTGTTCTCTGGAGAAGAAAAGGACTGTATTGGCTGTTACCAGTGTAAAGTTAAAAATCCAGCATCTGTCATAGTATGGGGGGCGTGTGTGTTATTAGTGGGTAACTTGCACATCTGTGAAGGTATTAATACTGAACGCATTCTAGAGCAACATGCTGCCTTCTAGAGGCCATCATTTCAGGGATGTCCATGCTTCTTTTAACATAAGAAGGCCAAGCCAGATTCAAAGAGAATTCACTAATCACCGCTTTGTGTCTTTATTAGCATTTCACATATTGTCCCAACTTTTTTTGGAATTATAAACCCAAATTATGATTAGATTTTGGGTTTATATGTCAAACAAAGATTAAGTATGAGATGATGTAGGCATACGGTTAGCACCATGCTAGTATTCATAAGCTTCCATCACTACATTAGTCTCATAGCTCCAGTGCCAAAAATAAAGAAGACCTTTAGACACCAAAGACATCTTGAATGATCGTTTATATTTGATGTTAGAGGGTAAACTGTGTAAATTAGCCTTTTTTTCTGAACTTCTATTTTAAAGGCTGGAGCTTTTAAAGGAAAAACACACATATTCATCTGCGGGACTTTCTGCAGGAGAGTACATTTCTGAGGTTCTACATTGACAATATTGCTTCATCAGTGAGATGAGTGATCTCTTCAGGCAACAATACTGTTGACATTGTTTTATAGCGCTATTAAAAACTCAGCTTTACGATGTTGTCATGGAGACAATGCTTCAAAGCTAAAGTGGTCAAAAAAAGAGAAATCCAATTCAACATCCAGCAGTTACACCCCCTGAAAAGTCCCTGTTATGAGTTAAACATGCTACTGTTTTCCTTTGCCTTGATAACAGACACAAGTTTCGTTCACCATCTTTTCATTTACCATTAAAAACATTATCTTTATTTGGTTGCCTTTTTAATGAATATTTTATTTAAGTGATTTATATTTAAAACCAGAACAGAGAAAGAATACACAATAACGATGGCCACAAAGCATTTAACTTAAAGATGTTTGGTTGTGATTCTTCAGTGAGCTGTGCAGAGATCTTTGCATCAGTACTCACCAGAAGAGTGTGGACTGAGCAAAAAGGTTCAGAATTTGTAAAAATATAATAAATGAACAAATCAGAGCACCATCAGATAGAAGCAGCTAAAAAAGTGAATAAACCTTAAGACACAGCTGTAAGGGCTCTAAAGAGTGAGCTGTAATGAAAAACTGTATGGATTGAAAGAGTGACACATTGAAGCGAATTAAAAGTGAGATGGAGAGTGAGCTGCTGCTATTGGTGAACTACAAGAGTGAGCTGTAAAACAGCTGGAAGAACGACCCATAAGAGTGACATACTGTTATTGGTGAGCTGTAAGAGTGAACTGGGAGAAGCACAAAAGAGATGCACAAGCTAGAAGAGTGAATAACAAGAGTGAGCTGTATAAGAGTGAGCTATAAAAGATCTGCAAGAGCAAACTATTAGACTGAGAGCTGTTGCTACTGGTAAGCTATGACGTGTAATAGTGAACCTAAGCTTAATATCAAAAGTGTGAGAGTGCAAGATAGAATTGTACACAAGCTTTAAGAATGAACTGTAAGAGTGAATTATAGGGAGAAAAGTTGTAAGAGTGACTTGTAAGATAAGTTATGACGAGAATACTTCTATAATTCTACTGGTGTGGAGCAAGACTGAGGTTTGTGAGTGACATAGGACCAAGAGTGAGCTATAATGGTGTTCAAAAGTTGGGAATCACTGTTTTCAGTCATATAACAGTGATTTTGTTACAGATAAATGTTTAACATAATTCTAATCTGCTCATCTTGAATGACTTCACAGCTTTCAGATCATGAACAGAAATAAAAAGGAAAAAAAAAAAAAAAAAAGTGTTAGATGTGTCCAAAATAAAGAATAGTGCCGTAAATGACTCTAAAGTGGCTGGAAAAAGTTTTAGAAAAAGCTTTAGAAAGTTACTTTAGTAAGCAGAATGAATAATATTTCAAAAGTGGAGAACAAATTTTAAGGCAGAGGAGTTGACACAAAGCGAATATAAATAATTACAATATCATACAGCATTAAATTTTGGTGAAGAGTATTACATATCACTGCTGTCGGAACAAAACCTCGGTAAAAGGTACTTTACAAAGGTAACTTTATAAGACGAAAGAAAAATGTTCTTAACTTTTAATAAAGTAAATGGATAAAAAAAAAATAAATCCCAAGTAATTTGAGTATTTTTGTGTGGTATTTTAACACATCATAATTGAAAAAGAAAAAAAAAAAAACAGTTGGTCTTTATGTCGAAAAATGAAAAACAGCAACACTGGAGATACAAGGTTTTATTGTGACAGCAGTGACATGTTATTGTACATTGACAACAAATTTTTAAAATGGCAAGTGATTGTAAACTTTTGAGCTAGTGTGTAAGAGTGAATCCTGCTATAAAAGATGTAAGAGTGGGCTGTAACTATGAGAATGCTGTAAGAGTGGTCTCGGCTGGGAAGAGAAGCTTGGTTTCTTTACTTTCAGCACTGTAGGCTCTACAGCATCATCTACAGATGCTTTAACCTACAATGCAAAATGCACAACAGCACAACAGACACCATTCAATGACAGCTTTATTACAGTGTATGTAGACATGTTGCATGTTTAAATACTCTCAAAACTCCAAGTTCCTTCAGGAGGGTCTGCTTCAGACCCCTTCGGCATTGGTCTTTGGAATAATGACGGACACCGACCTCTAGCTGCAGGAAAGCAGGCTACTCCCCACAAGAGGACAGCGCAGCCAATGACCCTTAGGCTCATAGAGGTTGAGTGAATCGCGTTGGGATAGAGAGCCGTGGCGGTCGGATGATCAGTCTGGCCCAAATTGTCCTCTCAGCGTTGTTTTGTTTTTCTTCTTTAGCACATGTTCGATGGCATTGAAGTTCTACGTAGCTACTTACGCACTTTTACGTCTATTGTGATTCATCTGTTTATTTTACTTTTTTTGTCTTATTTCCTAAATGATATGCACATCAAAATGGAAAACTGACCTGAGAGAATTTGGCGCTGCAATGCTGAACACGAAACATCCATTGGCATTACATTTTTTTTGTATCTTTTTTTTAGCGTAAATGTTTCACCGGTTGTCCGTCGACATGGCTTTCGTACAAAACTACCTCTCACACTAGAGTCTAATAGATTAAAAAAAATTAAACCGGAACGGTAACAACATTAATGTTGACTTCAAGGACAAACATCGTAGACGTAACCACACAAATGTAGATTTCGTTCGCCACCTGTTTCGCTCCATCAATCATTCCCTTTGTTCGTTTTTTAAAATTCTATAACATTCACGCTTCCTTAATCTAGGCTAGTGTATTTATTATTAAATTTCTCCCTTTTTTGTATTTATACATTATTACATTTTTTAAATATAGAGAATAGCATTGGGCACATAAACATCACGTAAAGACACATTTTTGTTTTTTTTGTTTTTTTTCTTCAGTTATCGTAGTAATAATTCATCAGTGCAGCTCAGTAGAGCCCCCCGGTGGAGGGAAGGTTTAACTTTATGCGTTAGTAATACAGTATGCACAAGCTTTAGACTGTAAAACCTTCAGTTCTTGTAAACCCTAACACGTTAAGACTCTCCTCACATTGGTCCACTTTTATGCCCACTCACTCACTCTTTCTTTCCCTCACTCTCTCTCTCTTTCTTTCTTTCTTTCTTTTATATCTATCATTTGGTGCACTTTACTGGCTCTTCTTGCTTTCTGTAGATTTGGTCTTGGTGACGTAGGCCTCGAAGAAGAACTGACAGAAGAGCACAAAGTAGCTGAGGTACATGAGGGACGACCACACGATATTCTGGACGTGTGACGGACACTCCTGACCCTGCTGCATCCACGAGTAAACCAGATAGTTGACCACGCAGCCCATCACCATCTGGGTGATCTGCGTGATCGTGATGAACATGGCAAACTTGCGGGACAACTTGAATCCTGCGGCCTTCAGTGCATAGTAGGAGTACATGACCGCATGCACCAGGTAGTTCATGGTCATAAACCACCCACCGCCAGCCACCATATCCTTATAGGAGTACCAGGAGTACAGCAGCACAGTGATGTGATGGTACCAGTGCAGGAAGATCAGCTTCTGCTTACGGAGGACGATGAACAGTGTGTCTCCTGAGAGAGAGAGAGAGAGAGAGAGAGAGAGAGAGAGAGAGAGAGAGAGAGAGAGAGAGAGAGAGAGAGAGAGAGAGAGAGAGAGAGAGAGAGAGAGAGAGAGACAGAGAGAGAGAAAGAAAGAAAGAAAGAAAGAAAGAAAGAAAGAGAAAGAAAGAAAGAAAGAAAGAAAGAAAGAAAGAAAGAAAGAAAGAAAGAAAGAAAGAGAGAGAGAGAGAGAGAGAGAGAGAGAGAGAGAGAGAGTGTGTGAGAGAGAAAGTGGATAAAGGAGAGAGAGAGAAAAAGCAAGATAAAGACAGAAAGAGAAAAGGTGAGTAATAAAGGAGAGGTAAGAAATATAAAGATAAGATAGATAAAAAGAAAGGGAGAGGGGGACAGTGATAAACGTGGAAGGGAAAGAAATGGAAGAGAGAAAGAACAAAGTGGGCGGGAGAGAGATAGAGATGCAGGGGTAAAGAAAATGAGAAAATAGGGAGGAGAGAGAGAGAGAGAGAGAGAGAGAGAGAGAGAGAGAGAGAGAGAGAGAGAGAGAGAGAGAGAGAGAGAGAGAGAGAGAGAGAGAGATGGGGGAGAAGGAGAGGATAAACTGTTAAACAATAGAAAAAGACACTAAGACAACCGCACTGAATACATAAGAATCAAGCATTGAAATTACCTGCTTTTAAAGTGGAACGCCACCAATGTTTCTAAATTTCAGCATAATTAAACGTTAATTAGTTAGCACAAGGCTACTTGGTGTGGTATAAGCCTCCAATTATTTGCTAACTTTAGTAGCCTCGTAGGTGTAGCGCTTTGGTGTGAAATGCTTTGTTCTAGAGAAACTTAGAATTGTTCACAGTGGTGGTGATAGGAACCAGACATTCACCAATAAGAGCTCCCTCGCAGAAATGTATTACATGAAATTGTTAAGTATACACTACCTGATGACTGAGGCATTGTTTTCTGATAGTTTTGAGATGATTTTGGCCTTAAAATCCATTCATGGTGGGGGGATACATAACATGAACAGTGTTGTGAGGCAAAATAGTCCCCAAAGAAAACATTTTCCACTATTTTCCCCATCACCAGCACTCCATATAAAAATCACCACCACTGTAAAGAAATCTGAGTCTCTATCAACCATTTCACACGAAGATCCACTCTGAATCACTGTTTACATCGCAAACACTGAATTATGAAAAAAAATGTTTAGAAAAATTGGTGAAATTCTCCATTAAAGCCTTTCAGAAGTTGCAGTTATAGCCGGTGATAAAATCAAGTGGTGAAATGTGTCAAAAGGGAAGATTATAAATGTAAATCACAGCATACTTGTGCTTGTTACACAGAAGAGGAGATATTTTATCATGATATAAATTTAATAAAAAGTCATTTTTATGTGTGCAGTAGTATTTTGTGAGATGAAACTTGTCTTGCATATTTCTGCTATGTTTCTGTAATTCTTCTGGTAAACCTAACAGGAAAAAAAAGGCCAAAAGTGCAAACTCTAGCCTGTCCAAACAGAATGTAAGTTAATTAAATACCATTTACCTCTTGCCTTCAGAGGGCTAATCTGATATTATATTGTGTTAACAGTCGCATGTATGAAATACACCTAGCAACCAGTTACACATCGACTACCCTAACATGACATAGCAAAATCTTATCTCTGTCCGGCTCAGCAACTCTCAGATTTCTGACACCATAAATGTGATAAAGTGTGCATTTTATTTCTCATGCATCTTACACATCTGGATATTCTTCTCTGTTAAAGTTTATCAGTGAGTAAACAGCAGACAGGCAAAGCTTCTATTTGCGTAATGTATAAGAGGTTAAAGTGTGCCAGCACAAACGTTAGATTATCTGTAGATCTGTAGATTATCTGTAGATAAGCTGCAGAATGAATAGGTCTTCCTGTCTACAGTGCTCTCAAATATCAAATAGGCACAATACAAATAATTCAGGAATGTGTCATTTACAACTGAAGTGTTTGGCAATCGGCTTAGAAAATGTGTGTGTGTGTGTGTGTTTGGCAATGAACTGTAGTATGATTTGAGGTGAACTCTTTATGATCACCATCGTCTCTCATTTCTTGCAAAAATGTGCACGAAAACGGCACTTTTTTCATAATTGAGTAGTTGAAATGCCATTCAGAGTTGTTTGGTGTGAAATGGTTCCGATTTCTTTACAGTGGTGGTGATAGGAACCAGGAGTCACCATGACTACAACACAAATATGAACATTTTATTTTCCAAAACCACCAGTGAACCTACTCATGTCTTCTGAGCTCTATGTAGAATGTTGATGATGGTATTATAGTGGAAAATCTGAATTAATATATTTTCTTTAGGGACTGTTTTGCCTCACAACACCCTGCATGTTTGCCTCCACCACTGGATTTTAAGGCCAAAATCTTCTTAAAACTATCAGAGAACAATGTCTCAGTCATCAAGCAGTGTATTCATAACCATTTAATGTAGTAACTTTCTATGAGGGAGCTTTTAGAGTTTCTCTAGAATGGAGCATTTCACACCGAACCAACTCTGAATGTTTTACATGTAAACCTCAAAACATTTTTGAAAGTCCCTGTTCAAGAGGGAACAACTCTCAGCAGCAGGAGCTGCAATCTTTACACTAGTAAAAATAACATGTACAGCAAAGAATATACTTTTTAAATGTCTTTTAAATGTTTAATGTTGGAGTTTAAGGTAAACAGACTGTAAAAGTGAAAGTAAACCATGATTAGTGGCGCTGGAGGTGTATTGCTGAGTCAGGGCCCTAAGATCACCATGTCCCACGCCAAGCATAGGCTAGAGGGGTATAAAGCCCTCCAGCACTGGGCTGTGGAGCACTGGAATTATGCTCTTTGGAGTGATGGAGGTCCATCCAACATTTTTGGGATGAGTTGGAATGAGTTGGGACCTGATCATTCATCAGT
Source organism: Pygocentrus nattereri (assembly GCF_015220715.1). Classification (NCBI taxonomy): domain Eukaryota; kingdom Metazoa; phylum Chordata; class Actinopteri; order Characiformes; family Serrasalmidae; genus Pygocentrus; species Pygocentrus nattereri. Next base: position 31,397,168 of record NC_051218.1, on the reverse strand, counting down.
ATCTGACTTCACTAATGCTCAATCAAATCCTCACAGCAATGTTTCAAAATATAGTGTAAACCCATCCCAGAAGAGTAGAGGGTGTTACTGCAGCAAAGGGGGGCAAACTCTCTATTAATACCCTGAATTTCAGAAGAAACACTGGAATGTAGAAGCATAATTATATAGTAGATATACATGTGTTAAAATGTGTAGTGTAAGTAAAAATAATTTATCAAATTCAAATCATTATAAAATATCTTTTCCTCTACTTACAAACAAGAATGTGATCTGGACTAAACATTTAAAATCTGAACTTTCTGCAGAATTTCTCCACTCGTTTCAATGAGTTACACAGTTTCTGTAAAGATTTTTGATGATTTCGTTGTCTGTTGTGAACACAGAGACTGGGAGCAGGGTTAACTGACCGCAGGGTGAAGTGAAAGGTCAGCAGTTCTTCAAGTTCAGGTTGACCAATGACATTTTAAATTGGCCATTTAAGCCTCACTTAACTTCACGGTACAGAACACTGAAAAAAATTGAGCTGTCTGCCTGGCAGAACAGGCTGTACCTCCACACTGCAGTGTTCTGCAGAGCACACAGTTCAGCAAAGCTATTGTTTTAAACTTTATGGGTCACTTTTATCATTTTGCTTTATGACTTTCTAAAGGACTCATCTTCACATGTGCACCACTGAGGAAAATACTCTGTGGGGAATTTTTTTTTAGCTTTTTTTCAAAGACATTATTATAAAAATGTTACAATAAATTCCTTTGAATTCTGAGAACTGCAGTGAATATTGACATTTTATGCATGGAAAGTTTTGCTGATACATTTTTAATTAGCAACATATTTTAAATGAAACAATCGTGGAACAATTAATTTACAACTTTATAATACACACACACACACACACACATTAATAGGAACACCTCCTTGTATCCACCCTCACTGTCCATTTAATCAGGTCCATTGACTATATAGAAGCACTTTGTAGTTCTATAGTTACAGACTGCTGTCCATGTTTCTCTACATACTTTGTTAACCTGTTCTTCAGTGGTCAGGACCCCCACACAGCAGGTGTTATTTGGGTAGTGTATCATACTATATATACACACACACATACATCCTACGTAAACATATATGCATATGGCTCATATGTTCGACCCCAATGTCCTTGTATTGTATTGTATAAAACAGTCTGTATGAGTGTGGACACTTCTGCGCCACTGACAGGCCGTGAATGTGTAAGTCACGGTTCATCACGCAGAACTCAGCCCGTGGGGGGAACCAGCGTTTGTGAGTATTCCTCTTTCTCTGGGGAGGGGCAAGCACAAAAGACCCACAGAGGCAGAAAATACAGATACAATTCTCTCAAGCACTGAGCGTGCAACACACACACACACACACACACACACACACACACACACACACACAGTCAGAGAGAACAGCAAAAACACAGCACATCAAAAGTTTGGGGACACCTTGCCTTTCTATTCAGGTAAGTAGGCAAAAATACTGCAAAAAATTGCAGGTGCAGCAATGGACAAAGCTGAAAATTGGACTCTATAATATACTGTTAGGGGTGGACATTATGATATTTCATCATTACTGTGTTAAATGTCCCAATACGCTTTGGGCATGTCAGTCCTTTAAGACGACTGATCAGCTATATGTTTCGTTACAAAGTGAGCATCTTTATTTGTTTCATTTGATTTTAGTGCAATTTGTAAAACACTGATAAAAATCATTGTAGTTATAAGTTCATTATTATTGCATTTTTTAATAAGAAGTTCAGATTTGTCTGTTCAAACCTATCAAAAAATCTATGTAAAAACCACATAGAACCATATACAGCATTCTCAATCAATCTTAGGAATGATACCATGCAAGTGGTTCTTTGAATGTTCATGATTTTATACAGAAACACTGTCTTTACTAAAGAACCCTTGAAGAACAAAATGTAGGGTCATAATGATGCACATGCTTTCAGGTTCAATAAGAGGTCAAGATGCAATTAGATTTTTGATTTTTTTTTTTTTGTATGTTTAAACTGTTAAAAAGAGACTGTAGAGCTCTAATCACAGGCAAGACTGGTTTGGCTCAGATAGATAAAAGTTCTCTAATAATAGTTCTTCAGCATCATTCTCTAACAAAGTTAACCCCCACAATCACAGTCTACAATATATAAGCTCTTCAGAAAAAAGCCCAGGGATCTAAGAGTGGGCGTGTCCACAGCATAATCTCCACCCACTTTCCAGGGACTCTAACAGGCCACACCAAGACACTCAGTTTTAACAGCGGACACTAGTTTCCATTAAAGATGATAAATACACTCGGAGAGGACCAACAAGCCTCAGTTTTGTCTCTGATGACAAAAATTGTATCTTGGCAAGTGAAATCATCCTGACTCTAGCAGATATATCTAATATCTCTCAAGCTGAGACTGTTTTAAGCTTGTAATAAGTCATCTTTTAGCCTAATTGTTCCCTGCTTTAAGCACTTTTAAACCATTTTTGCTTGTTTAAGTCATTTTATCTAGCAAAATTGTCTCAATAAATTGTCAGATGGATTTGTTTTATTTAAGCATATTTCTTAAAACAATTAAAATGATCTGTCAATATAGTGAGAATGTCACTTAATAAAATTACATTAAAGGAGTAAAAAAAACTGACATGAGAAACATAAGAAATAGAAGAAATAGAAGGAGAAGTGAACTAGTAGATATACTGGCCATATTACAGATATAGCAAGATACAATTTTTAATTGTAACATTTCAATACACTGTTTAAAATTTGATTTCCAATATATTTTACAATTTTTCAATACATATTAAACCTGTTACTCCCTTAAAATAACTTTCAGTTTTAAAAACAGATGCTTTGTGTATATTTATCTTTGGTATAAGGGAATTTGTGAAAAGCAGGTTATGCCTAATTTTTTTTTTCCCAATCTACTGTTAAAAGTTAAAACTGGAACTTTTTGTTCCAAATTTGATTTAAAAACCTTAAAGATTTGAGGGTAGAAAATGTATGATCCTGTGATTTAATCATGTGTTCCTTCAGTCTTAAAGTTCCTTGCATAGAAAAGTGGTGAGATCTGACTTGCATTCTGTTTAACATGTTGTGTAATGGTACTGCGATGACAAACACACATTCATTTGTATTAGAAATATTCTGAAAAGTCATGTTTCCCTCCCTTACAGCACTAAAATATGCTGAGAGCGCAGACCAAAGCGTTTGTTTTAACAGTAAGTTCCGGGCTGTATGTTAGTGTTTGGTTTATGCTGATGAGCTGAAGTTCTGGTTTGTTCAAAGACTCGTTCTACAACCTTCTAAAACAGGACTTTTGTAAAGCATGAAAGTAAGCGTGATTCACCAATTTGATTAGAACAAATTATAAGTTCACTTTTTGACTAGGATGTAAGACTCTGTGTGTGGTGATGCTGGGTAGACTCTCAGGAAAATTACTGTTTTAGCCCAGTGAAATGATGAAAATGTTTTCATATTTAATACAATTAAATAAATTGTGTAGAATATATTGTCAATATATTGCAAAAAAAAACCCAAAAAGCATCAAATGTTATCGCTGTACTCTGAATAACAAGCTCACAAAACCTGAGAGACAACGGTTGAATTTCTTTTAGAAATTTTATATAAAAATTTCAAAGTGGTAAAGATTCTGATAACCAATATGTTTTAAGTTTTAATTTTACATTATATTTTTATTTAAACAGTCCTGTACTTACTGACTAATGATGGTAACTGCCTCTTATTCTTATTTGGTAAGTGTCTTATTCTTACTTTTCTTTATGAAAAAGGGGTTGTGTTTTAGAATGTTATTCTCATGGTAGAGGTGAGATATGGACACTGTATATGATGGTGCTTGGAGTTACAATTCATTACAGAATTTTCAGTATATCCTTAACACAGTTAAACTGTAGCATTCATGGTGCCTCATAATGGATGCCCTTGTAGCACAACTGTCTATGCAGTAATGACACAGGCCAAAAAAAAAAAAAAAAAAAACATTGTCAGAATGATGTCCATCACAAATAATGTGTGTGTGTGTGTATATATATATATATATATATATATATATATATATAAATAAAACATAACACACACACACTCGCAACCCCTGTAACGTGTTGTGGCACTCCTCATTTTACACACACACACACACACACACACACACACACACACACACACACACACATGTATGTGTGTGTGTGGAAAATTAGGAGTGCCACGACACGTTACAGGGGTTGCGAGTTGATATGTCCTGTGTTTTGAATACATAAACACTGCCCTGTAGCTCTCAGAGCTGAAATAAGCTTGTTTAGTTAGCCTACATAGGAGACAGCTGAAGTCAGCTTTTTAACCAAACTTTTCGTTCCATCTTAAACGATGCGGCAGTTACACTCTGCCTCCTGAGGATAATTTGAATAAGAAGATGGCAAAGAAGATAACTACAGCTTTATGTGCCTTAGATGAATGATCAACCTATCTGTATAAAATGGCAAGCAGAGAGAGCGAGCTGGAGCTGGAAAAGGCAAAGTATTCCTCACGTTTGGCTCCTGTTCGGGAACGTTTCAGTTTCCCAGTCGAGCTCAATAAAGACAGTGAGTGGTAAATGAATGACGCAAAGTTAAGTTAGAAGTAGATAAACACATGCAGCAGTTTCTCAAGTCAATTCAAAGCACTATTTGTCTCAGTGAAGGAGAACAGACTCTGCCTCAGCATTAAAGGGGTTAAATGAAAAGTGTGGATTATAGAGCGCCTCACCGAGCTCGGGTGCTTTACTCAGCACGAAAGCGTACGCCCAGAACTTGCTGACCGGTCCATTGTAGAAACTCTGATCACACACAGACTGCTTCAGGCCTTTGGTCATCAGGATGTATGTCATGTAGCTCCCAGTTCGGATGGCACCAAATATACTAAAACAGCAGAAAGGACATAAGAAGGTAACCAAAGCGTGCAAAAAAAAAAAAAAAAAAAGTGTCTCCAGCAGTTATTAGGACAGACATAAGACCACATGGTTAGAGGTAAATGTGATTTATTACACATTTAGTGATGTGTATAGGCACTGATGTACATCCTACTAATTACAACACAGACCTTGTTCAGACTCCCAGAGCAAATATGATTTCTGTCACATCAAGATTGTATCCAGATTTCTGACAGTCTGGACAGCAAAAAAAAACCTCATATATCCAGATTTTTCCAATTCTGATCTAAACCACATTTGGACGTGGTTTCAAATGTGATTCCAACCAGATTATTACAGACTCATCTCAGTCTGGATGCTCTGGCCGCTTAAAACAGATTTTAAACTGTCTTAGTTCTGACCTCAGCACGTGACTGGTTATGCAAACCAAACATGTACATACGATTTCATGTTGATTACTTTTTGTGTTGTCATTGTCTCAAAATCTAACAATAAAAAGTCAATAATGAAACTTTGCAAATGTTTACCTGAAGACGGCAAGAGTTAATGACCACAGCACTAACGGCTTCCTCAGCTCAAACTTCTCCCTCTGCTTCATTACATGGCGCCCACCGAGTATACAGGCTGCATAGAGTGCAGAGAAGAGGAACGATTTCTTCCTGGAGAGAGAGAGAGAGAGAGAGAGAGAGAGAGAGAGAGAGAGAGAGAGAGAGAGAGAGAGAGAGAGAGAGAGAGAGAGAGAGAGAGGAGTGAGTGAGTGAGTGAGTGAGTGAGTGAGTGAGTGAGTGAGTGAGTGAGTGAGTGAGTGAGTGAGTGAGTGAGAGGAGATGGGGAGAAGGAGAGGATAAACTGTTAAACAATAGAAAAAGACACTAAGACAACTGTACTGAATACATAAGAATCAAGCATTGAAATTACCTGCTTTTAAAGTGGAACGCCACCAATGTTTCTAAATTTCAGCATAATTAAACGTTAATTAGTTAGCACAAGGCTACTTGGTGTGGTATAAGCCTCCAATTATTTGCTAACTTTAGTAGCCTTGTAGGTGTAGTGCTTTGGTGTGAAAGAGGCCAAAAACATGAAAAAAGGCAATTGAACATTTTTTTAATCAGTGAAAGTATACACTACATCAGATTAGTTTTATATATATATATATATATATATATATATATATATATATATATATATATATATATATATACACACACATACACACACACACACACACACACACACACACACACACACACACACACACACACACACACACACTGCACTCCAGAATACAACAGTGTGATTTAGACAGTATAGTTTAGTCCGAGGGTCACCTTGTTGTGTAACAGAGTATTTTGGGAGGTTTGTATTAGTCATTAATGCAGTGGCTTCTCTGCCTTTGCTGTCCACCAGAGACACATGGAGTCGTCTCTTTTTGCTGACCACCATTTTTCTCACTACCTTGCAGGCTTTCAAACTCAGAGACTAAATGTTTCCTTCATGAATGTATATGCGCTAACAGTAAAGACGGGGATGAATTCTGCACCATACAGACTCAACATCACAGCATTTTCCCAAATATCACTGTCACAGTTAAAGTTAGCATTATTAAATTACCGAACCCAATACAATAGCATTAATCAAGTAAGTAGGTTAAAATTAATAAGGTTAATAAATTAGCACTATTACATGAAAGTTAGCATTTAACGTTAGCATTAATAAAGTTAATGAATTAGCACTAATAAAGTTAACAGGTTAGTATGAATGAGGTTAATAAATTCGCCCTAATAAAGTGCACAAGGCTAGAATGAATATCCATCCATCCATTTTCTAAGCCGCTTCTCCAATAAAGATAAAAAAAAAAAAGTTAGCATGAATTAAGATAAAGCTAAAAAAGTTAACAGGTTTGCATGAATAAAGACAAAAACATTAGCATGAATGAATTTAATAGGTTAGCATGAATAAATATAAAATGTTTTTGTTAATAAGGTTAATGTTAGCATTAATATACTTCATACATATGCTTTACAAACACTTAAGGTTTACTTTTCAGTTTCTAAGGTAGCATTAATAAAAAAGCTAAACATTAACAATAACAAATTGCAATAATTTGGCCTTATTACAGTTAATAAGTGCATTTATGAATGTTAATGCTACCTTTTAACAAACTTGCGCAGTAATGCAAACCTTCACACAGACAGCACGTTTACAGGGAAAAAATATCATTTATTTACTTTTTATGTCTTTTGAACCGATTTCTTTTAAAACAATCTGAAACACCCAACAAAACTGCAGTTAACTATGATATTATTATCTGATAATACAGCTAAAGCTAAAAACAGTATTCTTGGGTGACACCGATATGAGGACACCAGCATAATCAATCTATCAATCACTCAGCAAAGACAGGAACAAACAATAAGGCTTTCTTTATCTGAATTTTGATGTTTCCTGATGTTCAGTAGCTGCATCGCCCACAAACATGTTTCTTTTTTGTTAACATAATTAAGCCTCTGTTCTATATACAGATCATTACAGGGGAGTACTGGCTGTAGAAGGCGGAAATGCCACTGTTGGCACATCTGACCGTTTACTTACAGCTTCTAAAAACAACACACTAAAGATAATCATGCATTGAATTGGAAAAGAAAATCATAAAAATACATTCCTCTGCAAAATGTAGGCAACCTGAAAGACTGATGCAATTTATTTTATTAATGTAGAAATGATTCATTCATAAGAATCAATATCATTACTGTTTTCAGGAGCAGGAAATGGCTCTTTTATGGTTAGTAATGTGGTTGAAATCCCAGTTTTGGTTTAGCTTTCACTTTCATTTCGCTCTGAGTGCTGCATTAGAATAATGGCAAAACTGTATCAGATGGAATAAAGCAGTTTAAGCAGAATGACGGAGTAATCAGTGAGGCCTTGGCAGCAGTGCCTCTCTTGTGCCGCCAAAACTCGAGCAGACGTGTGTCCTGACAGGCCTGCATCCAGCAGGAATTATAGGAAAAAAAAAACTGGGACACCCACTTCCTGCCAAATGTCCCCTTTCGTTGACGACTCGCTACTTTGTTGTCTTTCCAAGAACCACAGTGAGTTAGGTGGAGGAGCATAACCTCCTGGGCAGCTTTTGTTCTGTGGCTACAGTGAAAATGAGACAGAGACACTGGCTCACGAAAAAGATCCTAGAATTCGAATTTAGATCCATGTTAGACCTACATTAAGACCTTTCTGCTTTGTGTTTTGATTATTTTTTTGGCATTTTTGACAGTATATCAAGCATTTCAGCTCTGTCTGCAGATTCAGCACAACCCTGTAAACCTATACACCAAAATAGGAGATATTAGCCCTTAAGCAACCTCAATAAATGCACTTATACACTAGTATAGGAGTCACGAGACCACAAACAAGCTCAATAAATGCACCTATACACCAGAATATGAGCAGTTAGTCCATACGCAACCTCAATATGCATTCTATATACTAAGTTAGAAAGATATTAGCCCATAAATAAGCTCAATAAGTGCTCCTATGCACTAGGAGATGTCAATCTATAAACAATGAATGTTCCTGTACACTACAATAGGGAATATTAGCCCATGTCCAATCTCAATAAATGCTCCTATACATTAGAATTAGAGATATTAGCTCACAAACAACCTCAAACACTCCTGCTTGCTAGATGTTAGTCCATTAACAACCGCATTAAACGCTCCCATACACTAGGAGACATTAGCACATAACAGCCACAATAAAACACTCTGATATGCTAGGAGATATTAGTCTGAAAACGACTTTATAATGTACAGTGGCATTCATTATTAATCCATAAACAGTTGGTTTTGACTCTTGACTCTGATTCCTTGATGGACACTGAGGATCAGAAACACAGATCGTAAAGGCTCTCTGGCCATCACGTATCTCTGCCTGTCGGGTTTCTAATGTGTAAACACTGACCTCACTCTGCTTTCGAACACTGAGGCTATTCTGTACAAATGGCCTCCTCTGTCTTTGACATGCTACAGTGTCGTCCTTTGTTAAGGACGCGAGGGGGCCACAAGAACGAGACTTGAGAGGCTGCAGTGCTGCACTACCTACAGGCATTCTAGTTCAGGCTGCTTAGTGGGGTCAGCAATATGGAAGCACTGCATCAACGACAACACTTTTTTACAACAAAAGATGAATAAGTAAATAAATAAATAACCAGCATGTATGTATATATATATATATATATATATATATATATATATATATATATATATACACACACACACACACACACACACACACATTTGAATGTATATATATATATATATATATATATATATATATATATATATATATATATATATATATATATACACATACATACATTCAAATGTATGATCAGTGTTCAGGTATCGTAGCCGGTTTTATGACTGGGACAATGAGGGTTTGCTGTCTGTTAACACCACATATATTAGCTTCTAGGTACAGATAGCTGTATACATATTTCCAGGTTTTGTCTAAATTATACACAGCACACTTATTAATAAATAATAAAAAAATGAATAAATAAGCAATCACAAATTCTCAAAGATGCATTTTATCCATTAATAACCTTGCATGCAAATTTTTCTTACAAGAAAGACAAGTACTGAATTAACACTAATTCAATGATGACAGAAAAAATAATCACTGAGGATGAGGATCAGACACTATGACTAATTGTGGGGACATTTTGATATTGGAATTGTGGGTAGACTTGAACATGTGATATTTTTTATACACAAAACGGAAAAAAATACACAGTCTAGATACTTTAGGTAGAAATGCACCAACCACACATCTCTTGTAAACAATAAAAGAAAAATAAAACATAAATACACAAAGTGTACGAAAGGGTTCCTGATCAGAGTTCAGGTGTCGGAGCCGGTTTTGTGAGACAAAATCAGGTTGATACCCCACTAACAAAGACATTGGCTTCTAGCTACACACAGCTGCTTATACTTCACTGTTGCTGGAACAAACCCTCATGTCTCCAAACTTTTGCAGGAGATGGAAAAAACCTACTTTATTTTTAATGTAAGTCCATGGAACCAGAGTTTTTTCCAACTCATTTTGGGCTGTTTATTTTGGTCCATTCATCATGAAATTTATACACAATGTAAAGGGCCATAGATATTGTCAAATTATGTTAAAAACTGAAAAACGTCAAAAATGGAAATTCAAAGTTTTTGTCCGACAGCAGTGAGATATTTCCAAGGTTTTGTCTACATGATACACACACAGTATACCCAATAATCAACTACTAGGATCTGCAATTACTTACAAATTCTCAATAATACATATTTATCCTTTATTACCATTGCATGCAAAGAATGAAAAGCTAAAGCTAATTCTGATCATTATTGAAATTGTCAGACACAAATATCCAATATAGATGCACATATCTACCAAAGCCTATAAACATTTAGAAAGTGTAGAAATTGGGATTAACACTCAAAAAACATGGTTCTTCAAGGGTTCTTTAGTAAAGGCAATGGTTCTATTTAGTTTGATATTGAACCATTTGCATGCTTAAGCGCTTCTTCAGATTGATGGAGAAACTGTTGTATTTAGTTCTATATAAAAGCCTTTAAAAATTAGTACATTAATTAGACACAGCACTAAAAAGGGTCCTGCTAGTGCTACAATATCTAACATATATCAATAGAAGAATCATTCATTGCTATACAGAACCATTTTGGAGAAGGTTCTATATACAACACACTCATCAATCTGAAGAACCATTTAACCATGCCAAGAACCGATTAAGTACACATTTACATAAAAAAGATGATTCTTCATTTTCTAACATGACGGAAATCTGTGAAAGACTGTGGAAAATGAAATCAGCATAAGTAATTGAGATGATTAGCTGATTAGGCGACGATTTTAGTATTCAGACACCGGCGTTTTGAAAGACCTTAAACCGAGTACTCATGCACATCCCTAATACTGTCTACTTCAGACTACGCTACACTGCCACAAGCTCAAAATCAGATATGAATATGTGTGGAAAAAGTGAAATGTATGAGACACCAGTGAGCAGAGTTTAGGTGTCCTTGGACTTAAATACTAAACCACCATGTGCAACACAAGCAAGTGAGGAGCTGAAGAGGTGTTTTGTCCCTTCACAAGCCTCTCCCAGGAGATCTCCCTGTGGGAGGACTTCACACGTTACTGTGGAGGGCGAATGAGGGTCACAGAGGCCCTCTGAGCTGCTTCAGGGCTAGCCAGCTCTACCAAGCGTCAGAGTGAATTCTCATCAGTCATGTTCATCCCCATCTCCACGTGAAGAGCAGGAATCCAACACGGGGTTCATATTCACCAGTATGCTGCTTTCACAAGCATTTACATTAATGCTAAACAATGTGGTCAGAGAACGAAAGCCAGAGTCTACTGCTCTGTGTTATGGCCATGAATAACTTTGTGCTCATATTGCTCATAGAGCTCTTATTGCAGACTTCTGCGTTACCAGTATCGCAAAGGTAAACACTGACCTAACAAATGATACGCTATATTATCCAAAAGTATGTAGACGAACTGGTTTCTTCTGAAATGAAGGGTATTAATAGTGAGTTTGTCTTCATTTGCTGCAGTAAGTGCCTCTACCCTTCTGGAAAGGCTTTGCACTAGATGTTACAATATTGCTATGAAGATCTGGTTGAGCATTTGTAAGGTCCAGAACTGATGTTGGATGATGAGTTCTGATCGAAAATGAATTACAGCAAATTACAAGCCCATCAAGTTTCAGTCCACATCTTCTGGTGTTTGTTTATTCACTGGTTTTCCCAGCTGCGTAGCAGACTAAGATTAATGACAGCGTCTACCTGAAACGGAGAACGTCTGGATGGAGCTGCTAAGCTCTCCAAGTGCATCTGAAGTAATTTAGAATGCAAACAAACAAACAGTGCAAGTTGAAAAAAAAATCTGCAGCTTAATTGCAGTTTGAGACCAGTGATGTTAGCAGAATCTGCTCTGGCAGATCCGAACAGCCGGTGGGTTTTATAGAACGCAGCACAATAAAGGGAAAAAAGTGCAGAAAGGCTGAGAGCTCAGTGCAGAAGAGCAAGAATCAGCACAGATTTCCTGCCAGCACGCAAGCTGCGCAGCTGGAAACAAGTACAGTTCTTTTTTTTTTCGCCGACTCTAAAGCTATTGCTGAAAACCTGAATATTGTATTACAGAGCATGAAGTTATGGATCATCATCATCGTCGTCCAAACTGACCTTGAAATACAACATAGTTTGCTGAAATAACACAGCATTTGCTTCTGCCATCTTCAAATACTCCCTCTACTAATAGTCTTTTCTTCCTTCTTCCTCAAATCCATAAAACTTGTCCTCACCTGGGGCGTATCCACAGGTAAGTCTGGGCATAGTCCAACTGATCACACGCCCACATAATAAAAGAAGGGAAGGTTATTTACTAAGGTTATTTAAGATAATGAAATTTGATTTGTTGTCTGTGAATGCTTAATTGCCAATGACATCATTTCATTCTTGGCCAAGCTCTGCCTTCTTTTCATAGCCCTCCAATCTTTACTACAGAGATCTGCACAGGACGTTTTTTTTTTTTTCTTAGTCCTCCTCCCAAAAGATTTCAACCAGAGAAAAACTGCACCTCTTATTCCACTCCCACCCTTAACTTTAGAATTTGGTCCCGCTCCCACCCACATACCTGTATAACTTTTTCATTTGCATTAGTCACGATTGAAAATGACTGCTGTAGGTCAGACTCGCCTTTATTGAAAGCACTTTCCACCGCTGCAGCCTTCTAACAGTCTGAAGGCTCTGCCATTTCTGTAGCCTACAAGAAAGCAATTCACATGATTCAAAAAATCTGTTTAGGAGATTATATTATTAAGTGATTGCTAGAATTTTACTTAGGCCTTTTGTCCATTTGCAGGATTCTACACATATGAGTTGTTCCACTCCCACCTGTACTTGGCTGGTTAGCTGTCCACTCCCAAATGTGATGAGGCCAGTAATATTAGCTGAGGTAATCAACAATTAACATTTGTGTGCTTAACTTCAAGAACTGAAAGAGTTTCAAACACTTATTTAAAAATGGTTTAATCACTGGCAGCATGCAGGGAGCTTTTATTTTGTTATTTTTGGAGATGGAGTGCACAAACAAGGCTGAAGCTGAACGGCTGATGGGATGCTTTATGATAGCAGTATCCTGAGGTGCACATCGCTATCTTTCTCCACACATCAAACTCAGCCATAGCCTCTGGATTAGAAGATGCCAGAAAGAAAACAGTTGCTCCTTTGGAGGTCATGTAACTCAATCAGACCACAGTCTGAGAGATTCTTCTTACACATGTAGCTGTTAACCTAATTAAAACCCCTAAAAACTCAAAAGTATTATATGCACTCCACTAGACCTCAGCCAGATCTTACTCAATTTCTGCATAACTCAGTGCTGATGTACACAGAGTGATTCAGAGTGGTTTGGTGTGAAATGGTTCAGATTTCTTTATAGTGGTGGTGATAGGAACCGTGGATCTCCATGTTGACAACACAAGTATAGACGTTTAATTTTCTACCCAAAGCTAAAAGTGAACCTTCACATGTCTTCTGAGTTTTATGTGGAATGTTGATGATGGTAAAATAGTGGAAAATTTTCCTTGGGGACAATTTTGCCCTAAAACACCCTGCATGTATCCCTCCACCATGAATGGATCTTAAGGCCAAAATCAAAATTGGAGCTGGACGTCTGATTCTCTTCACCATCACTGTGAACAATTCTTACTCCAGAACAGAGCATTTCACACCAAGCCACTTTAAATGACTTTGTTTACATCTTGACCACGTAATTATGCAGAAATTTTGATAAATCGGTGGAACCCCTTTAAGGGCCTGTATCTATACTGATAATGTGAAGCAATCCCATAAAAAGTGCTGTGATTAGCTAAAGGCCTGATTTACATATGGTAAGGGACCCATTTGTAAATCGCAGTTGCTTGTGACATCAGTATCGCAAAGGCCAGCATCACATAGCCCAATATCAGTCATTCCTTTGATGTTCGGTCAAAGCCACTGGGCGCACTGCACAGAGATGGGAGTTGACCTGTTATGTAACTCTGGCGGTCCGTGCATGATTCAGTCTGCAGCTTTCACTACAGCTGAGCAGCTCTGCTGGTTCACAAAGCTTCTGCTGGACGCTCTCTCCCAGCCGTCTGATCTGACCGGATCTGGACAGACAAGCTGTTTCATTCTCCTGACAGGACACGACTCATTACAGAAACTTTTGGTCGGTTGTGTTGGCTGAGGGCAGGATATAAATACGCCCAGATTAGAGAATGACCTCCAGGCACCCATCTGAGACTAATTCTCTTTTACTAACCTGGAGCTCGGGAGGCTGCACAGGCCCATGCTACGGACAGTGTTAATGGTCAAACATGAGAACTGGAAGATAATTCAGTTATTGCTTTCCATCTTTATGACTGTGAGGTGACATAACAGTGTTTATATAAACTTTTTCCCCCTACCTGGATTACTCAGGTAAGAAGGTAATAGTTTTAGCTTCTTAATGGCTTAAAGTGAAGGTGTATTAATAGACAGCTGGTTAAAATTACATCACTCAGTGATACTACTTGACTTTTACAGTTTAAAAGTGTAACACCTCTGGTCAAACCATGCTTTGTTTGTTTTCCAAGTTACACTCTTCTATGGTACAAAATGTGCCATAACTTATGTACAGGCCACATTTTATTTTTCCCCCAATATACATAATCTTGCTGTAAAATGTGCGTCTCATGTAGAAGAAATAAAAAAAAAAAAAAAAAAAAAAAAAAGTACTCTTATTGGGGGTGCTCAAACTTTTGCATGTCCACTTAAGGGCCTACATCCTACATTTCTTGTTTTTTTTCTTTTAACTTTTGCAGGGGTGATGTTTGTGAAGGTTGTATTATATACTAATATTAGTCATAATGCATATTTGCATGACTGTGTTCTAATAGAAATGTTTGTTACTGTGCCTTTCAGATAGATGCATGTAAATTAGCCTCATTCAAAATGCAGTCGAGGTTGAAACATTTCTTATAACTTCAGTGTGTATAGACAGGAAACTATAATATTTGTTTTTGTGACATCACAAGATCAAGTCTAACCAATTCAGGTTACCTATATGGGCTGTACAGACTGTGGAGTGAACTGTATGCACACACACACACACACACACACACACACACACACACACACACTTTCTAAGCCGCTTCTCCCTCAGGGTCAAGGGGGAGGGTGCTGGAGCCTATCCCAGTGGTCATTGGGCGGAAGGCAGGATACACCCTGGACAAGTCGCCAGTCCATCGCAGGGCAGACAGACAGACATACACACATCACACACACACACCCCTAGGGGCAATGTAGCATGTCCAATTGGCCTAACTGCATGTCTTTGGACTGTGGGGGGAAACCGGAGAACCCGGAGGAAACCCACACAGACACGGGGAGAACACACAAACTCCACACAGAGAGGACTCCGGTCACCTGGCCGGGGAATCAAACCCAGACCCCCCTTGCTGTGAGGCGACAGTGCTACCCACCACACCACCGTGGGTGAACTGTACACCATTTTAATCCAATTTTATTTAAAAGATAATAATAAATAAGAAATTTTAATAGTTTTTCCATGATACAGCCTCTTTAATAAAAAAGGCTTTTATGACATTTCCACATTTATAAAACTGACTGCACTGTCTACACTACAGATATGCAAACAAATTCTTTCCCAACAAACCAGGATTCACTGTTTTTAGTAGATTAAACCAAGGAAGCTCATAGTGCAGCCTTTACTATAAAATACTGCTAGGCTCAGGCATTCAGCAACACTGAAAAGAAAAAGAAAGAAAAAAAATGCAAAGAAAAAGCAAGTAGTGTAACCTTGAAAAGAAAGATATCATTTACATTACGAGTCTTATGTCTGTAAAGGATGGAAATAAAAATGTATGTTTTTCTATTATGCTTTTTAACACTTCTACTGCATTTTCACCTCTGTCAGCCATAAATACCATTAATTTTTTTCTTGCTTCAGGCTTGAACACTGAACACAGAGTGCCAAACTGCAAGTCAGCTGTACTTGTACTGTTTTGTGCACAACATGTGTTTGGTGTTTGGCTGCTTCTGATTGGTCCAAAAAATCTCCAAGCAGTTCATGAGTTCTGTGTTACTAGGTTAAATTTAAAGCTTAAAACTTGTTAAGGCAACATGATAATGTGGACAGACAGATGATAATGTGAGAGCGGATTTGGTCATACCCTTTGTGATTTCGATATATAAATATGATTATGGTTATTTTTCATAGGTGCAGAATTAAAGATCCTTTTGTGTCTTTACAGTTGGCAGTACTGATGCATGCGCCCAGTCTGGAGCCATGTAAGGATCTCCTAGAATCAAATAACTGTCAGTCAACTAATGCAGAACACACTCAAAAAGCCTGACTGTATAATGCTGATGGCAGCAAGTGTGTTTAAGCTTGTATATGGCAGCTAAACAGACCAGTATCTTTCACCAGTCTGTCAGCAAAGCACAAAAGATAAACCTGTATCTCTTATAGCTAAGGTCATAGACAATCGTCCGTCTTGCGGTTTTAGTTCACCACTGTTTCACATACTCCTTTTTTTTTAATGCTTTGAGACTGAAATCGTGCTGAAATTGTTGCACTCAGAAGTGCTACTGCTGAGAATAATTGGGTCTATATTGTTCGTTTATAGGACTGGGCAATACGCCAATAGATAATATCACCACAATAAATTATATCTTACAAATGTTTCTTCAGACTGTCTATCTATTTGCAAAATATTGAATAATAATTATGGTATTCAGTTTTTGATCACTTTTTAAAATTTTATTTTAAACAGCACTATTGTTTTTTGTCACTGCTCCAACGGAGCACACACACACACACACACCCATTTTCTAAACCGCTTATCCTTCTGGGTCGTGGAGGGAGCTGAAGCCCCTCCCAACAGTCATTGGGCGGAAGGAAGGAAACACCCTGGACAGGTTCTTAGTCCATCACAGGTAGACAGACTCATATATTCACAATCACATCTTTGGACTGTGGGAGGAACCAAGTGATCATATGTCTAAATATAGAAATATTGTGATACTGTATTGTATACATTTTGTGAAGTATCGTGATATTATATATTGACCATATTGCCCGCCTTTATTCGTTTATATTGTCTATTCCTGTACTTGTTACACAACAACAATGGTGACCTTAACTTTTATACAAAATTTGATAATAACACATAGATCTTACAATAAAAAATAGATTTTTATAATATATACATAAATAAATGACATGTCGTCACTGGCTAGTACTGTACTACCACTTCCAAATAACTGTGGCATTGTCTTAATGACAGGGCCGACGCTCAGGTGGATGCACCACTTCTTTTGAAAGAACAAAAGTTCCAGAACATCCTTTTACCCACAGAGAACCATTTGTTTTTATTATGTCATTTGATAATGTGACATTGCAATATTTCCCAAAAATGTCAATGACAGTTTTAAAACTTTTAAAATGGTAGTTTCATTTTATTTCTACTGTGAGTAGAACGTACTATAAATGTGCTCTGAATTAATATATTATTCTGTAAAGAGATCAGAATCAGTGTAACTGATTGTTAATTTTATCAGTATCTTCAGTCAAACCATTTTGCAGTGTATTATCAATTTCATGGAGAATAGACTTGCACAATATCAGAATCACAGCTGGTTTGGCAGATATTCGCTTTAAAAATACATATCAGTATCAGACAAATGTTTAGATGTGGCCCATATTTCACACTAAAGTGTGATGTATTTATTGAACTCCAGGAGAGCAGATTGTTTAGGTGGGTGTCTGCACTAACATGTCTGCACTTTATTCATTTTGCTTCACTTTAGCCCATAATTAAATGCACTCTCTCTATGTAATGCTGATCCAGATAGATCTAGTCCCAATTTCTACATCCTATGAATGTTTTTGCATCAGCAAATATGTAAATGAAAAATAACAGATAATAACAATCAGCCCACAACTCCCCTTTGGGTGCACCGCTAATAGAAAAGACTGATTTCACAGAGTTGTGATATGATTTTTTGACATTTTTTATCTATATCTGTCTAAGAACTTCAATTACATCACATCACTGTAACATCCAAGGTTCAGATTATTTGTTTACTTTCATAAAATATGCATGAACCCTTTTTTTTTCTTCCTAACAAAGCAGTCTTCTTCTCTGTTATCTGATAGCTGGTACAGATCGATGGCGAGAGTAGCTGAATTTCCTGCTCTGTTCCTCTTTGCTCGTCAAACTGATGGCCTGCAGGACACAGGATGAGTAAAACAACCTTCGGAGGAGTGCGACACAGTATTCTAGCCTAGGGAAAAAAAAAATCTAGCTCACCTAGACCCTCCCCCCCCACCCCCCCCCGTCAACTGTGGAGAGAACCAGTCCAGAGGACTGTCCCTAAAGCAATATCTTCCAACTGACAAAGCACAGCAGTTACTCCCATGAGTGCTTGCAAAGGAAAGCGGGCGGGAAATATGCAGACTGCATTCTAAGCAAATGTCATGCTTGTTGCATTTGTGTGCATTTAACCCAACAGGAGCAACTTTGACAACCTTTAATCTCCATCTGGTGTAACTATTTCAGCACATTTTTAAAGTTCTCTTCTTTAAATGGCCCATATACCATGTTTTTATTTACCAAAAACATTTATTAGTCATTTTCACATAAACACTTTCCAACCTCTCATCATCCTTTTGAAATAAACAGGCAGTTTTTTGTTACTGTTACCTTTAAGATTGATGTGTAAATGAGCTCTGTTCTGATTGGCTTCTTGGGCTGAAACACTCCTTATTACTTCATGGTGAACGGGTGGGGCTAAATTGCTGTTGGCTGCATAAGCAGTTAATCTGCATACGGGTTGATTTTTGTGACAGAATCACAGAAAATGTGAATTCAAAGCAGATTAGTTTCCATATATGGACTAGGAAGTGAATGGTACATTTTGACAATTTGAACAAAACGTTTATGTATTACATTAACTCATTTAAAAAAGGGAGGAAAAATGTTTTCCATAGTATCAACCCTTTAAATCAGTTAAGCTTTTGTCAGTGCACTAATTGCATTTCTTTACTTGTACTAGTTATTTATAGTGATGAATAAATACAATACAGTGTTTTCACACTCACAGTCATGTGCATGATTAGTTACTCAAATCATTAAAATTTATTTTTCAAAATTTCCTCATAATTAAACAGCGGAGATGTAAACAAAGTCATTCAGAGTGGTTTGGTGTGAAACGCTCTGTTCTAGAGAAACTTGCTCAAAATTGTTCACAGTGGTGGTGACAGGAACCAGACATCCACCTCTAAAAGATAAAACATTTTTATGTGAAAGGGTTATGAGTGCACTGCCTGATGTCTGAGACATTGTTTTAAGACAGCTTTGAGAAGACTTTTCTGAAGAACGCAATAGTTTCCTACTTCCATATTCCAGGTGGCTGCTTTCTCTGCCCATGGACCAGCATGAGCCTCAGGGTTACATTAGAAGAGGCTTGTCAAGCACTGCTGACAAACAGGTGGGGCTAGAACTGAGGGTGGAGGGATACATGCAGGGCGTTGTGAAGCAAAACAGTCCTTAAAGAAAACTTATTTTTTCAGATTTTCCACTATTTTACCGTCATCAACATTCCACATAAACCTCACTGGTTCACTGGTAGTTTTGGATAGTACATAAAATGTCTATAGTTGTGTTGTGTAGGCGACCCCTGGTTCCTATCACCACCACTGTAAAGAAGTCTCTGCAATCAACCATTTCACAACCAGCGTTAAATGATCTGTTAGTGTCTCAAACGATCCCCTTTAAATGATCTGTTAGTGGGACGCTAGCTGGTGATGCCATAAATAAGTCAGTTGCTCAGTTAAAGCATTTAATAACCATTTGTCACCTCCATAAAGACCGAATACAACAGCTTTGAACCCTTCCAGTCACTTATCTGTCACAGAATGACAAGATGTCAGCACAGCAGTGATTTCTCATCTTTCTGGTAACTACAGAATTTTCCAGAAACCTTCACCTGCAGAGTTATGTCTAGTCACTCTGATATTCCTTACTAAGGCTGCCTTAAATAGCCTCAACCCAGTCACACACTGATGCTGTTGTGAACTGCTTGCTGATGGGAGAGAGTGTTGAAATGCCACGTACAGAATGACGACAGACATATCGAGGTGTGTTTCAGAGAAGGCCTAGGGCTACTGCCTGCCAAAACCCTTTTTCCAAGGCACACCAACATTATCGGTCAATAAATGACCAAGATTTCAGCACAGCAACTTGCTGCTGGGTATTTACTGTAGTACTAAGCACAGGGTCAAGCATCAGGCAAAGAAGGAATCAAATGTACTCAGTGCATTAGCAGTACTGCTGTGCGCTTTGTACTCTGTGTCATTATAGGCATAGTTATCATTCTCCTGAAGTGGCGTAATCAAGCCTGCAGGGTTTGTCCCCTACAAATATTGCACTGGCAGCTTCAGTCTTGAGAAAGAGAGTGTAGGTATACTGTCCCCTGTATCCAATCTCAGGTTTCAAAAACATAGTTTTAGACAGAGACATCTTCAAATTTGCTCAGTTTTTGATGAAACTTGATAACATCTGATTTTAACACTGTATGACACAGTGTTAAACACAGATGACATGTGAGCATTGATACAATAACGGGCCAAAGCTTCCTGAGTGATGTGATGTTTTGCTAAAATAATGTCTTAGAAATCTAAAACAGCCTATTTTCTTACACAGTGTTGTAAATATGTATTTTTGTTTAACAAAAAGCAGACTTACTAAGGATGACTCAGCAATCAGACAATTTATTATTTTGATTTGGGCAGATCTGACCTGTCCAGGGTGTGTCCTGCCTCAAACCCGATGACCTTTGGGATAGACTCCAACACCCCCAGCGACCCAGAAGGAGAAGCTGCTTAGAAGATGTGTGTGTGTGATTTGGGCAGATCTGCATTGTATTTTATGAGGTAAATAACACAAGCCAGGCAATATGAGCACTGTTCTGAATGCTATTGCTGCACTTGTATCAAAACGCTGTAGTATAATTATATGACTCGTATCCATCACCTCCTACTTTCAATGTACCCCTTTACTTGATTCATGTTATTTAAATAAAGAGCTAATTTGTTATTTAGGAATGTAAAATGCCAGTTTTGGCTCATTAAAGAGAAGATCATCTTTTTTATATTGTATTTATACATTTTCGTTGTAGTTTTTATATATTTTAATATATTCAGGAAACTGCAGTGGACAATATGGCAAAAATGCCATAATGCTTAGACATTTTCACAATGCACAGAATGCATCACGATAATTTGACGCAATGCCACTGAAATCTCAATGCTTTTTATTCAACATTTCACATTAAGCAATGAACTACACTCAGATACGACTAATGTTCTCTTTGTAATAAAGCATGCAGTAGGTCTTGCGACAAATATGTCATAGTTTTAATGGGGGTTGGGTCATTAAGAACTCAATATGAGTGTAAAAAAAGTCAAAGATTTTTGGGATCCTGATTGTATTGGGAGAAAAAAAAAACCTATAGGATTTTATTTTGACCAGGGAAATGCTACTTTTGTCCTTTAATGAGGCCTGAAATGGGTGATTCAGAGATGTAAAGGCAAAAAGTGTGCAGTAACCATGCAAAGGCATGACTATCATATATCCATACTTAAGAGGAAAAAAATGTGATTGTCCCAAAGAAATAAAGCAGATCTTAATACTGCATTAATGGAGGATCACTGCTTTCTCTAAGGAGAAGAGAGGAGATTAAACATCAGCATTTCATTGTAGGACGTTCTAGTGATGAATGAGAACAGCATGAGTTCTTGCTCTGCACTGACAGACTGCTGAGAGAGCTCTGTGATATAGAATAGAGCTGTAGAATAATATAATGGGATCTTACACATTTCTTATGGAAATTTTATTCAGCTAGGACTGGGGGGAGATGAGTCAGACACTAAAGTGTTCATCCAAACGTGTGATAATATCTTGATTAAAATGAGAAAATCTGAGGGATATTTCTCACGAGCTGAATTTCAGGCTCAGGACTTAACCACGTCTAGGAGAAGTACCGAGATTAGGACACAGAACTACTTCAGAATATTTCTTTCTTCTATATGAGCTACAAAACAAGGACGTGTTTTAAGAAGTACATATAAACATCAATCCTTCCCAGAGCTACTGAAATACTACAAATTACACTGGAATGTCAAGTGACAAATTGTAGTTGGGTTAGAAGTGACCAAAAGCTACATTCTTAAAAAAAGGATGCTTCTTCAAAGGTTCTTTGGTAAAGAGAATGGTTCCCTGAGTTCTATACAGAAGCAGTTCATGTTCTTTTCATGGTGAATTCATTCTTCAGATTGATGGACAATGTGTTGTATATGGTTCTATACAGCACCTTTTCGAAAATGGTGCTGCATATCAGAGGTGGGCGATATATCAAAAATGTTTAAATCATGACATTTCAAGAAATGTTCAAGGTACACAATGTCATTTAACTTTTTTCAGAAACTTGATCAAAGTTTTTATTCCAAAAACTGTGAACACGGTGATTTTTATTCAGTATTTGGCACTAAATCCACTTAAACGGGACACATTTTCTCTATAAAGAAACATGTAGTCAGTCAAGGTTCTACAGGTACGGATATACATATGTTGAGAAAAGTGTACTGTAGTGTGACAACGTCACAATAATGATATATACTGTCATATTGCCCAGACCCACACTCTTAATAAAGATGATTCTTCAAGGGATGAACATCCAAAGAACCATCTGCATGCTTACAGGGTTTTTGCAGGGTGAAATGGTTCTTCAGATTCATGAAGAATGTGTTGTATGTGGTTCTATACGGAACCTTTCTGAAAAGGATTCTACACAGCACCAAAAAGGGTTCTATGTTAGTGTCAAGCGTATAACAACAACCGTTTGCTGCTATATAGAACCATATGCAACACAATCAATCTAAAAAACCATTTAGGCATGCCAATGGTTATATACGGGACATTTGGTTCTAAGTAGAACCATTCCCTTCACTAAAGAACCCTTGAAGAACCATCGTTTTCAAGAGTGAGTGCTGTACTGCCGTGAATGTGAGCGGTTTCGCCTTCGCCCCCCCTCAACGCGGCCAGAGCCACGCTTAACCATGATAGGTCAGAAGTCTGTCAGCAGACATCAGATGACGCCTCTGATTGGTCGGTGGCGAACGGCTTCACACTCAGGCTGAAGCTTTCCGTCTCTACACGCTGGCAGGAATTACAACAGCGTGAAATGTGGCCCAAAAAACCCACCCTAAACCTGCCCGCTCTGTGTGTGTGTGTGTGTGTGTGTGTGTGTGTGTGTGTGTGTATGTATGAGCTCTGGATGACGCACCCTTCAGGAAGCAAACCCGCACGTGCACTTGAATTCTGTCACCAATGAAGATCATTTTTAAGGTAGTACTGCTAGAACTGTTTGATATGTGTTCCTCATTCATAATCACTGGTGAACGAACGCACAGAGGCTGTAAGTGTCTCATCTGTCACAACGAGGCTCATCACGTCACTGGGAGGAGGGGAGAGGAGGGGAGATGCGGGGTGGTGGCGGGGGGCGTCTCTAGCTAGAGCCAAAAAGAGTCTGCCAGATTGTAACAGTTGCACCATTTAAGGTGGAACGGGAAAATTCGAACAAGAAGCTGGCGAATAGGAGGCTGACCACAAGACTCACAACATAAGCTTATATACCAAGACTCTCTCACCTAATCACCACCATCATCATCACCTGATCATCATCTGATCATCTGGTAGTCATCTTCACTGAACAGACCAATGCACAACATTTTTCCCCACTGAAAAAAAAAAAAAAAAAAAAACAAAGGAGCGGACAGGATGCCCCGCGTTGACCCCGAGCACAAGGACAGAAGCAGAACACCACCTTACAATCTGATTAGTGAAGGGAAGCAATGCTGCAAATAGACGAACGCAGGCGATGGACATAATGCAAACAAGGCTGAGGGCACTGGGCGCTGGGGGTAAAACCGAGCATGCGCATTTCACCAGTATAGTGTAGTAACTTTAGTGTTTCGTTCTATTGTGCTTCTAATGGAAATCCAGTTCCCCGTTTACTGCCTGATGCTGGCGACGTTTTCTGATCAGGAGATCCGGGCTGTTAAATGATCCTACCTGCTGCTGGCATTTTCTGAGGTGATTTAGGCTATCAAAGTATCCCACCTACAGTTTTAAGGCTAGAGGCATTATCAGACAGTGACAATGTATCCTACCTACAGCTTTATCCAGAAAGCCACCTATAAATACAGGGCATTTCGACAATGTAGCACAACTCAGAACTGCCCCTCTCATGGGGTAACAGGAAGTGCAAGTGATGGAGAAAGACACAACAGACGCCGGCTTTAGAGGTTTTAGAGTCCGGGAGAGCGCCTGAAGCCCCCTAATCTATTAATCTGGGCTATAGCTCGGGCTAAAACGCCAATACGAGCCGCTCACGGTCGCAGTGCGCTGCGTTAACCTTACCAGTTCTCCTGCATCCATCGGATGGCTTCGTCCTCATTGAACTGTCTCTCGAATTCATACTCGTGCAGAGCCAACACGGACATGATCCACCACTGCCGGGGCTTTGGCCTTCGCTTCGCGACGAAACAGCAGAAAAACGTGGACGCGTGTTTTTTTCAGGTTAGTGAATGTGTATATACGTCTGCGTTTGTCTCTGGTTCAGCTGCAGCCCAGATATTGCATCTCTCTCTCGCGCTGTTCTCGAATGTCAGCTCGTCCGCCCTCTCTCTCTGTCTCCCTCTCTGGGGGAAGAAGCTGGGTCCTAACGCCGCCTCTTTTCTCTCCTCCCTCGGAGGAGGAGCCTGGGCCGACCTTTCGCACAGATTCACCGGCCAAATCATTTTTTAATAGATGCGCGATGCAACTACGGCGCGCGCACGTTTAGTGCTGTGAGAAAAGCTAGAAAGGCTTCATGCATATGCGCGCGAGAGACTGATGCTGCGCTATATAGTCTGGCTAGGCCCACATGATGCTTCCTTTGTCTCCCCCCCACGCATCAGGATAACATCTTAACCTCAGGCTGTAAATAAAGCCCAGCAGCATTCATCTCATCGCAGTAACGGCTCGTGTCCCAGCGCACTGATAGTTTTAATGACATAAATGATGTGCCTTCCACGTGGCATGTTAAATAAGATGTGTCACATGGTCCTCAAGATCTACAGGTCTACTCTCCAATTCCAGCAACAGCCTGCAGCACCTGCTCCAGCTGATGAGCTTCTGAAGAAGGGCTTGAATGGCAGCCGGGTGTCTAAGGTTTTGGCCCAAAACGTATTTTTTAAAGTCTGTTCATGGCTGAGGGTATCTGGTGTAACCTTATTTCTTTCCGATTTGTCACTGTTTCATAGTCATCAACATTACATTTATGGCATTTGGCAGACACTCTTATCCAGAGCGACTTACAGTTTGATCATTTACACAGGTAGGCAAAGGTGGTGTTAGGAGTCTTGCCTAAGGACTCTTATTGGTATAGTGTAGGGTGCTTACCCAAGTGGGGATTGAACCCCAGTCTACAGCGTAGAAGGCAGAGGTGTTACCCACTACACTATCCCAACCATTGACAACATTACATATAAAGACTATGAAAAAAGTTTGCTGGTCATTTTGGACAGTAAGTAAAATAGAAGTATTTGTGTTGCCATTGTGACCCCTGAATCCTATCACATCAAACCATTCTGGATGACTTTATTTATCTCTATTATTAAATTATACAGGAATTACCAGTTGAGTGGGATGCTCTCGGGCAACCAAGGTCACCATGGCCAATGCCAAGCATGGACTAGAGCAATATAACCCCCTTCCCCAGCAGTGGGCTGTGGAGCAGTGGAACTGCGTTCTCTGAAGTGATGGAGCTCTATCCAACACCTTTGAGATCATCAAGAGCAACTGACTAACGCTCTTGTGGCTGCCATCAAATCCTTGCAGCAAGGTTCCAGCATACAGTGTAATGCCTTCCCAGAAAAGTAGAGGCTGTAGTTGCATCAAAGGGGAACAAACTCACTGTTAATACCCTTCATTTCATGAGAAACCCTCTCTCTACAAACCTTTGGCCACCATACTTTATACTGTCTGTTCTCAAGCCAGGAAGCACATCAGCACTTATCTCATTGCAGTAATGGCTTGTGTCAATTTGCATGGCCATCGCATTGTCCATTTCAGTGGCATAAATAATGTGCTTACAATGTGGGATATTAGGTTTGATGGCTATTTGTCCAGAATGTGCCACGTTGCTTCCAGCTTGCATAGTCAGGTATAATGTAATACGTGTTTTAGCATGCCAAGGTCAAGCCTAAGACCACTTTGTCAGGATAATGTCTTTGATCCTATGCATAAATGGACAAAACTAGAGATACAAACACTATAAAGTCAGTGAAATCATCTGTGAATATTACATGATAAAAATCGTTGTATCTAATCTAATAAATAAAATCTAATTTTTCTTTCTCAACATAAGGTTTTATCTTTTATCTTATCATTCATAATCAGTTGTGCAAGAATTGAGCAATCAGGCTACAAACTGACTGAATTGCTTCATTGTGGTAGCAGTCTGGCACCTAGATGAAGTCACATCAGAATCAGAATGTTATTTATATTTATTTATTATATCATGAAAAGTGTTTTAGAGTAAGGTCTGTAAATATTTGGACATTGACAAAGTTGTTATTTTAGCT
The DNA here is from genome assembly GCF_015220715.1 of Pygocentrus nattereri. Taxonomy (NCBI): domain Eukaryota; kingdom Metazoa; phylum Chordata; class Actinopteri; order Characiformes; family Serrasalmidae; genus Pygocentrus; species Pygocentrus nattereri. Next base: position 31,370,434 of record NC_051218.1, on the reverse strand, counting down.
GTCTACCACAGAATCGAATAATGAATATGAGCTCAGAGTGCACAAAAGTTTCAGCTTTTCTTTGATGGCATTCACATCCAAATCGGGTGAACGGTGTAGGAACTACCAACATTTTCTTAATTCTTAGTCAGGTTTCTTCCCTGGTGATGCTCTGCCAGGCCTTTACTGCAGCAGCCTCCATTGTCTGCTTGTTATTGGGCTGTTTTTACCTTCAGCTTTGCCTTCAGTAATGTGCTCGATTGGATTGCTGTCAGGTGAATGACTTGGTCACTGCAGAACATTCCACTTCTAGATGTAATTAAAGTCTTGCTTTAAAAAAAAGTTGCTATATAAGGTAACATCCTCAGCAGGCTTTGGTTCATCATCTGTCAGCACTGTGAAGAGCTGTCCAGTGAATTCTGAATCATTTGGCTGAATCTGAGCAGATAATACAGCTCTGTACACTTCAGAATTCATCCTGCTGCTTTTGTAAGCAGTCACATTATCAGTAAATACAAGGTTAGCACCACCATTAACAGCCATACATGCCCACAACACTACCTCCACCATGCTGGACAGAGGAGGTGGTATGCTTTTTATGCATCAGGTCATAGTGAAAGTTTATAACGTTCAACATGGCGGGAGCAGAAACTGATCTGCAGAGGAAATGAAGTTTATAGTCTGGTCTTGAAAAGACGGCAGTGAGATGGGCGTCCAACTTATGTGTCTCAGAGCATGACATCTTCCTCTCATCCTTCTTTAATAAGCAGTGATGGGCAGTAACTAAGTAAATGTAATTTTTTACTGTACTTAGGTAGTTTTTCATGTATCTGTACTTTACTGGCGTTTTTCCATTTTGGGCAACTTTTTACTTTCATGCCATTACATTTCAAAGTCAAATATCTTACTTTTTACTAAACTACATTATGTGAAATTCTGTCAATCCTTTTGGTTTATGTGTGTATAAAAATGTAACAAAACAAAAGAAGTGCGAAGCAAGAACACCAATCAGGGTACAGCTCGCACTTTGTTTTGAGCTTGTTTTGACCTGTTGGTCATACCGACCCAGTCAGCACCATAACATTTTGGAAGTGTCTATTCCAACATGATTTAACTAACCCAACTTTGTGTAAATAGACCACACTATAGAAATATGTACACATATGCAGTCGTGACTGACGCGTCTTTTTTCTGAATTTATACAAACACTTTCACTTTATAGTAAATTTGTTTTGGCTAGTTTATGTTTATGAACAGAGGCCTACAGATGCAATGTAATAAAGGATAAGTCATTTGTGATCCTGAGTTTAAAGCAAGTTTTTATTAAAATTAAACTTGTAACTAAGTTGCAAATAAATCTTAAACTGAAACTTTGCTTGTTTGTAAAAAGTGATTCCAGAGCCACTCGGTTCTACCTGATGGAAACTGTTTGCCTGTAGTGATTTGTGCTTATGATAATTTTAATTGACATCAGCATCAGACTAATTAACAACATTCTATTCTAAAAGACTGGTTTATCAAGAGTAACACTTGAATATTTTCAACTAAAATGAGTTGATAAAGCAAGATTCTTGTTACAAATACGCTAATAGGTCATTAAAGTCATAATTAATCTTTTAATACTTTTACTTTTGATACTTCAGTACATTTGAAGGCAAATACTTTTGTACTTTTACTCAAGTGGAGGTCTAAATGGAGGAACTTCTACTTTTACCAGAGTAATACTTTACCTTGGGTAGCTCTACTCAAGTACATGATTTGCGTATTTTGTCCACCACTGTTAATAAGTACATGTGAAGTACGTTTTCCTGAGTCTGACATAATTTTAAAGTAATTAAAAACACAAGCACTGCTCACTGCTGCTCCTCTCACTCTGACTGGACTCACAAGATACCCGTTGTCATGGTAAAGTCTACACAAAGCAGTTCTCCACACATGCTTATCATTTTGGATTGGATTACTTGTGGTACTCTCAAATTAAACAAGAAAGTCTACACTTTAATTACATTTACTCCAACTCCAAAATGTTGTGGTAGACAGCTATGATAATAATAACCTTGTTAATATCCAAATATTTATGGACCTGATTGTATGTAAAGTTAAGTGAGTATTTAGTGGAATGTCAATCCTTTCAACTATGCCTTACATTAAACACAGGCCTTAAAAACAAAATGACATTTCATATTGTGACACAGGTACAAAGACTTTTTATGCGTTGCCTGTTTGATTGATGACCTCAGCCCTGCATAGCTCACTGCGTTTACTTTTGGAGAAGGCATTTGGAAACTGCTGTGGCAATAACTTCACTGATAAAGCTGTTCCCCAAACAATGTACCAATCAGCCAGCATGGCAGAACACACTACATGACACCACAGCATCAGATGTTACTTTTTGAGTCTATTTTAGTTAACGACGAGACTAAACCATTCTGTTCATATAGCGTTATTTGAGAAACCCAGTGGTTGCATCCAAATAACCAATAAAGCACACAATAAAATGTTCAAACACCTAAAGGAGAACGGCACTGTTTTTTCTAAAGTGTGGGTAAATGTTTAAGATGTAAACAAGGTCATTCAGAGTGGTTTGGTGTGAAATGCTCTGTTCTAGAGAAACTTACAGAGTTGCTCACAGTGGTGGTGATAGGAACCAGACATCCACCTCTAAAAGCTCCCTCACAGAAAGTTATTACAAGAAATGGTTATGAATACACTGCCTGATGCCTGAGACATTGTTTTATGATAGTTTTGAGAAGACTTTCATCTAAAATGCATTTTTTAAAATTCATTCATGGTGGAGGGGCACATGCAGGGTGTTGTGAGGCAAAATAGCACCTAAAGTAACCTTATTATTCTAGATTTATTACTATTTTTCTTAACTTGTCCTGCTTACACTGTTATTGCACTGCCTGGTGCAGCCAAGAGGAGGATGGGTTCTTATTTTGAGTTTTGGTTCCTCTCAGTGGTTCTTTCTCATTCTCTCAGGGAATCTTGGTTCTTCTCAGTGGTTCTTCCTCATGCTCTCTGGGAAACTTGGTTCTTCTCAGTGGTTCTTCTTCATGCTGTTAGGGATTGTTTCTCTCAGTGTTGCCCTCAGTGATGCTTATAAGGGGCATGCACCCACGGATCTGGATTAAAGCTGCTTTTTGGATGAAGGATCTAGTTAAAAAACTATAGAAATAAAATTGATAACATCTGAATTAATAATAAGCACTCTGATATGTTGCTGTTCATGCTTTTGCCCCACAGTCTCTGAAACATGCATTCAAACCAACTTTCTACCTGATTTCCATAGTTCAGAATTACCTATGACTTAAACGGTGGTTCTCAACCCAGACTGGTTTTTCAATGAACACCAGTCAGAGCAGAGGTCATTTGCATATCACAGTAAGTAACAAAAACAGCCAGCAGTTTGGAAAATGGCTGTGTAAAAATGAATTATGTTTTTCATACACTGAAAAAGTGCTTTGAATTTACATGAATCATATGTTGGTTGCACATGAGCACAGTTCCTGCCAAAGTACAGAAACGAAAGACAGCAATTGTGTTGATGCATGTTTTATTCATGCGTGTCTGACTGACTCATTTGAATCAGGCTAATATTTTTATCCAGTGTACATAACACCATTCAAACAACAAATTTAGAGGAAGCATGTGAGGCATAAGCCTTTAAAGGGCCCATATTGTGGAAAACTGAGGTTTTCTTATTTTTATGAAATAAAAGTGTTTTATGTAACATGTAAGCATTATTAGTGTTTCAACACCTACCCAGTCCATACATATAGTGGTTGGATAGTGTAGTGGTTAACACCTCTGCCTTCTACACTGTAGACTGGGGTTCAATCCCCATCTGGGCAAGCACCCTGCACTATACCAATAAGAGTCCTTGGGCAAGACTCCTAACACCACCTTGGCCTACCTGTGTAAAATGATCAAACTGTAAGTTGCTCTGGATAAGAGCGTCAGCCAAAATGCCATAAAATGTAAATATATGTAGCTGTAAAAACAGCTTGTTTAAAGTTCAGTGTTTCACCTCAGACTGCTTTTTGAATGAGGTTTCAGACATGCCTCCTGAGATTAAAGCTTCAGCTTCCTCCTCTGGTTTCTGCATTAGCATACAGCTTCCATTGATGAGCCACTCCCTGCTTTGAAGCTAAATATTAAACCTCAAACTCATTTTAAAGGGCTAATTTCATGGAAAACAGTTTCCTGTAGCACATAAAACACTGTTTGACATGCACCCTGCAAACCTCAGTCCATTCAGTGTATATGTAAAAACTAAAAACAGTTCGGAAGTCACTGTTTTTGTGATGCCACTAAATGCAGCACATTTACACATATCTGCTTGTCCAGATCTACAGCAGTTTGTTCCTGCCCACACACACTGAAGGTATAGGGCAGGGCTCCACAGCTGAATTAAATTTTTTGTAAAAATAAAATAATTCTCCTTTGCAGTAAAATAAAACTCTGCTGATCGTTCTAACACAGTTTTAACACCAAATGGTCTTAAACTTCAGAGTTACTGTATATCTGCTAATTCACCCTTTAACTCTGAAGGTTGCCGTACAGACTGCTGGTCACAATAGTAATGCAGAAAACAATCTTACCTAGCTAGTAGCTAATGAGATAGCAAAGAGAAAGATTTAAGATGAACATCAATAATTTGGAGATGAATGGACTTGCATTTTTGAGCACTCACCTGGTTTTCTGGTACGTTGAATCTGCACAGAGAAACTGTCAAACACTAAAAAATGTCAAGATATTCAGATTTTTTTGTTCCACCTTAAATGGTGCCTGAGGTGCAAGAATGTAACCGCTGCACCATTCAAGGTCGAATGGGAAAATCTGAACAACAAGCTGGCGAATGAGAAGCTGACTTCAGCCTCGTAAAAATCACATTTTGAGACACAGTTTGCAAGACATTATTCTACCTTTTTGAGGAAAAGTTTCCTGCCAGTGATGCGAGAAAAGTGGCTATAGCTGAGATAAAGCTTTAAGCAGAGCAAAGTAAATCTGCATTTTTAGCCTATACCATTACATTGACACATACTGAGAAATATTTACAGCCAAGATAGAATGAACATAAAATGTTGTGGCTCCCAGTGAGGTTTTTTTTTTTTGGGTAACTTTTGGGTTGCTGACCCCTGTTATAGGGAGTGTTTCAGTCTGGACTACTTTTTTATTCAGTTCCAATACATGGCAACCAAACAGAACAGAGCTAATTTACATATATCAATTGTAAAGGCACTGTATCAAAAACAGCCTGTTTAATATGGAAAATATTAATGTAAATTCACATTCATAAAATTAAGATAGAGTAGGTAAGATGTAGACCACTTACATTGGGTGTTTGCACAAGTAGATGGTAACAGCGCCCCAGACTGGGACTGATAACCACAGGGGTATGATGTCAATATCTCTGTAGGTTCATAATGGCTCCAGCCAAACTGAGTTCCCTTTTCCCAGAAGTCATTAACCACCTCAAACTCTCCCTGTGGAGCGCCAATAGCTGCAAGCTAATTTCAGCTCTACAGACTACAGGGATGTCATGAGTATAAATCCATATAAACCACAGGTGGACAAAGCATCTTCTGGAGGACTAGCGGTGCTAGCTCACATGAAGCAATATTCATATTCCAACTCTTTAATATTTTTTTTTGAAAACGGCATTACCATTGCCCTTGTATCGCAAGTTCAGAATCATATTGACACACATTGCCACATGCAAACTCCACCCTTGGAACTAACAAAGAATGTAGATAGCAAAGAGTTACACAAAAGTGCTGAGAGGGGGACAAAGCAATAGGAATTGCTGTAATGCTGTTCTACCCTGTGTCTGGTTTAACCAGTCAGAGGAGAATCTCATCCAGGAGAAGATGGTGAGGAATGTTTGGGAGTATCCAGGGAACTAATAGGTTTGTGTTGTTGCAGCTACTTACTGTGTGTTGTAAACATGAACGATCTCTTATTGTTTGTCCCATTACCTGTTCTGGAGCACTCCTGCAGTTTATCAGCTAATTGTCAAACCCTTGAGGGACCTAATTGGTGCTACTGTATGTGTACATACATACATACATACATACATACATACATACATACATAAATAAATAAATAAATAAATAAATAAATAAATAAATATATATATATATATATATATATATATATATATATATATATATATATATATATATATATATATATATATACATTGACAAAAGTATTGAAACAGGTATCAATATGGAGTTGCTCCCCCTTGCACCTGTAACATCTTCTACTCTTCTAGGAAGTTTTATAGATTTTGGAGTTTGTGGGAATTTTTGCCCATTCATCCAGAAGAGCAAAGGTGTTTGACGGGGTTGAGGTCAGTGCTCTGTCTGGGACGGTCATTTTTTTCCACACCAAACTCACCCAGCGGTGCCTTTATGGACCTTGCTTTGTGCACTGGGGCTCAGTCATGCTGGAACAGAACAGGGCCTTCCCCAAACTGTTCCCACAGTTGGAAACATACAATTGTCCAAAATCTCTTGGTCTGCTGAAGCATTGAGATTTGTATAGGCCAGGCCTGGAAAACAGCCCCATAACATTATCACTCCTCCACCAAACTTTACAGTTGGGCAGTCTGGCAGGTAATGTTCTCCTGGCATTTGTCAAATCCAGACTCATCCATCAGGCTAACCAGTAGAGAAGCAAGATTCCTCATTCCACAGAATACATTCCCATTGCTCCAGAGTCCAGTGGCATTAATCTGTTTTACCCACCACTTTGGCAAATTTGAAATTTGTGTTTGTAGGAGGAGACAGGAGTTGAAAGTTCATGGTGTGTGAGTTACATGTACCAAACTCTTCTTATTCAACTATGCCGATGTAAATACAGTTTTCCTTTCTATAGCACCTTTAAACAGTACTGTCTTTACCCAAAAGTCTACAGCATCAGCATCAGCCTGAATCCTGAGGCCATTTCTGTTCTGCAGCGTCTGTACATCCTGGAGGTTGTTACTGCAGGGTTGGCGTTTTTCTAATCCTGTTTGCTTCCATCATATTTATAATGCTGAAAATGCAGTCGCATGCTTCTGGTGTGGCTGCAGCTCAAGGACAGTCGTTATTGTAAATGTGCTTGCTCCCTCCTTTAATACATGTACAAAGGAGTAATAGAGAGGAAATGGTATGAAAATCAATTATGCAAGCTAAAACATCTGGAAAAGAAAGATCTAAAAGCTCCCTCACAGAAAGTTATTACACAAAATGATTATGAGTTTTACGATACTGTTGAGAATTCTTTGGCCTAAAACATACATTTAAAATCCATGTAGTGTGGGGGAGACCATGAAAATCTTCAGATTTTCCACTGTTTTACTGTCATCAACATTCCATATAAAATTCAGAAGATGTATGTAGGTTCACTGGTGGTTTTGGATAGTAAATAAAATGATTATATCTGTGTTGTAGCCATGGTGACCCCTGGTTCCTATCACCACCACTATCACACCAAACCACTTTCGATCACTCTGCTTATATCTCAAACACTGAATTAAACAAAAAAAATGTGGAATCCCCCTTTGAATGAGCTTTCAGTGTGTCAGTGGGTGGAAACTGTATGAAAGACCCTACACATGATATTTGAGAACATTTTAAAGTATATATAAAACATACACATAAAGGATTAAACATTTGAATTTAAAGTCATGTTGAGCTGGTATGTATTTGAATTGTTAAAAACTTAGTTACTATAAGTGTATTGTACAAAAGAAAAAAAAAGCTTAACTCAAAACTTTTGTGTCCTGGCAACCATTGTCTGCATGTGTAGGCTAGTAATGACATGCTTTGCGATAAAGCTGCTATAGTGTATTGTGGGGACTGGGGTTTAACAGCAGCTTTATTTTGCATAACGACTAAAACCGCACACTGTACCCTACGCTGAGCTAGGAAATTCACAATGGCCAAATAAAAAGGTTTGACTTTTCAGTGGAATAAAATAGACTTAAAATGTTAAATGATCCAGGATCGATGTTGATAGTTTAATGCCTTTATTCAAGCTCAAAGATACGGAGAATAAACATCTAATATGTAATTAAAAAAAAAAAAGAGCTGATCAAATTGTTCTGATGATATTAATCAGTTGCACATTGCAGGTTCATCTGCAGGACAAGGGTAAACGACTGAATCTAACTGACTTGTTCTTTCCTGTAGATGTGCCATCTGGTGACTGCACAGTAGAACTACAGTGAATCTAGTCCCCTATGTTTTGGTGTGTGTGTGTGTGTCTGTCTGTCTGTCTGTCTAGGGGGATGACAACAAAACAATGTGCAATATGTCATCATCATCATCATCATCATCATCATCATCATAACTGCCCCATTTATTCAGTGCTGTATTTCTATAACATTCTATAACATTTTCTCTACTGTTTAATAATTATATAGTGCTGTACTACAATTATCTGCAATACTACAATTATCTGTAATAATAATAGTATAGTATTCTATGGTATACTAGGTACTGTGGTAAACGACAGTAATTACTGATTGCGCATTGTAAAGCGCAATGTTCAGTCTGATTGTGAACAGTGAGCTTGCATACAGCCTTTTAATTTGATGAATGTTTTTCAAACAAATATCTAAAAAATATATTTTTTCCCCTTAAGAATGAATGTTAGAACTCTGTGAGCAAAGGTTTGCTCACCCCACTTATGTGATGGTACACTAGCACCACCCAGTTAACCACATGGTAAACTAGCAACTACTAAGCGACAGCCAAGCAACAGTCCAGCACTCAAAGAAATAAATAAAAAAAACGCCTATAGCAGCACCCTAACAACCAACTAGAAGCACCTTAGCAACTACCTTTAAATACCACAACAACCACCTGAAACACGATAGCAACTGCCCAGGAACACTCTAGCAACCACTTAGGAACAGCCTAGCTACCACCTAGCAACACCCTAACAACCACCTGACACACTATAGCAACCACCTAGCAACACTCTAGCAACCACTAAATATACAAAAGTAACCACTTAGCTACACCCTAGCTGCTGCAAACTTAGCAACCACCTGCGCTATCATAGCAACCACCTAGCTACACCATAGCCACTACCATGGATGTCATAGCAGCCCATGGGATACTATTGCAACCAACTAGCAACACCACAGCAACCACTTAGCGACACCTTAGCAATCAGTTAGCAATAATCAAGCAACCAGCTAGGATACCTTCGCAACACTTTACCAATTGTCTGGCAATACCCTGGCAACCAGTCTAGCATTTTCAGAAAATGCACTTTTTTATAATAACCTATAATATTTCTCCTGTGTATGATATTCTTTAGTACAATCTTATATTAATCTTTAAAATCTTTGTGTGATATCCCTTAGTTAACAATATTAATGTCTGGATTCACTAAATCACATTCAGACTCTTATAGGATCAGATATTGTAGGTCTTTTTAACAAGAGAAGATTTCTATTGCTTTTTTTTTTTTGTATATAAAAATAGAAGCTGAAAAATCATTCAGGGCCCTATTACAGTTCACTCAGCTTGGACTGCAACACCGCACTGGACTGTATTCAGCAAAGCAGTACAGTACAAAGACAAGGTTCTTTGACTTCTCAAGTAGAGCGGATCCTGATTGGTGACATTGTTCCATACATTTAAAGCAGTTGCTTGGAAGCTTAGTGATAATGCTACACTAAACATGGCGCACTTCATTAGGGACCTGTGGTGTTAATTAGATGAGTTTGTACTGACCCCTGCTGGATAATAGCAAGTACAACACTTGCAGATCTGTTTGTTCTGTTTTTTGATTAATGCAGGTATTAAGTCAGTAGGTGTGAGTGATTATTTATGTGCATCATTTGTTGAATATGTAATTAATTTAATATAAAAGTTTTTATTGTAAGTAAATTAAATGATGTGTCTACTGTGTATTGAAAAATTTATATTGATCATGAATTTAACGTTTTTGTATTGGGGCAGGACTAAACTGCTGTAGGCTGAACAGGCAAATGTATATACTGTATGTGTCAGTTTTTGTGACATCACAAAAACAGTGAATTCAAAACTTAATTTCCTCATATGGACTGTATGGATTGGAGAGTGAATGGTATGTTTTGAACAGTGTTTATGTGCAACATTAAGCTCTTTTCCTGCAAATAACTGAGGAAAAATAACTTTTTTTTATGTTATGAGGCCTTTAAGGTCACTGACACAGCTTGTATAATCTCAAAAGAAAAGCATTGACCAATAGAATGGGATGCTCTGGAGCAGCTGTACATGATCCTAAGGTCACCATGTCTAATGCCAAGCGTGGGTTAGAGGGGTATAAAGCACCCCCAGCATCGGGCTGTGTAGCAGTGGAACTGAGTTCTCTGGAGTGATGGAGCTTCATCAAATACCTTTGGGATGAGCCAGAACTGACCATCCAACATCAGTCCATGACCTCACTAATGCTCAATCAAATCCTCGCAGCAGTGTTCCAACATCTAGTGTAAATCCTTCCCAGAAGAGTAGAGGCTGTTACTGCGAACTCACTGTTAAAACCTTTCAAACACTGGAGGAGCAGGTGTCTACAAACCTTTTGGATCTATAGTGTACGTATCATGCTTTGTGGACATGTCTTTAAGTACCGTGAGGTTATATTTTTGCTGGATCACCTGCCCCTGCATGTATCACCTCTTGGCACTGCTTACATAAACAATGCTGTAACTAACAGAGCTACTGACACCTCCCCACAGAGTCTAATAAGGAGGAGATTTAGAGAAAAGAAACACTGCAGATGGCTTCCTCAGGTTTATTCCACTGCCAGCGGGTTCAGACGTGCCTCCTGTTAGAGAGATTAAAGCTTCAGATGAGGTTTCTCCTCTGGTTCCTGCATTAGCATACAGCTTCCGGCAGTGAGCCACTCCCTGCTTTGGAGCTAAATGTTTAACCTCTACCTCACTTTAAAGGGCCAATTTCATGGAAAACTGAGTTTGATGCAGTACTTTAAACACTGTTTCGACATGTGTTGTGCAAACCTCAGTCCATACAGTGTATATGTGGAAAATAAAGCTGTTTAGAAATCATTGCATCTATGACATCTTACAGCAGTTGTAAATGAGCTAAGACTGTATTTGCCACATAAAACCACACAAATGGAATAAGCAGGACCAATAAAATAACAGGCATTGGCCAAAAGTCTTATTTAATGTGCCCTCAAAGATAATAAATCAGCCTAGATATGTTTGGTGTCTTCAGTTTTACAATGTTATATAACAAAATAATACACTGGAGCTACGAGGCTAATATAGTTAAGAAGGAATGCAATCTCACCAATTAGCATTGTGCTAACTGAATGACTAAATTGTTGCGTTTGTGAGATGTATGGAAGCTGGATATTGTGTTGGCTGGATATTTTTAGTTGGTGGACTATTTTCAGTCCAGCAGTGACACTGAGGTGTTTAAAAACTCCAGCAACACTGCAGGGTCTGATCCACTCAGACCAGCACAACACACACTAACACACCACCACCACGTCAGTGTTACTGCAGTGCTGAAAATGATCCACCACCCAAATAGTACCTGCTCTCCATGGTGGTCCTGACCACTGAAGAACAGGGTAAAAGGGGGCTAACAAAGTATCAGAGAAACAGATGGACAGTCTGTAATTGTAGAACTACAAAGTGCACCTATATAGTTAGTGGAGCTGATAAAATGGAAATTGGACAGTGAGTGTAGAAACAAGGAGGTGGTCATAATGTTATGCCTGATCAGTGCGTGTATATATATAACAGCTGTATCGCTGTTGTTGGCAATGTATTGTTGTTGGAATGTATATTCAGCAAAACACTTAAAATATTAAAATAAATATTTTTTTCATCTCTCATTGAAAGAAAATGAATCAATAATAAGAAAACTCTAAATATAGCAAGAGGACAGCGGCCCACTGGTGACTGCATCCAGCTGTGCACTGGCTATTTGCTCATCGTTTTCCAGGCTGTTAATCTTTTTACTCTGCTTTTTCACTACTTATGCTCCACATGCAAACCAAATGACTTATTTGTCCTGTGATTGTTTGTTTGTTTCTTTTGTTTCTTTTTGATTTATTGACAACAAAAGACTGAGATGCAGTTTATGAAAAAAAAGCATCGACAGAATGACGAAGAAAATACCCTGACTGCAACCAGTAGATGGCTTAGGTCTGCACTTTCCATCTTCATTGTTGTGCTGTTACATCATTTTGACCACAGCTGTATATCTTTCTGAATTGAGATTTTGTATCTAATATGGAAAGTGATACATAACTAAAATGTACTATTTTAAACCTGATTATGTGGTTTCTTACTCTGTGTGACATGCTGTTGTCTATAAACATGGACAAAAGCATGTTGGCATAGCCAAAAACTATAGCAGCTGTTTCGAAGCATGAATTTAGTCCATGTTTATACATAATAGTGAGTCATACAGTGTCAGAAACCGTATAATCAAATCTGTCAGAGATACTGAACAGCTCCACACTGTGTGGTGATTTAGTCATGCTGTTAGCACCATGCTACATTAGTGTTAGCATTAAACAGAAGGCTTATTCAGCTTTTTTCAGTAACTGCTATACATTGTACACTAACAGGACCCATCTAGGACCCTTAGAGTTTAACGGGTTGAAGTTATAGGTAGAGGTCTATGTTGAAAACCTTTAATTTATGATTATTATTACTTGCCTAATGATTCAATTATTCATGCTTCTTAGCTTGGAATACTCTGTGAATGCACCCCTCTGGTGAACAGCACCCTCTGCGTGTCCAGAGGAGTGTGAGATCACTTAAGTCCAGCGGATCTTCTAGACGGGTCAGCCAAAGTGCGCAATGCCATACACTCAATGATGCTCATTCATTCAGTCACTTCTCCACATATGTTGGCAGTTCAGTCTAAAAAAAATCTGAAAGAGCTGTTCTGGAGATGTTTAGTGCAGAAGTTTAACCCTTTAATGCACAGGCAAAAAGGCAGTTATTCATGAGGAGTCTACTATTCTCTGTTTGTGTAGTTTATCATTGCTTGGATTTATTATGTTATGTAAAGAACAGGATCTAACAAAGTCAAAAATGAATTATTTTTTATTTTTCTTGTGTCACAATCTAACATTTTGAACTGAGGAATATATGAATAGGAATATGCTTCGCACTTTGGTGAGCATTCTTACTCAGATTAAACCTCTGGGGTCCACAAAATGACCTCCATGTCAAATTTGATGTTTGTATATATGTGTCTCTGTCTTTGCGATGATCTAGCTCAGAAATCCAGGTGAAACATTTCCTAAATCTGTAGGTTCGCCTGTCCCGTTGCATCTTATTATGGGATCCTACATGACTCGCATCCAGAGTTACGAGGCTATGAAGACTGGCTGAGATGCACGTCATCTGTCTCGCACTGGTGGATTCGTGTGTCCGTCTATATTTTGTGTGAAACTAACCAACAGACACTGACCCATCCATACCACTTGGAATGACTTTGTCTATATCTAAATTATTGAATTAAAAATGGAGAAAAAAGCCCTTTGAAAGAATAAGCAGAAGTACTTTGCTGCAATCCAGCACCAAAACGTGAATCCTCATTATAGGTTCTCATCTGCTAAACACAGTTAAGACTGTGTTCAGCCCTCAGCTGTCAGGTCTGTTTCAAAAGTGTTCTGCCAAACGTTTGCGTGCGTGTAGTGTTACTGATTCCACAGAGCTGATAACGCTCCTGTCGTGTGGAATTCCTAATCGATTTAGAAGTAAAAACATCCACAATGTTTCTTTTTAATATAAACTGAGAAAGCAGGAAGTGTGTAAGTCACGCAATCTCCACTCATTCACACACTACTCTCTCTCTCCCCTCTCTCTCTTCCTCGCTGTCTCCTTCATCTCTCTCTTTCTCTCTCTCTCCCCTCTCTCTCTTCCTCGCTGTCTCCTTCATCTCTCTCTTTCTCTCTCTCTCCCCTCTCTCTCTTCCTCTCTGTCTCCTTCATCTCTCTTTCTCTCTCTCTCCCCTCTCTCTTCCTCTCTGTCTCCTTCATCTCTCTCTTTCTCTCTCTCCCCTCTCTCTTCCTCGCTGTCTCCTTCATCTCTCTCTTTCTCTCTCTCTCCCCTCTCTCTTCCTCTCTGTCTCTTTCATCTCTCTCTTTCTCTCTCTCCCCTCTCTCTTCCTCTCTGTCTCCTTCATCTCTCTCTTTCTCTCTCTCCCCTCTCTCTCTTCCTCGCTGTCTCCTTCATCTCTCTCTTTCTTTCTCTCCCCTCTCTCTCTTCCTCGCTGTCTCCTTCATCTCTCTCTCTTTCTCTCTCTCTCTCTCTCTCTCTCTCTCTCTCTCTCTCTCCTCTTTCTCTTCCTCTGTCTCTCTCATCTCTCTCTTTCTCTTTCACCCTCTCTCTCTTCCTCTCTGTCTCTCTCATCTCTCTCTTTCTCCCCTCTCTCTCTTCCTCTCTGTCTCTCTTATCTCTTTCTCTCTTCAATAATCATTAATTATTATAATCACAACTTTAGAGTATTATTATTATTATTATTATTATTTATATCATTCTAACCACACAAATACAAATTAGTAAAATAATGACAGTTGGAGTTCAATGGAGTGGGGGTATGGAGGGTGAGGGTAAGTGGAGTGAGGGTATGGAGGGTGAGGGTAAGTGGAGTGGAGGTATGGAGGGTGAGGGTAAGTGGACTGGGGGTATGGAGGGTGAGGGTAAATGGAGTGGGGGCATGGAGGGGTGAGGGTAAGTGGAGTGAGGGTATGGAAGGTGAGGGTAAGTGGAGTGAGGGTATGGAGGGTGACGGTAAGTGGAGTGGGGGTATGGAGGGTGAGGGTAAATGGAGTGGGGGTATGGAGGGTGAGGGTAAGTGGAGTGATGGTATGGTTGGTTAGTGTAGTGATTAACACCTCTGCCTTCTTCGCTGTAGACTGGGGTTCAATCCCCCACCTGGGTAAGCACCCTACACTATAACAATAAGGGTCCTTGGGCAAGACTCCTAACACCACCTTGGCCTACCTGTGTAAAATGATCAAATTGTAAGTTGCTCTGGATAAGAGCGTCAGCCAAATGCTGTAAATGTAAGGGTGGTGAGGGTGAGGGTAAGTGGAGTGGCGGTATGGAGGGTGAGGGTAATATGGGAGAGGTTACCCACTGTCTCTCAGGCAGTGGCATGTTGTTACATATCTGGCAGCGAGGGGGGCTGTGTACCCCTCTCCAAGGAATATTTGTAATTTCTCGAATTCTTTACATTTCTCAAAATTTGGAATGAGTTTGTTGAATTTGTTTGTGTAAATTTCCCTCGTTTGTATTTTTCACAGTGAAAAATACACTTCCTCTCTGTGTCTCTCATGTTTCTCTCTTTCTCTCTCTCTCTCTCTCTCTCTCTCTCTCTCTCTCTCTCCCCCCCCCTCTCTCTTTCTATCTGTCTCTCTCATCTCTCCCTTTTCTCTCTCTCTCTTTCCTTTCTCTCTCTCTTTTTTTCCCTATCTCTCTTTCTCTCTCATCTCTGCCTCTCTCTCATCTCTCTCTTTTTTCTCTCTTTCTTTCTCTTCTCTTTCTCTATTGCTGTCTCTCTCTTCCTCTGTCTCTTTCATCTCATTCTCTCTCTTGCTCTCTGTCTCTCTCTCTTTCTCTCTCTCTCTCTCCCTCTCTCATCTCTCTCTTTTCTCTCTTTTTCTCTTCTCTTCCTCTATCACTCTCTCTCCCTCTCTTTCTGTCTCTCTCTGTCTTTCTCATCTCTCTCTTTC
The DNA here is from genome assembly GCF_015220715.1 of Pygocentrus nattereri. NCBI lineage: Eukaryota > Metazoa > Chordata > Actinopteri > Characiformes > Serrasalmidae > Pygocentrus > Pygocentrus nattereri. The sequence goes on along the minus strand of NC_051218.1, from coordinate 31,354,735 downwards.
CCTATCTCTCTTTCTCTCTCTTCTCTTTCTCTATCGCTCTCTGTCTCTTCCTCTCTGCCTCTCTCTTCTCTCTCTTTCCCTCTCCTCTCTCTTTCTCTTCTCTCTCTCCATCTCTCTCTCTTTCTCTGTCTCTTCTCTCTCTTTCTGTCTCTCTTCTCTCTTCTCTCTCTCTCTCTATTGCTCTCTCTCTCTTCCTCTGTCTCTCTCATCTCTTTCTCTCTCTCTCTCTCTCTCTCTCTCTCTCTCTCTCTCCCTCTCTCTCATCTCTTGTCTCTCTCTCTCTTTCTGTCTCCTTCTCTCTCTCTCTCTCTCTCTCTCTCTCTCTCTCTCTCTCTCTCTCCTCTTTCTTTCTCTTTCCTCCTGCTCCACCCTAAACACAACCCCCAGCATGCAGGACTGTCAGATGGATCCCAAAACATCTCTGTTTACACTGTGTGTGTGTGTGTGTGTACATGCACATGCATGCACTGACACTGTTACAGCTGTGCAGCGCAGGTTTGGCTTTCTGCCTTTCTCTTTCTTCTCTGCTGATTCTGACTTTTTAAAATCTGAACAAAGGATAGAAACATTAAAGCAATAGTCTGCTAATCCAGTTTACACAGCTCTTCCATTTTTACCACAAATATAGTCGATCAGCCAGGACATGTCTGGTGTTTGATCTTTGCTTCATTGAACTGAAGCTACAGTACACTGTGTGCACAATTATTAGGCAAGTGAGTATTTTGACCATATTATCATTTCTAGGTATATTTTCTAACTCCAAGCTGGATAAATTTATGCTTAATGGATTTAAGCATAGCAGGTGATGTGTATCTGTGTAATGAGGGAGGGTGTGGCCTAAGGAGGTCAACACCCTATATCAAGGTGTGCGTAATTATTAGGCAGCTTTTTTCTTTAGGCAAAATGGGCCAAAAAAGAGATTGAACTGACTCTGAAAAGTTCAAAATTACCAAAAGTCTCTCAGACGGATGCAGAACTCTTGAAATTGCTAAGATATTGGGGCGTGATCACAGAACCATCAAACGTTTTGTTGCAAATAGTCAACAGGGTCGCAAGAAACGTGTTGAGAAAAAAGACGCTAATTAACTGCCAAGGATTTGAGAAGAATCAAGTGTGAAGCTACCAGGAACCCATTATCTTCCAGTTCTGTCATATTCCAGAACTCCAACCTAGCTGGAGTATCAAGAAGTACAAGATGTTCAGCGCTCAGAGACATGGCCAAGGTAAGGAAGGCTGAAACCCGACCACCACTGAACAAGACACATAGACTGAAGTGTCTAGACTGGTCCAAGAAGAATCTGAAGACAGATTTTTCAAAGGTTTTATGGACTGATTCAATGAGAGTGACTCTTGACGGACCAGATGGATGGGCCTGTGGCTGGATCAGTAACGGGACAGAGCTCCACTTCGAGTCAGATGCCAGCAAGGTGGAGGTGAGGTACTGGTATGGGCTGGTATTATTAAAGATGAGCTGGTTGGACTTTTTCGGGTTGAAGATGGGCTAAAAATCAAGTCCTAAGCCTACTGCCAGTTTTTAGAAGACACTTTCTTTAAGCAGTGGTACAGGAAGAATCTGCATCTTTCAAAAAGACAATGATTTTTATGCAGGACAATGCTCCATCACATGCATCCAAGTACTTCTCTGCATGGCTCGCCAGTAAAGGCATTAAAGATGAAAAACCTATGACATGGCCCATTCCCTCACCTGACCTGAACCCAACTGAGAACTTGTGGGCAATTCTTAAATGGGAGATTTACAGTGAAGGAAAACAGTACACCTCTCTGAACAGGGTCTGGGAGGCTGTGGTGGCTGCTGCACAAAAAGTTGATCGTCAACAGATCAAGAAACTGACAGACTCTATGAATGGAAGGCTTATCACAGTTATTGAAAAGAAGGGTGGCTGTATTGGTCACAATTTTTTTTTTTATTTCTCAGAAATGTTCATTGGAAAGTTTTGAGTTGTTTGTTTATCATTCTCACTTGAACAGATGAAAATAAAGTGAGATGGGAAAATGTGTGTTTTTCATTTAGCTGCGTAATAATTCTGCACCATTATAGTTGCCCAATAAATGTGCACATATAGACATTTTCTTAAGAAAGCCAAAACTTCACTTTATTTTTCTTAAACATTCATGTTTGAGGTTTATTAACATTTTGGATTAACCGAGAGCGCTGTAGTTGGTCATTACTAAAAATAATCCTCAAAAATAAGACTTGCCTAATAATTGTGCACACAGTGTATAAGATGTTGAGAAAAAGATCCTAACATATAAAATGCTTTTGCACAAGTTATGTTTTATCATTTTTTTCACCAATATGTTAAATGTAGCAAAGCACAGTAACTTTGCAATAAAATGAGCATACATGTTCTCTGTAAAAGATGTGTTCACTGTTGTAGGTCAACATTAAATATATTGAGTGTGTTGTTTACTAATTTAAGTAACTTTTAATGCAAAACTGAGAAAAAAAATTAAAGAAAGAGCTTTTCAGTGAATGCAAACTAACATAACATTACCGTAACATTACAGTAAGTCCTTGCACAGAGACTCTACTCTGCCTGATTGAATGGAAATATGTGGGATAACTGAATTAAGTTCGTAAAACTAGTTTTTGAGCGCATATCACTATACTGCATGTGGCTAAGGTCGCTATAAAGTATTGGAAGCTTATACCTCACCAATTAGCTCAAACTGTGCCATTTAGATTCATGCATGCTGCTTGTGCTACGCTAATTGTAGATGCTAATAAGCTTCCATTACTTGTTACGTACATTAGCCTCATAGCTCTGGTGCGAAGTTCAAAGAAGTGAAGTTCAGAACATAAACATGTCTAAATCTGAATGCTAATTGGTGGGGTATGTCACTTGTTGCCTACATTAACATCTTGTGTGCATGTGCACTTCAGAATGTAAATAAAAACAAGATGCAATGATGTGCAAATCATTAAAATGCTAGATTTCATAGAAATATAACATATCAAATGTTTATACTGAGAAATTCTATTGTTTTACGAAAAGTATATGACCATTTGGAATTTGAGGCCAACAACACATTCCAAAAAAGTTGGGACGGGGGCAAAAAAAGGCTGGCAAAGTTGTACAGTGCTTAAAAAAACCTGAGGCTGAGTCTTTCAGAAGTAAAGATGCGGAGGGGTTCACCACTCTGTCAAAGACTGCACGAGCAAATAGTGCAACAATTCAAGAATAACGTTTCTCGATTTAAAACAGCAAAAGACATTTGCTTTTCATCATCTACGGTACATAATAACATTAAAAGATTCAGAGAAGCTGAAGAATGCAAGAGAAACTCTGTATGCAAGAGTGAAGGCTGAAAATCAGTATTTGCTGGCCATCATCTTTGGGCCCTCAGACAGCACTGCATTAAAAATGGACAGAAATGGACAGAAATCACTGCACGGGCTCAGAAACACTTCTGAAAACCACCGTCTGTGAAAACAGTTTGGTGCTGCCTCCACAAATGCAAGTTAAAACTCTTAAACATAGAGAAGAATGTATATATAAACAGGATCCAGAAACTCTGCCATCTTCTCTGGGCCTGAGCTCATTTAAAATGAAAAGTGGAAAAGTGTCTTGTAGCCTGAAGAATCAACATTTTGAATTCTCTTTGGGAAAATTATTAATTATTTCAGCAAAACAATGTCAAACCACATTCTGCATGTATTACAACAGCATTGTTCTGAATTAAAAGAGTCTGTGTGCTAAATTGGCCTGCTTGCAGTCCAGACCTGTCACCTCTGAAACATTTGTAGCATTATGAGACCCCAAACTGTTAAGCAGCTAAATTCTTATTTTAAGCAAAAATGGGAAAACATGTCACTTTCAAAACTATAGCAATTTCTCTCCTCAGTTCCCAAACACTTACAGAAGAGCTAATGAAACACAGTGGTAAACATGCCCCTGTCCCAACTTTTTTGGAACATGTTGTTGGCATCAAATTCTCAGTTTCAACATTTGATTTGTTGTCTTTGTGCTATTTTCAAAAAAAATATAGAGTTTACATAATCAAATTTAGTTTTAATTACATTTTGCACAGTGTCCCAACTTTTTTGGAAATGGGGCTGTAAAATTGCAAATATGCCAAAAAGCTGTTGCCTGACAAAAAGATTAAAACCCTGATTTAAGATTTTTCAAGATTCCAAGGCACAAAGCAGTCTAAAAGATAGTGATAGTTGGCTTAAAGCTATCATCAGAAAGCAGGGCTTCCTAGCCACCAGCACTTTATGGGATCCTTAAGGGTGTTCCGTAATTTCCCATTCTCTCCCTTTTAAACACTTCAGAAAGTTTACCCCGTCAAGCACTATTGTTTTCCCTCAGACAGTGCAGTGCACCCTGTTTCTACATAGTGTGTGTTTAGTTGTGCTCATGTGCTTTAGTCCATGTTTATAGATAACAGTGTCAGAAACCACATAATCAAGTCTGTTAGAGATACTGGACACCTCAACATGGTTTAAGAAGAGCCTATGATGACTTAGACATGCAGTTAGCACCATGCTAACCACTGAGATATAAGCTTGCATTACTTGCTACCTACATTAGCCTCGTAGCCACGGCGCTAAAACCAAAGGAGCAAACTCGTCTCGGCTGATTGATTAAGTTTGAAGTATGTGAGGAAAACTTTGTAAAATTATGTAGTTGTTGGTGAAACTACAAATGTATCACTTTAATGTGAAGCTCTCATCAGATTAGAATTATAGCTGCACTAATTCACAGCTGCTGGTGATCTGACTGGGTGGGGGGATTAAGGGGGTATTTGGTATGAAGAGCTCGACCAAGATGAGCGAGAGAATGCATAAGGTCAGTCTACCCTGACCTCTCTCTCTCTCTCTCTTGTCTCTATCTCTTTTTGTCTCTGTCTCTTTTCCTTTCTCTCACTCCATATTTTCTCCTCTCTCTCTTTCTCTCTCTTTTCTTCTCTCTCTTCCTTACTCCCTATACCCCCTATCTTTTTCTCTCTCTCTTTCTGTATGTCTCCCTCTTCCCCACCTTTTATTTTCTCCTCTCTCTATCTATATTTCTTTTTCTATGTTTCTCTTTCTTCTTCCCTCTCTATTTTTTCTTCTCTCTCTCTCTTTCTTCATTTTTGTATGATTTGAAATCTCAAATTTCCATTTGCATCACAATTCAGACAGAAATGTATTATGTCTATTTATTATGAAACGTTCACACAGTGTAAAGAGAATAGAGATGTATGCATATGTTGTCCATTGTATGTATGTTTATTTCTTCTGCCTTATCTCTAAGCTATCTCTCTCTTTTCTTCACTTTGAGGGGTGGGATGGGGATGTACTGTGTGTGTGGAGGGGGAGGAGGGTACATCACATTATCTCTGTATGACTATGAATAAATGGTGAATTGTGTAATATTAAAAAATGTTAATGTCCACGTAAAGGGGTGGGGGTGGTGTGGCCAAGGGATACTGGCCTAGGCAGAGGAACAAAATAGAAACATTTTCAGTAGTGGCTGAAGATTTTTGGACCCCATTTGGTCCCCATGTATATATATACACCATACCAATGTGTATTGGGATGTATATTGGGGTGTGTATTGTATGCGTTGGGGTGTGTATTGTGTGTACTGGGGTGCGCACTGGGGAGTGTATTGTGTGTGTATTGGGCCTCAGACGGAGGGGAGGGGTTGTTCTGCTGTGGAGCTCGTCACTTAGATGATTTACGGTTTGAGGACTGAATGAGTTTGTTCTGTAATGAAGCTTCAAAGAGGCTGTTACGCAAGATTTCCTCACACTCTCTCTGATCACTGCAGCAGGACAAGACTTTCACTGCTGTGCACGCATGTTTATTTCATTCAATGCTCATCTCTCCTTTTTGCTTCACGAGGCTCATAACATTTATTTGTTTTCTCCAGATAAACTATTTAAACTAAGTCAACCCCAATGACAACTAGAGCATCAATCAAAGTGAGAGAAAAATCTTCCATCTCTGTTCTTGCGTAGTTTTGTTGTAGTGAGGATAGCTGATTCGCATATGCCTCTTTCTAATTTAGTCCTTATTTAGTCTTAATTTCAACTAATTTGGTCCTAATTCAGTTTTGGCCAAAGCTGCAGTTACTGTGTTTTGCCTTTATGCGGCAGTACAGGGCTTTTACTGCACCATGAGGTTGTGTATTTATTTATTTATTTTTCTATGTGCACATCTTTTTTACTTTATGTGGTTCATAAAAAAATGTTTGTTTGCCACAAATAAAGCAAGATTGTGTCTTGCACACAGACACAAGTTACTCCCTGTGCTGTGTCTCTGCTGTGTTTGTTCAGTGTTGTAATGTAGTTTCTGTGCTACAGTGAAGTTTCATTCACTCCAGCGTGGACCTAATGTACTAAACAAACAGAGCAGTGGAGATAAAACAGCTACAGCAGATCAACAGCTATACAGACTGAGCTAAACTTACAGCACTGTGCAAAAGTCTGAGCACCAAACAGGTTTTTTCTCTTGTTACAAGCTTCAATCATAACAATAGGAGAACCCATTTGGTGCTGCACAGAACCATATACAACACATTCTAAATCAACCTGAAGAACTATTTAATCAAGAACCATTTAATCATACGCATGGCTCTACAGGTTTCATGGTTCCGTATAGAACTGCTGACTTTAGCAAATAACACTTTAAAGAACCACCTTTTTGTTTATTTGCATTCATGCTAATGTTATAGTGCTATTACTGGCACTATAACACATACGCACTGCTGAGATAAACAGTTTCCACAACTGCTTGACTTTCACACAGTACTTTACACAGTTGTATGCAAAAGTTTGAACATCCCGAAGGCCATCTTTTATGACTTATTTTAGTGATTGTGCATTACAGTGTGCAGAAGTGCGTTCTCTGTAGAGGATTTGTTCACTTATTTACTCTCAGAATAATATAATTTGATCTTGGCACCCAAACTTTTGCACATAACTGCAGTATATATGTGATGCTCACCAAATGTCCGAGAGTCCTACTAAATACTTACGTTTGGAAGTCTTTTCTAATTTAATGCATTTTTTTTCATTGATAACTCAATAATTTGAGTGAAAATATAATTTTAAAAAATGTAACATAAATTTCAGAATTTCTGAATTTGGTATTTGATACCCTCATTTTTGCTTTAGTGTCTGCGTGCACCCGAGCTTCATGGGCTCTACAAGTTCTTGTGAAAGCGTCTGATCTTAACATGGTCAATTTTCTTAAGTTCTCAATAATCTTATGAAAAAATCTTGAGCACTTCTACTTAATTTCGCTTGTAATTATTATTATTATTTTTTGAAATGATAAATGTTCCTTGTGATCTCAGATTTTTGGACCACTGTGTGTATCATCAGTCAGAACTACATTTTGTGTCTCCAAAAGAGTAACTTTACAGGAAAAAATCTTAACTTTCTGTGTAATTTCTGTGTTAATATGAGATTTTATTCTGAGTTAATCTGGCCCATTTCTATATTTTTGCTTGCCATGAAATCTAATTATAAGACAAACATAACAAGTGACAGAAAACTGAGGTTTAAGGTTTCCAGTGTAATATTAATAATACCTTGTTTAATGTTGTGACTCTAAAAGCCACTGTTCCTGATCATTCACTGCTGATTTAATGTTCAAACTTCAGTCTGGAGGGCAAAATGCTCAGCATTGTTTACACAGTAGCAACATTTTGGATTTTATTATTTCATTTCAGTGTAATTGTGTGTGTGTGTGTGTGTGTTTTATTTCAGACCCAGTGATCACTGTAAGCCACTCACCCACACATACAAAGAGTACTGTGATAAATTAAGGAATTAAGGGCACCTCTCCTCATTTATTAAATTTCCAGTCAAAACAGCCATTATGTACAAATTATTACAAACTACACAGACGTACTAAGAACTAAATCTACTATAAGCTGTTTGAGTGTTTAGTGTATCACTCTTTACCTTCATTATAGCTTCCATTCTTTTCAGGAGACTCACTTTCAGTTTTCTACAAAATCTGCAGACACACCCCCAAAGTTCAGTCTTAGAAGTTTGTTGATCATTTTCTAAATTAATCCAAACACATTCAGTGGTGTTGAGGTCTGGACTCTGGGGTGGTCAGTCCAGTGTTCACCTTCTTTGATGTGTCTGCTTCCTTTTCTCAGTGAGGCTTCTTGACAGCTGCACATCCTTTCAGACCCATACCGCTGAGATGTCTTCTCACAGTGGAAGGATGGACAGAAACACCTGTGAATGTTTTCAGGTCTGAAGCAGCTTGATTTTCTCCTCCCTCTCAAAGATGAAAGCCTAACATGCTCGGGGCAGTGTTGGTGGTCTTCCAGGTCTTCCAGGTGGTTGTTAGGAGTCCCATTTTCTTTGCAGCTTTTAGTCATTCCTGTTTTTACACTTATTTCCTTATTATAGCTAATTGTCTAAACATTGCTAAACATGGGCAAAATGAATATCTTGTACTTGATGGCTGTTTTGACTGGAAAGCAAATAAATGACACAGTACTGTGTGAATTTTAACCACAAACTCATAATAAATGTAACTCAAATCAATTAGGAAACGGTTCAGAACATTATATTTTACTTCCATTAAATAAAACACAATAGTTTATCATCAATATCATTATTATTTTTGGATGTTGAAAAACAAACAAAACCAAAATAAACAAAAGAGAGAGAGAGAGAGAGAGAGAGAGAGAGAGAGAGAGAGAGAGAGAGAGAGAGAGAGAGAGTCCGTACCAAACAAGTTGTCCACAGATTAAACCCCATGTGATGGAGCAGATTTGCCCAGGCTGTCTATATCCTACAGCTACATCCACACAGACACATAACCACACACTTACTATATACATCCCCCTTATTTATCTTAATTTTTTTTTTTTTTGCAAGCAAGACTGTTAGGTTTATTTACTTATTTTTTTACCACATGCTGTTTTAAAGTGTGTTTAAAGAGCTACAGCATTCACTCCAATTGGAGATGATCTTTAGACATATATACAGGCGCACAGGCCAAAAAGAAGCTTATGTAAGGAGGGGTTACACCCCCCCCCCCAAACCAGCATCCAAATAGGAGAGTTATCATAATAAAAACTCAAGCAGTAGAGACTTTGCTTCCCTTTGCATTAAATTCCGTCCATTCTGGGTCATCAGTGGTGCATTTATTTATTCTAGAGCCCCCCCCCCCATCCCCTTATAGAGTCCTGGGGCTGGGGAAGGGGTGGGATAAAGAAGGAGTGGGGGGGAATTATACTTTGTCCATTTTTGTTCATGGTGCTCCATCAGCAGTGTAGTTCTAGCTCCCCTTGTTAGAGGGTGCAAAAGTCCTTTAGAAGAGTTGATGGGTAAAATTGGAGGGGGGTGAAATTGGAGGAGGAGGGTAAATATCTCTTCTGGTCACCCACTTTGGGTCACCTTGCACCCTCAGTGTGGATATTCTAGTGCCCTTTGAGAGACGGGGTAATACGTGAGTGTTATGGCTGGGGGTTGGGGGTTGGGGGGGGGGATGGGGGGGGGTTCAAAACTAGGATAATAAATGATAGTTAAAATGGTGGGGTAAGTGGAGGGGCCCAACACTGAGAGCTTTGCATTCCATTTGTGCCATGTAGGTATTTGAGGTTTAGGTATTCTAATGCCCTCTATATAGGGGGTAATGAGGAGGTTTCAGGGGGATACCCAACCTCACAATAAAAACTTTGTGCTAAACTCCATCTATTTTAGGTTATGGTGCACCCATCAGTGTGTGTTCTAGTGCCATGTTAGTGCGGCAGGGTATTAGGCATGTTAGTAAGGTAAGGTCTTTGGGCTTGGAAGGAGGACAGGAACGGGGTAAACTCAGGGAAATGGAGAAATAAACTGGGTGCATGTCCCAGCTCTACATGAAGAGCTTTGCTTCTTACATTTAAGTCTATCTACTTTGGATCGAGGTACACCATCGGTGTGCTTGTACTAGTACTTCTTTAAAAGAGGGGGTGGGAGTTAAGAGTCTTAGGTTTAGGGGTGCCAATTTGAGGGTCTCAAAACTACAGCGAGAGCTTTCCATTTGTGATAAACTCCAACGCACCATTAGGGGCCTCTGAACAGGCCATAGAAGAGGAGATAATAGAGAAGAGTCTCTTGGTGTTCAGGGGGCTAAATTGAGGGGTATAAATGACAGAGAGGGGTGTTTCCAGCCCTACACTGAGTGCTTTTCTTCCCTTTGCGTCCATTGTGGGTCTTGGTGCGCTATCATTGGTGTTTTTTGTTCTAGCGCCCCCTTTATACAAGAGGTAATAGGTGAAAGTCCTGGGGCTGGAGGGTGCGAGGGTGAACAGGGGGTAATTTTGGGTTTTTTCCCCAGTGTCCGATCCCTAAACGGGTCTATCCACTGCATACTGGCATGCGCTGAGGTTGGAAGGGTTTTGCACCCCCGCATAGCCAAAGCTGGAGTGCTGCTTGGCTTTCAGTCTGAGACTGGCCAGACTGGAGTTGCATGTGTCCCGGTAGACATAGGGCGGCGTCGGGGGTGCGTAGGGACAAGCAGGGGCAGAATTGAGCGAGGGTCCGCCCAGGTTGTTCAGGGGGTTACCAAGAGGTGTGTTGAGGCCCGAGGTGGGCACCATGCCCGAGGAGACGCTCATGGAGGAGATGGAGGTGGGTGGAGAGAAGACGGCCTGAGAGCTTAGCGGACTCACGTTGACCGAGTTAAAGAAAGGGAAGCTTTTGGCCGACAGAGAGGCTGGTGCCAGGCTTTTGGCTGCCCAGTTGTTGTAGGGTGGGTAGCTGGCATACATGTCCTCATAGGGCTGCACCAAGCCATTAAACTGGGCACCGAAGCCGCCTTTACACAGCTCTGCTTGCTGGTTGCGCTCACGCTTGCGCCACTTGGCTCGCCGGTTCTTGAACCACACCTGCAGCAGAGAGGCAACAATATAAGCATTAATAATGGGACATCATGCATATTAACCATAACATTGCAGTGAATGCATGTTAATGTAAACTACTGATAAATCCAGGCTGGTTGTTTTATGAGCATATATCTTTGGAAAATTGATAATGGGAATGTATGCACATTCATTAATGCCAGTCACTGCAGTGAATGCATGGTGAAGCAAAACAATACTAAAGTCAGATTAGTTGCAGCACAAGTTTTAAAAGTGAATCTGTGCTATAAGAAAATACAGGTATTAAATATAAGAAGATAAGAATGCATGCATTTTAGTTAATATTAACATCATGCATATTAACCATAACATTGCATTGAATGCATGTTAATGTAATTCAGTTAACAAGACATCATAGGAATGTATGCATATTCATTAGTATCAATGACTGCATTCAAGCTCATTTATATCAAGGACTACAGTGCATGCATCTTAATGTAAAACATATATAAAGTCAGACACGTTGCTGCAGGAACATGCACAAATGAAAAATACAGATGTTTCATGGAAATATATGCAAATGAATCAGTACAATTTATGCATATTAATTTGTAGTAAGTAGTGCATTTCATGCATATAAATTACAGTAGTAACTGCAGTGCATGAATATTAATGCAAACATTAATAAAATAAATTGCATTGTGTGCCTCATTAGTATTAAAACTGAATGTGCACTATAGCACACATTTGACATGTACAGATATTAATAACAGCAGTGCATGCATATTAATTCACTTTAATTATTGCAATGCATGTGCACGATCGGGCTGGTTGAAGCACCTTAACATTGAATTGTGGCGTGCGTGTAGCAAAGTGATCAAATTTTTAATTTGACTGTCTTTTCTCTGTTATTATTATTATTATTATTATTATTATTATTATTAGTAGTAGTAGTAGTAGTAGTAGTAGTAGTATGCGCAGCTAAATACTGTCTGTAATACATTGATTAATCGCAGTGAATGGATCATTAATTGATATAAACTCTTACTAAAAACTATTTAAAGTAAGCGCGCGCGCTTCACACTGAATCTGCACTGTAAGACACAAATGCATGAACAAGACGTGCTGTTTACAGATAAAGATCAGCATTTAAAGCTAAAATTCAACATTTAATGTCACATAAAAAGACAAAGAAATTATGCTGCATGCCCTTTTACCGTAATATACATCTACTACTGTTCCTATTATTTCTGAGTGTGGCGCAAATCTACAAACGGCGGTGGTAAACAAGGCGCAAATTCAGTTTAGAAGGACGTAAAAGGCAGGTGAGTTAAACGCTGAGCTTCCATGCATGGACTGCACGTTTGATGTGTTTTTTTTCATAAGAGATTTTGCAGACAGTGTTAAAAGCCAGGAGACTCGGTCGTGTCTGAACTCTCTCATTAGTCCGGCTTTATCTCTACACGATGCTTTATCCCAATACACATCCTGCTCTCGCCTGTTAGTGTGTGTATTAGGGTCAGAGAAGCCAGTCAGACCAGAGTATTAGTCTACAGCTTAGCCTGCACAGGCGAAAACACATGGATACCATCTCTGCACTGCACGAATGCTAATGTCAACTGGTAATAAGGTCAGTTAGGTTGGTTGCTGCGTGTTAAAACCGAACTTATATAAAACACAAACGCCGTTTACACCTAAAATTTGTCGAGAATTTGAATGTTTGGGCAGATTTAATACATGCAAAACACAGAAACGGGCAACCAGGCTGATTGCTGCGTGTTAAAACGGAATCTGTAAGTCAAGCGCACGTGTTCAGTATTTAGCACATTAATTACGTGTCCAAAAAAGCCTGCGCACGTGTCCCTAATCATAATCTTCACTATAGAACACGACTGCGTTATACGCGCTGCAAATGCAGTTCAGACGTATAGAGAAAAATGCAAAGCTAATTTGAGCGTTTTAGCAGATTATTATTATAATTACAGGCACGCGCTAGGCTTGCGTCTTTAGCATGCAACACTGTATGCGATATATATACGGCATTAAAAGAGTATAGGTGAGCCAGCGTGGTTTTATTTGTTAGAACTCAATCCGCATTATAAAACCCAAAGTGCACGCGCTGAAAACGCAGGTTACAAGCGAAGAAAGAAAAAAGAAATTGTTAGGGATACAATATTTCACTATGTCAAAACATAATGAAAGTCAATGAGCTTGGTTGCTGGGGCGAATGCACGCGCTGCAAAAGCGGGTTTCAAGCAAAAATTCCCAGAAAATGTGAAATTTATGGCGTGTTTGATTTTATGCCGATTAGTTCCACGAGCTGTTAAGGCCACAAATCAACTCTGTCTCGTGGCTGCCTGAAGTTTTAGCCCAATTCACAGCCAGCTTCACGTGCCACACAATAAACTCTATAAAACCCAAATCTACAAATTGCGGTTATAAAATTCAGGCAAATTCACTTCACACGCAAAAGCGATAACTGAACAGAGCTGCACCGTGATGCTCACATTCATTAGCAGATTAGTTACACAGATTATACAGCGTGCACCACTGTCTGTCTGTCCGTCTGCAACAGATCTGGTGATTTATCAGCCCAATACACATCCAGCTTTAGCCCGGAGCGTGCGCGTGTGCGCTATTTCTGCCCCATAATGAGCTCCTCGACAAACAACGATTTGCTCATTTATTTGTCTACTTACATTATTTCAGCGATCACTCACACGTTCTCTATTTATTACAACTCTCCGCTTCTTTCCTCAGTAGCGCGCGATTTCACAACAAAACAGGGATAAAAGCCCCTAACAAGTCGCTGACTTTCCGAGAAAAACTTCACTTGTTAGCGAAAACATGAACTGAATCGACTTCTATGTCGTTCGATTAATAACAAAGCTTGTTCATTTATTCACAACCTAATCAGACGTAGTGAATTACTGACTAAGCACGAACTGAATCAGAAACGTGTATAAATGTGTAAATATTTCATCTGCATTGTCATTAATAGATTTATCAGGCTCTATAAATTACCGGGGGGACTCTACCACTCTACATTCCGAAGATTTCCAGCTGTTTAGAATTCAAAAATAAAAAAATATAAAAATAAATAAATAATACACACACACACACACACACACACACACACATATATATATATATATATATATTACATTTTTGAATCCTAAACAGCTGGAACACTTTGGAATCTCGAGTTGTCCAAAAAAAAACAGTCAAAAAAAAAAAAAAAAAAACACCTGAAGAAATCACAGCCTTTACATTCTGATTCGGACGCGGGTTAGAAATTTACAAAAAACTTTGCATCATATATATATAAATATATATATATATATATATATATATATATATATATATATATATATATATATATATATATATATATATATATATATATATATATATCCATCCATCCATCCATTTTCTAAGCCGCTTCTCCGTATATTATTTTATTTTATAAATCAATCAAGCCCAGTCCGCAGAATAGTATTTGTAATTTCATTTGTTTTAAACTCTATCTGGTCTCTACAGAAAAATAATATTTTTATGGTTATGTCTTTTAACATCAAAAACAAAAAGTAAATTTTAACGTTTGTAAATTTTACTCTATTTTATAACCCTAATCATAACCGCGTCTTTAATGTTGGTATATAATGTTTTACATGTGTTATTATGACTCAACACTGCCCTCATATATATATATATATATATATATATATATATATAATGTTACTTATACGTGTATTTGAGTAACATGGTTATAATAACGATAGGCTTGGTGTGTTGGTTTGATCTCCTCGCGCGCCCTCATGCCCGAGCGAGTTAGTACTTTATTGTAAACACATCTTACTGACCCTCACTCTAAAACTCTAAAACTCTAAAACTCTGAAATCACATTCATGGAAATTTTTATTCCACGTGCATATATTTCAATATATTTAACGCCTCTTACCCTGACTCTGGCCTCCGTGAGGTTCGTCCATACTGCGATCTCCTCGCGCGTGCTCATGTCCGGGTAGCGGTTCCTCTGGAATGTGGCCTCGAGCTCCTGCAGCTGCGCGCTGGTGAAGTGCGTGCGCTGCCGTCGCTGGCGCTTCTTCTTACACGGGTCATCGCACGGGTCATCCTTAGAGCTGGACTTATCCTTATCTGCAGAGAAAAAGCATTTCAACCTGCATTAAACTCATCATCACACGGGTTGTACTTAGAGTTAGACTTATCAATAACCCACAAAGAAAGTGCTGTAATAATAATGTTATTCCCACACTGGTCATATTTAGAGCCCAGTTTACCTTTGGCTATACAACATACCCGCAAATGTAAAGAAGAATTATAATATTGTACATTTATATATTTTTTAAATGATAAAATTAGCAGAGAGATAATCTTTAGAACTGGACTTTCAGCTTTAAACGATAGAATAATACTACTGCTATACCGCTGGTCAGCCTCAGAGCTACTCTATGTATAAAGAATTGTGCATACATGTATATTAATATTATAAAACCAGGACTTTTTCAGAACTGAATATATCCATATTTATATAGAAATGCATTAACATAACAGCATAAGCACCACTTGTACTTATCTAGAAATTCATATGCATAAAATCAAACAACACAATCCATCGCGATAGACAACTTAGACCCAGATTGATCTTCATTTTACATTACAGAACTAAAATTATTGTCTCAATACTGTCACTACAAGCACAGAGCTCCTTACTGACACAGAAACACGCTAAATCAGCGGACATAACATACGGGTCTTTTGGAGTAGAAGCGTCATCAAGCCTCATCTTCATCATCAACACTGCCACTGAATGCTAACTTTATTAGCATACATACAACTGACTTTCTCCTGAAATGACATTCATTATAATGCACTATGATCACGCGCGTTCACAGAATACATATGTACGTACGTACATACACACGCTCGCGCGCGCACACGCACTATCACGACAAAGTAAACCCCTTTAACATTTCCATTCACTCTGAGAGGCGGGCTCCTCCCTCTCTTTACACTCCGTCTACAAACACCACCATTAAATAATAATATTTACATAAACGTTTAACATTCGGCTCTGTTTATTCAGTTCATTACACACACTGATGTGTGCAAATACGGTATCGATAAAGTTGACGCTGACCTGAAGGATTCATATTCAAATATAAAGCGCCGTAGACCCGCTTTAGTGCAAAGAGCGCAATTCAGTTACGCTGAGCGCGCGGCTTCGTGCTAGCGAGAAATGAACCATTTTCCATTTGAAGAAAGTTTTTGTTGAATTCCAGGTTTGAGTATAGATTGGTTTACACAGCCCTTTTCATGACCATGTGTTATATTATTATTATTATTATTATTATTATTATTAGTAGTAGTAGTAGTAGTAGTGGTAGTAGTAATTTTAATTCTTTAATATACACATTTCTATCAATTGTTTAACTCTTAATCTTAATATAATCTTAATTAATTTCCTCTTGAACACGTAATTAATTGAACTCAACCTGTATACTACTGCTATGACCACAGACACATTCACAGTAATAATAATAATAATAATAATAATAATAATAATAATGATAATAATTGTTATTATTGTTATTATTATTATTAGCAGTAGTAGTAGTAGTAGTAGTAGTAGTAGTAGTAGTGTTTTATAGCAGTTTTAGAGTTAATCGCGTCAAACATCTACATACAGAATATTTAACTTTAGCACAAATTTGTATTACTTCTATAAAAATATTGCGCTGCATGAACACAGTCTAAAATATATTATGTAATTATACTAGGTCGGGAAGTAGATACTTTTCTACCTACTTCACACTTACAAACCTAATAAGAAATAAGCAAAACAGTTTGATAATTTAGCCACATGTTCACGCAGCCTCTGTATTAATTTCGCTTCAGAAGGCCGGAGCGTTTTCGTCTCCGCGCGATGTGGGCCCTTACCTGCGCACTCAGGGCTCGAGGAGTCGGCCACGCTGCGCCCTTCCAGCCGCGGTTTGAGGGGCTGAAGGCTGGAGGCCATGGCTAAAGGAGTGTGCAGGGCGGCCGCTTTGCCTCCAGCCATGTGCTGCTGATGCTCCAGAGCCAGAGGATCCTTCATAGAGTTCATGGATCCGGAGCTTTTAGCTTTTTATTTACGCACGGCACGCGGGTTTTCCCACCTCCGCACGAGCTAGCAGGAAAAGCAGAACCTCAGAGGCTGGAGGATCAGCGGGCTCTCTGTGTTCACACAGTCCGGACAGCTCCTCTCCCAGCGAGAAGAAATAAATAGATGACGGCAGAAAGCCGCAAAGCATCGACTCCGCTCGGTTTGCGCTTTTACGCACGGCGCGCAGAGCAGCAGCCTGGAGTTTGGAGTTTTGGTTCGAAGGCGTAAAGACGCAGCAGAGGCGCAGACGGAGTGACGAGGACAGGCAGGTGATATCGTATCCACTGGCATACACACATCTCTCACACGCTCTGCAGCTTTCCTGCTCTGCGCGCGGATCTACTGAGCCCCCTTCTGTCGCTCTCTCCCTCTCTCTCTCTCTTTCCCTCCCTCTCCCTCCCTCCCTCTCTCTCTGCGCAGCGCCCTCCCTCCCCTTTTGACAGCCCATCAAACTCTCCGTGACAGGGGTGTGTGGCCAACCGGGGAGAGAAAGACGAGAAGGAACCCTGGGCGTGTGCGTGCGTGCGCGCGCGCGCGCGTATGTGTGAGCGTGCTTATTTATCCTTTCACAAGAAACCGACGCATAGAAGGAGATAGATGGGACGCGGCGTGGGGCAAAAAACAAAGAAGAAGAACAAACGAAGAAGAAAATAATAATAAATTAAACAAGATTAGCTAACGCTCTCAAATGCGACTCTCAGAGTAGCGAGGAAGAAGAAGAAGAAGAAGAAGAAGAAGAGGAACAAGAAGAAAACCTATGATAATGAGAATAAATAAAGGAGAAGAAGAAGAAGAAGAAGAAGAAGAAGAAGAAGAAGAAGAAGAAGAAGAAGGAGAAAACAGGAAATGGGATAGCAAAGAAGAAGGAGAAGAAAAGAGGAAAAAAACTATAATAATGAAGAAACAAAGAAGAAAGAGAAGAAGGAAAAACGATGAAAATGATAATACAGAAGAAGAAGATGAAAAGAAGATGAAGATTCTATGGGAATTATGAAGAAATAAAGAAATAAAGAGAATAAAAAAGAAAAAAAAGCCAAAAATATATAAAGCAGAAGAAAAATAAGAAGAAGAAGAAGAAGAAGAAGAAGAAGAAGAAGAAGAAGAAGAAGAAGAAGAAGATGATGATGATGATGATGATGATGATAAATAAGTAAATATGAAATATGAATAAGAAGAAAAAGAGTTCTTTAAGCGATGCTGTAGGAGAACCACTTTCGGTTCCCTAAACAACCATTTTTAAAAAGGAGGTTTGTGAGTGTGAAGAAGCTTTTAAAGCTGTACAGAATCTTCACGTAACATAAAGACTCTCCAGCACTTTCAGGGCTCTTCCTGGAACATTTGCATTAGGTTCTTGAAAAGGATCTTCACAGTTAGTCCACAATTTTGTAAATGAAATTTAATTCAGGGAACCAAAAATTGCAGAAGAAGAAGAAGAAGAAGAAGAAGAAGAAGAAGAAGAAGAAGAAGATCTGGTGAGGACAAAGAAGATGAAAAAAAAAGAATCTCAATTCTCATAATCCATAATGTTACTAAATATCGTCTCCATAACTTGATCACTCACCATTTCAACCAGCAGCAACACATGGCCACTATATAAACTCCCTTCATTCTCTGCACTGTAGCTGTCTGTGCTGTAGCCTTTCCTCTGTGCTGAAAAGCAGGCTCTATTTTGTGCATAGCTTAAGGCTGCAGCGTCTAATCCTGACGGCCGAAGCCTGCGTGAATTAGACCCTCCACAAGATAACACAGCACACTCTAACAAGTACTAATCCACTTCGGCCTTAACGGCAGAGCCACTGCCCCGCCAGCACCACCATACAGTTCTTATATTATTGCCAGATTATAGTCACATCAATGCCATGTCAGCATAGAGGGCCTAAATTACACACATGAATCATGCACTGTCCAGCACTGGCCTCGAAAGAGAATGTCACTGATTTCGCAAAGTTTCTGCAGAATGAAATGTAGTTAAGAAAGGTAGAGAAAGTCCTTCAAAGCGGTTTGAAGTTTCTAGGGAAATTTGTTCACTTGTTCACAGTGGTGCTAGGAACCAGACATCTGAAGAGTGTAGTACAAGAAATGGTTATGCATTTGCTGCCTGTGAGTGTTTTTACAATAGTTGTGAGATGGATATGGCCATTGTTTTCAGATTTTCCCAGATTTTCCACTATTTTACCATCATCAGTATTCCATATACAAACTCAGAAGACATTTGTATGCCCTTTGGTGGTTTGGGATGGTAAATAAAATGACTATATTTATAGACATATTGACATCTGGCTCCTATGACCAGTTCTTTTTTTTTTTACTTCAGAAGAGAGCATTTCAGACCAAACCACTCTGAATGACTTTGTTTGAAGTGAATAGTCTTGTTTAAAAGGACACTATGGTCACATACAAATCAAATAACCAACTGTCATACCGGCACTAAAGAGAACCAGACAGACAAATGGACAGCCACATTCAGCAATAATACTCTCTTCGTGCTTTAAGTCACTCGTCACACACTGTACATACACAAATCGTCCTTCATAAGACAGCCTTTCTGACTCAGCTTAGGGAAAACTGCCTAAAACACCTAGAACAGTCATGTTGGAGGAATCTGTGAAGGCTGGGCCTCATCACTCCACTGCGCTCAGTTCAACCGCAGTGCTTTGCACATATGTACTTTTTGCAACCTCATTGTAAAATGCAGCCTCGATTATTGTTGGCATATTAGTCCAGGTGTTCGTGTTCGGTGAAATTAAGTTTACCATGAGCGCTCTTATCTGGACCATCTGCGCTGCTGCCGTCGCTTATCTGCTCATTAAATTGCACTAACTGTGTGCGCCTTTTTTGGGCGAAGTGCGCCTCCAAGTCTCCAAACCACCACCGTGAGTGTGCGTATTGCTAGCCCACTTCTGTCTGGAGTGCGTTTTAATCTGATAAGAGCCTCATTTGCTTAAGGATTTTAAATGGACTCCTGTATTCTGTACTGCGAGCTTCTTCAGCACTACGCAAAAAAGGAGAGAAGAGCGCAAACACGCTTTCACCAACAACGCAGCGGGAGGAAGACAGCTCTGTGAGGTAGCGCCTCTGGGTCTATTGCAGGTGGTAGTCCTAATAGATCAGGAGGGAAACGCAATTAGCCAGGCCGCTGATGGGAGAGAATGTGGCCTGAATATTGGAAACAGCAGAGAGTAACGCTGAAGGAGTTACTTAGGGACTTATGGGTCTTATGGTGGACTCTCGCTCTCTCTCTCTCTCTCTCTCTCTCTCTCTCTGTGGATATAATGGGGGGCAGATCTAATCCCGAAAAAGCACTTCATATGCACTTCATTTGCCCTCTTACGGGGCAACAGGAGAGAGAGTGAGTGAGAGAGATAGATAGAGTGAGAGAGAGAAAGAGAGAGAGAGAGAAAGAGAGAGAGAGAGAAAGAGAGAGAGAGAGAGAGAGAGAGAGAGAGAGAGAGAGAGAGAGAGTTTCAGCAAAATTCAGCGAAACTGATCTGAACACATATAACGTGACATTGCTGATTTATTTATTTATTTATTTATTTATTCACTTATCCATTTTTATATTGTTTCACATTCGCTGTTTTTTAAGTGATGTATTTAGTCTCATTTAAAAATCTCTTAGCTCTGTATATGTGCGGCATTTCTCCGTTTAAAGCGGAGTTATATGATTATGTACAACAGTAAATTAATATTAATGTTTCATATATTGCATTTAAAATGAGCGTAAAACTCCCGCTGCTGTTACCGCTGCTAACCATAATTATAATAACACGACTAAACTGTCGTAAACATCAGAGAAATGATGGGCACTTTTAGACAGAGGAGTTTTAATTCTTGAGACGCGGGGTGACTTTCTGCTGCTTTGGCGAGGCGGCTTCTGTTGTGCATTCATATCACTGTGGATTATTTTTATCATTGTGGATTATTATTGCGGATTATTTTTATTATTATGGATTATTGCTACGGATGCTGTGGAGCCTTTAATTACTCATCGAGTCAATAAGACCCCTCAGCCTCTCTATGTTTCCCCCTCTCGCGAAGCCTCCAGTACACACACACTTTCCCCCTGTGGGGCAGCAGCTGCATTTATTACCCCCCACCCCCCCACCCCCAACACATACACACACTGACTTCATCACTTCATCACTGCTCCACTGCCGTTTTATTCTGTATCGATCAATAACACTGTACAATAACACACACACACACACACACACACACACACACACACACACACACATACACACACATACACACATACATACATACATATATATATATATATATATATATATATATATATATATATATATATATATATATATATATATATATATATATCCAGCATGTGTATGAAATAAATAAACAAACAAATAAATAAATGTGCTGTTCATGCAAAATATTAGTTTTACTGGAAGTTTGGATTCTGTAATGCTGTAATGCAACCACAATTCTGCACGCTATTTAAAAGATGCTGCAAATGATTCTTCGAGAGAAGTTACTGAAGAACCAGCTTTAATTCCCTAAAAATATAAGTAAAGAGCTGCGTGTGTTTGATTTAACCATGTGTCCATATTTACAACTAACCAAATCTCTCTGTCTTAAAACTGCTCTGTTACCTCTTTACTATGTCTTCTGTTAAATATTGTATTCTTCTGTTCTACGTTCTGTCTTTTTTCCCGTGTTCTGTGTGGTACTGTAACTATGAGCGTTTTTGGGTTCTTGAAAAGCACTGTATAAATACTACACACACACACACACACACACACTTTCTAAGCCGCTTCTATAAATACTATATTATTAATATTATTATTATTATTAGTAGTAGTAGTAGTAGTAGTAGAACTTTTACGTTATGTAAAGGTTCTCAATCCAATTACCAATTTAATAGCTCTTTCTAGAAACTTTACATCACTTGGCGGTTCTTTAAACTTTAAAAAGCTGAAACTGCTTACATATCCCTTCTACAATATCTGGTTCGTTAAAAAAACATCCACTGAAAGGTTTTAAGGAAAAATCCCTTTCACTGGCAACTTTATTTTAAGGGTGTACATCGCTCAGCCACCAGCAGGGGGCGACCTTGCACAACACACGGAGCACGCTGCGGCGAAGGCCTATTGCTATAGCACCAAAGGGCGCGCGCACGAACACACTAACAGATAGTCGACCACAAACCAATGACAACAACAACAACAACAACAACAATAACAACAACTATGCCCATCTCAGTTACAATAATCCCCCATTATAAACACGCGCGCACACACACACACACACACTCAAACACATGCACACATTACTCCAATGAATAATATACTGAAACAAAAACACCAATAATAATAATAATAATAATAATAATAATAATAATAATAATAATAATAATAATAATAATAACACAGAAGCAATGTGGTCACTGACAAGCACAAACGGTTGCAGCAGAATTTCACTCACCCAGTTGCCCACAGGTTGACGCAAGTTTGCGGCAGTGGGAATCCATTTAATTCACTGTAGTGCTCTGTAAACAAAGAAATTATAATAAATATAAATATGCAAATGTGTGCAGGACAGTGTCTGTAACATTCTCTTTCTCTCTCTCTCTCTCTCTCTCTCTCTCTCTATATATATATATATATATATATATATAACACAAAATATCTTTATTTCGGGGAGGTGTAAAATGTGTGTGTGTGTGTGTGTGTGTGTGTGTGTGTGTGTGTGTGTGTGTGTGTGTGTGTGTGTGAAAAAGAGAGAGAGAGAAAGAGTGTAAAGTGTTCACGGGCTGTGTGTGAGCGTGCAAGTGTGTGTGTGGTGTGTGTGCGTGTGTGTGTGAGAGAGGGAGAGAGAGAGAGAGAGAGAGAGAGAGAGAGAGAGAGAGAGAGAGTGTGTAAAGTGTGCACGGGCTGTGTGTGAGCGTGCATGTGTGCGTGAGTGTGCGAGTTTGTGGCATGTGTGTGTAATGGGGGATTAGTGTGTGATTGAGATGTCTGTGCGCGCGCTCGAGCTTGCGCGTGTGTGTGTTGTGCTGCAGATGGGCTTTATTAGTCTGATTATGTTTGATTATGCTAATGTGGCTCCTCGCGCTGGCCCTGCTGCGATTTCTGCGTGCGCGCTCGAGGCCCTACACACACACACACACACATACACACACACACACATTACAACTGCATTTATAGTGCCTTTCCTGAACGCGCGTCTAACAATGTATTTGAATTTAATTTCATTCCATTTTTAAAATTTGAAACAAATATTTACAAACACCTGAATTAAAATGCTCAAGATATTGTAAAATAATAAAGACACTGAGAGTATTACGCACGCCCAACGCTTTCCTGTACGTGTGTTAATCATCGTCCTATATAACAGAAACATATTTTAGCTTTTTAAATATAATAAATCAATCTGTGCACCAAATTGCGCAAATGTGAACAGTAATTATTTAAATGTAAAAAAAAAAAATAGGGGTTTATAATCTACACGTATTATAAACACACCACTGATTATTACAAATACAGAGATATTTGAATACTTTAGCATCAATTTCTGCACCAAACATTGCAGGAAAAATCTTATTTTTTAAATTTTATTTGAGGTCATTCTATCCTCATATTTGGATTTGCTTTGCTTTATATTAATATGTATATATTATGTATTTGTTTATCAAGGGAGTAAATAAGTACACGATAAAAATCTTGTTATTGATGGTGATGACGATGACGACGACGACGCCGACGGTGATGAGGATTATTATTATTACTATTATTGTATGGAGATAAAAATGGCCTTTCCAATGTTTCCATAATAATATTTAACACGAGCACCGATAAATGATCAAATCATAAAACAATATAGTGATAAAGATTTGTCATTATATGTGATAAGGTTGTTGAAGTGCTCTAGTTTATTAGGTACTTAATTATATTCATTATGTTAATGAATCCTCCTTCATTAGAGATACATTTAATTTTGAATTAAACAGCACCAGAAAGGAAACATATCAATAATAATGATCAATTATTAATAAAACATAAATTTGAATAATCTTGAATTAGTTTATTTATTTCTGTGTTGGGGAGAATTGTGCGCCATTTAGGTCAACAGTGAGAAACATTACACCATAATAGGCCTGTATTTACACTTGAGGCAGTAAACTATTATTATTATTATTATTATTATTAATAAACATCAAAGGGACAGTTAGTAACACTAATTATTATTAGAGTACTAATAATGCTAGCACTGTTTGTTTTTATTTTACTTCAGCCACATTTCAGAGCCAATAGCGATAATAGCAACAGCCACACAGCATATTTAATAATGCGAATAACACTGAAATTATTAGTAATAATAACAGTAATAAAGTAATTATAGATAAAGTAACAAGAGTAAAAGTGCTACAAATAGTAATAACATTAGCAATAGCAACGCTTGAAGCTAAGTGACCCCTGTTTTTGAACGATTATTGAGAACATTAGGGAAATATTAATGCACGCGACCTGGACATTCGATTCAGACGTGTATTAGAAAGAGTCTGCGTGTTTTAAAGAAAGCAGTTAATTGATTGATTATTGATTATGAATGCTAGCAGTGCTAATGGTGTTCATGCCATTGCAAACTGCTCAGGCCTTCTTCGTCATCATCATCATCATCATCATCATCATCACCATCATTATCCTGCGCGCGAAGGTGAGATATAGCAGCAAACTAAAGCTCCCTTCACCCCAAAAACTCACCCGAGTGTGTGTGTGTGCGTGTGTGCCCGTGCGTGCGCGTGAGCGTGTGTCCTCCCTCCCGCGCGCGCTAGTTGCAGCAGTAAATCCCACAGCGAGGAGCTGAAGTTGTCCGCGCGCATTTAGGAGCAGCGCTGCCGTCGTCTTCTTCTTCTTCTTCTTCTTCTTCTTCTTCTTCTTCTTCTTCTCCTTCTCCTTCTTCCCTAGCTCTCCACACACTAACCGCGCTCCACACGCACTGCAGTGTAGCGCGCGGAATAAAAGGCGCCTTAAAAGCAGCCCTCGTGCAGCAGACAGGCTTCCAGACTGCACCACAACTTTCCACTGCTGCAGCTTCTCGCGGAGTGGCGCGTTTTCCTTCCTCACGAGCTCGTGGGCGTGTGTGACCGTGTGTGTGCGCGCGTGCGTGTGAATATGGGCGCGCGCGCGTGTGTGCGAGTGCATGTGTGTGTGTCAGTGTCTGTATTCGTGTGTAAACGCAGGTTAAAGTTCTGCTCTGTTAAAAACGCGTTCACACTCGCTCGAATTGTCTTAATCGAATCATTTAAATGAGGCGCAATTTCAACAACATAAAAAAATTACAAGTCGCAGCAAGAAGTGACTGAATGCGGCGCGTGACGGCGTGTTCAACTTCAGATTACAGCGTTGCGACTTGGAAGAAAGAGAAAGAAAGAGAGAAAGAAAATGTATCGATTAAATATGAAATTAATCCATTGTGATGACGCATGTTAACTGGAGATAAATAAAAAAATGATTGCACGATGAACATTGTTATTAATGTGATTATTCATTTAACAATTTATTTAAAATTACCAGAAAAGTGAGCCCAGTTTGAACCGGAGAGATCAGGACAAATCAATGCGAAATTTCCCGGGAGAATTTTTTAAACAATTTATTTGCAAAGTAGGGTGATCCAACACGCTAATGGAAGCACGCGCGGATCAGTAAAGCTGTTTATATTTACATTTGATTATTTTCATAACCAGAAAGAAAGAAAGAACGAACGAAAGAAAACAAGAGCGAGAAAATATAAAGATGAAAGTAAGAGATTATAATAAAATATGAATATTATAATGAAGGGGCGATTAGCATGGTGATTAATGGGCCTTAGAAAAGAATACAGCGCCAATAATGTAAACATTAATGATCTAATGATCAGTAATGATCCAATCGTTAATAATCTTATGATTAAGCACGTGAGCTGCAGGTGAGCAGCTGGTCATTCTCATCTGGGTCCCTAATCCGCATTCTGGGCTCTTGCCACCTTGAGCGCGCGGAGCATTAATGAGGAGCAGAGCGAGATTCATTACTTCATTCTCTCTCTCTGTCTCTCTCTCTCTCTCTAAAACAGAACTAAGAATAAAAATGAACAGAATTAAGACACAAAAGACACAAAAAAATAAGGATCAAGTCCACAGCGTAAACAAAGTCAACAATAAAAAGTACATCAATAAGGAACCCGTTACACATAACTAAGTAAACAAAAGCAAAAGCGAAAATTCAAGGATTAAGAATAAAAAACTCTAAACGTACAATTTAAGTCGTGGACACGAAATGAGCCGTTCAGTTACAAAACGATGAACATATTTAGGAATCATGAAATAAGAACGAAGCCAAATCACAATATTATAAATCATACATCTCAAAACTATTATCCACCGCATATACAAGAGAAATGCAACCTGCTCAGCGCGCGCGCTCGCCTTCGCTCTAATGAGAGCATTAAAAGCTCCTCCTCCGCTTTACTGAATCTCAGTGCTTCAGTACTTTAATCAGAGCTGGGCTGCATCATGAGCTCCATGACTTACATGAGCTGTTCATCCATCCACGCCTCCATCGGCATCCCTCCATCATCCCTCAACCAGAGACACTGCTCATGTATACACATAATGTAATACACACACACACACACACATATATAGATAGATAGATAGATAGATAGATAGATAGATAGATAGATAGATAGATAGATAGATAGATAAATAGATAGCAGGTGTCTGCTCTTATTTCATTATCTTTTGATTGTTCTCCTCTGTAAACCTGGCAATGTCCTGTACAAATGTATCTGATTTTTAGTGAGAGGTGTAAAGAGGTGAATGACTGTTTATTTCAGTAAGATGTGGAGGTGCTAACAGTGTGTTTATAGACGCTGAATTAAACAACCATCAGCCTAAAATCAGCAGTAATGAGGTGCAGAGTGCTATAAACACAATGTTTTACAGAATTCGGCCTTGTTTTAGTGATTATTAATGTGTCCACCTGAACACAAAGTGAGAGTGACCTTTTGTCCTTCACAGTTTAGGCAGCAAGAAGGGTTGAAAAAGACATGGGTGGTGTTCGTATTATTATTGTTATTATTATTATTATATGTATCTACCAGTACATACACATTTCTACTCAATCTGTTTTGAGAAAAGTTATAACTTTTATCATTCACATCAGTTTGTGATGTGCTACATTAATTTTAATGCAATGTTAGAAATATTCCAATTTGAACTCCTTTGCTGAGATTCAGGGAGTGGAGTCTGAGTGTGTGTGAGAGTGTGTGAGTGTGTATGAGTGTGTGTGAGCGGCCCACGGCTCAAGCACAACTTTTTAAATGACATTTCCAGCGACTGCTGAGTTCCCAAAGCCGCAAATCTTTAAACAAATCAGTTTATGTACTGCTAATATGTTAGAGCCAGAGTAATGGTCTGGAAGGGGGCTTTATTGTGGGCGTAACATCTTTACCACCACAGCTTTTGTTCTGCTTCGAGGACGAGAGGAGCGAAAGGGAGGTGTGGAAGACAAAAAGAGGGAGGAGGAGGGTGAGGAATAGGCAGAGCAGCGAAACAAATAATAGGAATGGGTAATTCTGCTAAAGATGCATCAATTTAATTGCTTGGTTGATTTATTTCCCATAATTACAATGAACTAAACTGATGCTTCATTCACTGACAGGTTTTTCCACCCACCTGCCAGGACCTAGGAGAAGATTCCGGAGAACATATGTGTCCAGAAGTGTGAGGACACCTGCTCATTTAACATTTCTTCTGGAATCAAGAGGGTTTGCTGCACAAACAGCCTTTACTCTTCTAAGCAGGCTTTACAGTAGATGTTGGATGATTGCTGTGAGGATTTGATTGAGCATTACTGAGGTCATGTTGGATGGTCAATTCTGGATCACTCCAACTCATCCCAAAGGTATTGAATGACGCTCCATCACTCCAGAGAACACAGTTCCACTGCTCCACAGCCCAATGCTGGGGAACATATAGTGTGTGGTTAACATTTACTGTCCTGGCAGGCCTGTGAATGACTAATATGGCTGGCAGTAGCAGTCCCAACACGCACATGGTCAGAGTCTGCCAGATGTTGCACCATATATTTAAAAAACACTCAGCTTTTTGTCTCTGTCCTACATACTATTAATACCTCGTTTACCTCAGGAAAAAAAATCTATCACTGATGTAATGCGGTTTCTGGACTGCAGTTGATTTAATATCTGCTCAATACATTGAACGGCCGCTGATGAAGCAGCAGTGAGCAGAGTTAAGCCATGATCTTTTCTCCTCAGAGCTGGATTACCGTCTTCTTGTTGGACTGGTTGTGGTAATGTACCTTCTTACATTAAGCATTTGGTTGTTAGTAACCATAAAAACGGACAAAAACACAAACATGAGACTTAATTTATGCATTTGGCTGATGCTATTACCCGGAATGTCTTACAATATTGCCAAATGCATTATTAGGAGTCTTGCCCAAGGACTCCTATTGGTGGTCCATGGTGTTCTTCCCCGGATGGTGTTCAAACTCTAATCTGCTGCATGCTTTTACCCACTAAAAGTGTCTGCTTCTACTGCTTTTAGCTATGCTAACATACTTTGTCTGAAAAAACGTCTGTTAGAGCTTACTGCACACTCCAAACGGCTTGTGATGATTTAGGAAGACAAATCAAATCATAATTTTCCTTTTGAGCCAAACATAACTCATCAGCCAAGATGTATTGGGTGTCTGAGGCTTGCTGCTTTAGTTTTACACTGGAAGTACTAGGCTATTGTGCCTACTAATTTAAAAAAGGATATTAGCACACCAGCCCTGGGTTGGACTGGTGACCTGTCCAGGGTGTATCCTGCCTTCCACCAAATGACTGCTGGGATAGGCTCCAGCCACCACCCTCACCCCCCCTTTTGTTATAGAAGATGTTTGTGTGTATTAGCGCACCAGTTAACATTATTCATGTGCCTTAATCACCTTAAACTTTACACCCTTAAACATTTTGCAGGTCCTGTATGTGGGTTACTGTGCAGTTTAGTTACTAAATTAAGGTTCATAAGTGAACTATAAGCCTGCTGTTTAATGCCAGCTCCAATTAGCATGATGCTAACCGCATGCCTAAATCATCACATCTGTAATAGACTTGCTTATGTGGTTTCTGACACTGTATAACACACTGTTATCTATGAAGACAATCCAATTTTTAGTGATCAAAAACCTGACCAGTGACCTCAGAGCTTAGCTTCAGGCTAGCTAAGAAAGGTAGCTAAATAGCCGGTATTATGAAACTGTCCTGATTATTTTTTTGGCAACTTATTGATTATAAGTTCTCTTAAAAACACTCTTAAAAAAGGTCATTCTTCAAGGGTTCTTTAATAAAGACAATGGTGCTATATAGAACCATGAACACCTCTTTACATGCATTCTTCAGATTGATGGAGAACGTGTTGCATATGGGTCTATATAGATATTTTGAACCCTTGTTCTTTTGATGCTTTACCAATGCATTCTCTGTCAATCTAAAGAAGCATTTCACCAATGCAAAGAATCATATATTCATTGTCTTTACTAAAGAACCCTCACGAAGCAATCTTTTTAAAGAGCACATTAACATTGGTTACATTAACTGCGACGATAACAATCTATTGGTGAAAAGGGGCATGGCTTATCCTTACAGTGACTTTTCTATATAAACCTTGGCAAACTGTTTGTCCGAATTGTAAAAATGAAGTTGTTTCTGATGATAAGCAGAGCTGTAACTGATTTCATGATGACAATTGAGAAATCTGTACATCACTGAAGATGAATGCATAAGCAAACTGATGCCAATCCTACTAATTAAACAGCTGTTCGTCCACTCTCTGAAAAGAAGGCACTGAACTGTCACTGGGGTACATCTTTACTACCTTTTAGTTAGGGAACATCATTGTACCAGGTTGTATTTGCAAATACATTTTTAGGTTACCTTGATTCCACACACTCTGCCTTGACTGTAGGCTTTTTATTTCATCATAAAATAATTGATATTATATTTAAAATAGGTTATGAAAAAGTACAATAACACACCTTTTCCTTGGACAAGGTGCACCGTTCGACCTTAACACCGTTGTTTCACCTTTGAGGGTACATTTACATTGTTAAAACATTATTGAACAAAACATGTACCTGTATAGGCACTTTTTTTCTGAGTGTGTAGTATTTATGTAAAAAAAAAAAATTCTAAAAAACAGAAACTTACTTATTATTTAATAACACTTCCATATTTTTTTACCATGTCCTACGTTTATGATCCCAAAGTAATATAAACTATGAATAAAGTGTTGCTTTACGTTTTGGTGTTTTGGTTTTATAGCATATCAATCTACGCTGTATGAGTTATTACTCAACAGCAATCACAATTATGAAAGTGACTCCAAACTTTTGAACAGCAGCTACTCAAACTGCAACTTAAACCTGCCAAAGCCTCTAAACTACCATATTTGGCCCCGCTTGCTGGTTTGTGTGGGGTATTTTGGTGAGATCAGTGTCATGGTGTCATTTCAAAGCACTGCAGTCTTTAAATTCAGAGGATCCAGCACCACTGGGGTGGGGTGGGGGGTTAGGGTGGTGGGGTGGTGTCTGTACAGCAAAATGTTTCAGCTTCGGATCAATTTTTTAGCAGCGATTTTCAAAAACACAGATCATGTTTGCCATAAAGATAAACAGCTTAGATCTACACTTCCTTATATGGGCATGACACCGACTGCTGACATCTGTCAGGACTTCAGAGGTCGCTGAAGCTGTGAAGCTGCGACCGTCCCTGCGAGGTCTGCTCTGTGGCTTTAATTGCCAACAGGACTTGCTCAGGTGTGCAGGGTAACTATCGGCGGTAAACGTACAAGTGAGAGTTTGTACACTAATTGCAGATGCAGGGGGACCAATGAACAGCTGGAGCTGAGTCGAGATCGATGGCTAGCCTCAGAGATGCTAGCGGGCAGCTGCAGGGGAGAATAAAATAGAGCTAATGAAACAAGCGCGAGGGCAGCGGCCGCTCGGCTGGGTTTGGAGACAGGAAAACATTCGCCAACCTTAGCTGCTGTTAGCTATTAGCAAAGGAGAGAGATTAATTAGTGCTGTGAAAAGGAAGACACCTTCGGTTCAGAGAGAGAGAGAGAGAGAGAGAGAGAGAGAGAGAGAGAGAGAGATAGAGAGAGAGAGAGAGAGAGAGAGAGAGAGACGAGTGTGTATCTGTGTGGGGGGTTTTAATCCAGTCCCTGTGTGAAACTGTTGACATTTGTGCTTTTTTTCTCCTTCATTATGTGCCTGCTCCTGTTTTTTGCTGGATTAGCTACAAATCTCCCATGCAGCACTTTCAGCATGCCACTAGTAGTTTAACTTCATCAATAATGGATGAAGAGATTGTAATCTGCAGGGGAGAGAGAGAGAGAGAGAGAGAGAGAGAGAGAGAGAGAGAGAGAGAGAGAGAAACCAGAAGGAGGAAGGAATAGAGAAATAGAGAAGGAAGAGAAATAAACAAATAGAAGGGGAGAAAGAGAGAGAGAAAGAAAAAAGAAACAAGAGGAGAAAGAGAGAAATAGAGTAAGAGAAATAAAATAATAGGAGAAATAAAAAGAGAAACAGAAGGGAGAAAGACAAAGAAATAGAGGAGGGGTTGGAAGGAGAACGAAAGCGAGAGACTGTGAGCAAAAAATAAATGAGAAAAAGATTAAAAACAGTGGAAAAGAGAAGAGGAGAGAGAGAGAGACAGAGAGAGAGAGAGAGAGAAGAAAATGAAAACTAATAAGCTAAAAAGAATAGGGAGAGAGAAGGAGAAGAGGAAAAAAGATGGAGAAAAGGGGTAGGATGAGAGAAAGAAAGAGAAAGTGAGTGCTAACACAGGGAAGGGAGGAGAAGAAATGAAGTAAGAGAAGGAGAAGATGAAAGGAAAACAATAGATAAGAAGAAGAAGAAGAAAGAAAGGGACAAAGAAGAGGACAAAGAGTGAAATAAAGACAGTGAGAGAAAGAGAAGAAATTAGAGAGAGAGGAGAAAAAAGAAACGGAGCAAGAGAGATATATAGTGAGAAAACAGAAGAAGAATGAAAAGAGAAACTGATAGGAAAAAATAAAAAGAAAGGTGAAAAAAAGGGTGAAGGAGAAGGAAATGAGAGAGAAGGAGAGAGAAAGAGGGAGAGAGAGAGAGAGAGACAGAGAGAGAGAGAAAGAGAGAGAGAGAGAGAGACAGAGATAGAGACAGAGAGAAAGAGAGAGAGAGAGAGAGAGAGAGAGAGAGAGAGAGAGAGAGAGAAAGAGAGAGCACTGAAAGCGTCCAGTTTTTATTTCTAAATTGATGACGGCGATTGAAATCATTTCTGTTAGATGGCCAGTGCTCACCGATCGATAGGAATGGTGTGGGAGTGGAAGTGGCTGCGGACCCTCAAATAGACTGACTGGGGGGTTTTGGTGTGTGTGTGTGTGTGGTACTGTTTCTCATTGATTGTGTTTACTCAAGCTTCTCATTGCTGCCTATTACTGGAGACACGCCCTGCCCTGCTGCAAGGATAGGAGGGATTAGCAGAAAGAGAAAGAAAGAAGGGGGGGGGGTGCGAAAGAGAGAAAGAGAGAGTGAGAGAAGGGAGGAAAAGAGGGAGAGAAAGCAAAGCTGGTGAGAACATATTGAACACTGAGGCCAGCAATTTTCTCTCTATTATCAGAATACAGCAGCTGACAAATTATATCATATTACATATTTTCTAATTCTTTATATTTATTGTAACTACTCAGAATATCCTGAAGTAAAAAATAAACAAAAAGCTGTCAGTCCTATATGTACTTACCATGTGTTTCTTTATATGGGTGTTACATATCCTGTTTCTATGATGGCTATGGCTTAAAGGGGAACACCACCAATTTTTAAAAATTCTCACATAAGTCATTGTTTGAGATGTAAACAGTCATCTTGTCATTCAAAATGATTTCATTATAGAGACTTAGATTTCCTGCAGTGGTGATGATAGGAACTAGAGGTCGTCATGACTACAACACAAATATAACCACCAGGGAAGCTACACATGTCTTCTGAGTTTTATAAGGAAAATCTGAAATTTTCCCTCATTATGTTCTGCATGTATTCCTCCACCAGGAACACATTTTAGGGCCTAAATTTTAGGCGGAAACTTAGGGCGGAAACAATGTCTCCATCATCAGGCAGTGTATTCATAACAATTTAATGTAGTAACTTTCATCTGTTTCCTATCACCACTATTGTGAACGATCTGACTCAGTAAGTTTCTCTAGAACAGAGCATTTCACACCAAACCACTCTGAATGAGTTTGATTACATCTCAGCTGTTTAATTATGCAGATTTTTTTGAAAGTTCAGTGGATTTCCCCTTTAATCTCAACTGATCATATGTTTCTAATGTTTGTTGTGTTTTATTTTATGCAGTGGTTTTTATGAGGGGAATATAAGGCTGAGCTGAGTGAGTATTAATGCCCCTCTGCTGGAGTGTGGACGGTCCCTTATGTCGTGTGAGTGAGAGCACATGTCTCATTTGGTTGAGCATCCATATCAAAGGATGGTGTGGGGTAATCCTTAGGAGAGCCAGTATCCACCATCCAGGGTAATTATGTCACACTCACAACCCCCCCAAACACACACACACACAGAAGAAAAGGAGGTAGGAAAAAAATCTGAGCCGCTTTGATCTCTCAGCAAACCTTCCACAGAGAAGCAAAGGAATGACCATCCAAAGAATTCAACACCCTATCTCTCTCTGTCTCTCTCTCTCTCTCTCTCTCTCTCTCTCTCACTGTTTCTTTATCTCTCTCCCCTTTCTCCATCTCTTCCCCTCTTTCTTTCTGTATTTCATGTCCCTCTTTCTTTCTGTTTCCTCCTTCTTTTTTTACTTTTTCTTCATCGTTCCTTACTCCTGCTCTCTTTCTCTCTCTCGTCTCTTTCTCTATAACCTTTTACTTTTTTTCACTGTTCCCACTCTTTTCTAATTTTTTTTCTTTTTATCAGTCCTCTTTCTCTCTCATCTTTTTATCCTCTTCTAATCTATCTCTTCTCTTTTATTACCTCTTGCTCTCTCTCTCTCTCTCTCTCTCTCTCTCTCTCCCTTTTTCTCTCTTTTTACATTCTTTCACTTTTGGCTCTTTCTCTCTTTCCTCTCTCTTTTCTCTCTTTTTTAATCTAACTTTTAATCTAATTTTTACACTTACTCCTTTTCTCATTTTGAACTTTTTATCACTGCCTTCCTTAATTTTCTTCCTCATATCTATCTTCTGTTTTGTTCCTTCTTGCTCTCACTCTGTCTCTCTCTCTCACTTTCCTTCTTCTCTATATATGTTTTCTCTTCCCCTTTCATCTTTTTCTCTCTCTTTCTCTCTTCTTTTTCCCTCCTCTCTCTCTCTTTCTCAATCTCTTAATTACCCCCTTACTCGTTACCTCTCTCCTCTATCTCCATCTTTCTTTTTCAATCCATTGTTTTCTTTTTCTTCTCTTGCAGTAAAGCTTGTTGCAAATGAGTGAACCTCTGGATAAACTCTTCGGGGCGTATTTCAGGTAGTTAGGGGTCATGAGGTGAATCATTTTTTGGGATTTAAGACAACGATAATATTACATCTGGAGAGCGACTCCTAAAACGTAGCAATGAATTAAAAGATTTGCAATGAGTCAACACAGCCATAACACCCCAGTACAGTATTTCTGTCCTTTTTTAATGTTTCACTTATATTATCATTATTTTTTATGTTTAGACTAAGTTGTCAGACTTTGATGCACTAAGCAAAACACAGACATGAATGTGAAACATCATTTAAACCCTTATAATCCAGGCCTATTGCATATGGAGGCTTATTATTCAGTAACTACTGGGACTAAAGTGGAAACTGACTGAGCTATTCTTAGGTAATAGAAGCATGTAATAAAACTTTGGGCCTGTCGTTGGACCCCGGCCATTTAAGGGGTTAATCATTTGGTGTATTGTGGTAGAGGTGATAGTGGAGAGTCTTCCCAGTAGAGCTTTAATCAGGCCTGAAATTTTAGTATGTACCTCTTCATAGATCCGATCCAAACTGCCTAAATCATGTCCAACTACCAACCAGAGGCTAAATGAAACTTAATGGTCTGACTACTGAGTCATTTTGTACTTTTTGGCCAGGAAAGAAAATAAAATAATGAATATTTAAATTTCACTTCACAGAATTTATTCAATGATCTTCATCATGTTCATCAGCTAGTCATCGCTTTTTCTTTACCCTTTTTAACTGAGTTTAATGCAGGCTAAAATACATTAAAGCAGTAAAACTAATAACTAGTAATAAATAAAACT
This sequence comes from Pygocentrus nattereri, assembly GCF_015220715.1. NCBI lineage: Eukaryota > Metazoa > Chordata > Actinopteri > Characiformes > Serrasalmidae > Pygocentrus > Pygocentrus nattereri. The sequence goes on along the minus strand of NC_051218.1, from coordinate 31,319,446 downwards.
AATAAAAAGGTTAACCTTTATAGAAAAGTTACATTTATATATATACACACACACACAGACATATTCATGTTTTTTCTGTAAGCGAAACTCTAAGTGACCTAAACCTGGCGTGAGCAGTCGGGTCTCAGTGGGTTTGGACAGATATTTCAGCCTCCGCTTCACACTTCATATATAAACTACATTGAAATTAAATCCTGCGATTTGCGTCTCCGTGTTCAGCATGCGGCCATTAATCTGCGTCTTTTACATAGTGGTGAACAAATGATTATCTGTTAGAACTGTTAGAACTGAGTGTGTATATTTCTGTTATTAAGCTTTACAACCACTGAGACGATTCTCACAGAGTCATGTTCCTCTATGAGTTTCATTTCAGATCAAAGCCCCTTTCCCCGTGTGTTGGAGTGTGTGAGATGGGTGAACGGGTGTGTGTGTGGGGGAGGCGGTTGTTGAAGGGATGAAGTCTCGTTCATTAAGGTGGAGGCCAGGGTTAAGCATCATTCAGACTTTAATCTGCCTCTGCTTGCTGCTTTGAGCCGGTGTGATGTTTCACTCGTTTGATGCTTCGTCAGCTCATCTTCATCATCACTGCTCAGAAAAGTTACACATTTCGATCATCTTGCTTTTTTATGTTAATCGACACAAATTAATGTATCTATAAATCGATCTGCCTATCTACTTGTCTGTCTGTCCGTCTGTCTGTGTTTCTGTTTGACTGTCTATCTGTCTGTCTGTCTGTCTAAAAGTAAACAATATAGATCTCTTCAAGTCATATTTAATCTAACAACCCACTTACCTCAAATGTAGCTGTCCAAAGTTTAATTCTTTAGTCTTTCACAGAAGCTACAAGGCTAATGTAGCTCAAAAGTAAAGGAAGATTATATATCACTAAATAGCATGGTGCTAACTGCATGCTTAAATCTTCATGCTGTTGCATCAAATCATGTAGAGTTATTAATTATTCTGTCATTTTTTAATGTTCTTTCTGGAATTCTAAGACATACTGTTATCACTAAACATGTTCCTTGGCCAAATTCCATGATTATAAAAAACTGTGCAATTAGGTCTATTTGGGATTTTTTAACAGCTCCACATGTTCTGAGGTAAATGGACCAAACTAAAGGGAAAACATGTTCATAATGTTCCATTTTAATTTTGGCCAAGCAATGCTGTAACATTCATACATTACATTTCATACAAGTGCTTTGTTTGCTAATATCGGTACAGGCTTGTCACTCAGTGTCCCTGTGAGAGCCACATAGGTCAGGGGGTCATGCTTTGTGGCCAAAAGGACTGAAGGGTTTATCAGAGCAGGACAGAGGCCCACAAAGCCCCTATAAATATCCCAGCCCGAGCAGTTTTTCTTGGCACATCAGCGCCGAGCTACTCGCAAAAAGACATGAGCTTGTTGGCGGCATGCTTCGCGCTTCAGAGTGTGTTCCCGTCTAAGTTTAACTGCAGGCACGTGAGCCTGTTTTAACCCCACAGCCTGAATACATACTGGGTTAAGAAGGACAAATATATTTCCATTAGAAAACCTGAACAGAACACAAATAGGATATTGATCTTTTTACAAAAACATGTTTTGTTGTTTTGCACATTCAGGATTTCAAATATGATTTCTCAAAAATGCAAAAAAAAGGTTATTGGGAGTAAACCATTCTGAGTCTGCAAAACAACATTTAAATGGATAGTTGCTTAAAGAAGCTTAAAGATCATTGTGGTAAATGATATGGAAGAGTATAAAACAACATTTTAAGCCTGACATAACATTAAAGTTTTATAGCAGTTAAAGGTCTTTCCAGCAATTGGACTATGAACCATTACATTTATGTGTACCTTAGAAATAAGCATGCCTGAAAAGCTTCTTTGATGTGGTACCATGGATTCTTTTGTCAGTGGAGAACTATGACTTTTAAAGCTGGACCTTCAGTTTGGCCATAAGTGTCAAACTTGGTCCAAAATGAGAAAAAAAACGATGTTGGTAATGCTAATTTCTGCTGGAGCCCTATAGGACTAATAGCTTGTTAGCACCAAGCCATTCTGATTAAGCATGGACAATTAAAGCTTGTAAAAGACATTTCATGTGTATTATCCTAAGTTTGTAACAGATATTAACACATATATAAGCTTGTATCTTTCGGTTTTATAGTCACTCTTTCAGTAAAGAGTTCTACTACTGTTGTTTTCCATTCCTAACAGCTAACCCAAACCTGCTTAGAGTACAGCTCTTTTTCACAGACAATGACAAATCTAGAACTTCCAGAAGGCCTAGAGTGAAGATTCTGCTTGGTTGATTGTAAGTCAAGACATGTTTAGTACTTTGTTACTTCCTAATTATGATAGTACAACCCCAATTCCAATGAAGTTGGGACGTTCTGTAAAACATGAATAAAAACAGAATACGATAATTTGCAAATCGAATACACTACAAAGACAAGACATTTAATCTTCAAACGGATAAACTTTGTTTTTTGCAAATATTCACTTATTTTGAATTTGATGCCTGCAACACATTCCAAAGTTGGGACAGGGGCATGTTTACCACTGTGTTACATCACCTTTCCTTTTAACAACACTCAATAAGTGTTTGGGAACTGAGGACACTAATTGTTGAGGCTTTCTAGGTGGAATTCTTTCCCATTCTTGCTTGATGTACAACTTCAGTTGCTCAACAGTCCGGAGTCTCCGCTGTCATATTTTGCGCTTCATAATGCACCACATATTTTCAATGGGCGACAGGTCTGGACTGCAGGCAGGCCAGTCTAGTACCCACACTCTTTTACTACGAAGTCACGCTGTTGTAACACGTGCAGAATGTGGCTTGGCATTGTCTTGCTGAAATAAGCAGGGACGTCCCTGAGAAAGACGTTACTTGGACGGCAGCATATGTTGCTCCAAAACCTGTATGTACCTTTCAGCATTAATGGTGCCTTCACAGATGTGCAAGTTACCCATGCCATGGGCACTAATACACCCCCACACCATCAGAGATGCTGGCTTTTGAACTTTGAGCTGATAGCAATCCGGAGAGTCCTTTACCTCTTTGGCCCAGAGGACACGACGTCCATGATTTCCAAATACAATTTGAAATGTGGACTCCTCAGACCACAGGACACTTTTCCACTTTGCGTCAGTACATCTCAGATGAGCTCAGGCCCAGAGAAGCCGGCGGCGTTTCTGGGTGTTGATATATGGCTTTCGCTTTGCATGGCAGAGTTTTAACTTGCACTTGTAGATGGAGCGATAAACTGTGTTCACTGACAATGATTTTCTGAAGTGTTCCTGAGCCCATGTGGTAATATCCGTTACAGAATGATGTCAGTTTTTAATGCAGTGCGGCCTGAGGGATCGAAGGTCACGGGCATTTAATGTTGGTTTTCTGCCTTGCCGCTTACTTGCAGAGATTTCTCCAGATTCTCTGAATCTTTTGATGATATTATGGACTGTAAATGATGAAATCCCTAAATTCCTTGCAATTGCATGTTGAGAAACGTTGTCCTTAAACTGTTGGACTATTTGCTCATGCAGTTGTTCACAAAGTGGTGAACCTCACCCCATACTTGCTTGTGAATGACTGAGCCTTTCAGGGATGCTCACTTTATACCCAGTCATGACACTCACCTGTTTCCAATTAACCCGTTCACCTGTGAAATGTTCCAAACAGGTGTTTTTTGAGCATTTCTCAACTTTCCCAGTCTTTTCTTGCCCCTGTCCCAACTTCTTTGTAAACATTTTGCAGGCATCAAATTCAAAATGAGTGAATATTTGCAAAAAAACAATAAAGTTGATCTTTTTGAACATTATATATCTTGTCTGTGTAGTGTATTCAATTGAATTGGTTGAAAAGGATTTGCGAATCATCGTATTCTGTTTTTATTTATGTTTTATACACCATCCCAATTTTATTGGAATTGGGGTTGTAATTAATCTAATGTGTAAGGCCTCCAGTCAAGCTTATAAAGTCCTAACCATTGGGAGAGCAGCTTGGCTGTATCTACAAAGATACCACAGAGAAAACAATCCTGACTGGCCAGTGTCTTTTATGCGGTTTTAGAATTGAACCCTATTGTTTCCATCTAGAATTGACCAACTGAATAAAATAATTATTACATCACTTGAGGGTTCACCTCTGATTTCACAGTTCCCAAAAAATCTTTAAATGTATAGCTATTTAGAAAAATCTCAATTAAAACTTTCTATATAGAATCAAAAGTACTATTTTTGGAAACTTTAGAGTGTATAGTTGAATGAAATTCCACCAGAACAGTTGCCAAGTGTTTGCAGAATGAAGAGAACTGTCAGAAAAGTAATGATTGTGATTTATTGTAATAAACATGAGTATATTTAGCCACTACTAGTGGACTTGTAAAACCTGCTGAAGCATTAAAATGCTTGACTTCTTTTCTGCTACAGGTTTTTCCATATGTAATAAGAAATTGTATTCTCAAAGTTGCTCCATCAAACTCTGCCAAGACAATCATCAAAGGACCCAACGTGATGAATTTGTCAGTGGTTCATAATGGATGGCAAGTTAGTGGAAAGTTTCTAGCAGTGGACATCATAAATTCCAGTGTGACTGACCCTGATTTGTTGAGTGACACATATTTGAGAGTAAATGGCTAATGGGCAGAGCTTAAGTGTCATCATATTTTACCTCTAATGGCAGGTGCCACACTCATAAATTTTGCCTAAAATAAAATATTTCCAGGAGGTCTTTTGATGGGGCCTTGCTGTTTCGGCATGGCCGCTGACCCCTGGTATGCGCCACATGCAACCGAACATCGGGGGGATTTCCAAAGTAGAACTGCATCCCTACCCCCACCTATTCACACAACTGTACTGTCTTTGGGCTTCATCGAGAAACACCTAATGCCTTCATACATTAACCCTCTGGGGTCTGAGGGCATTTTCTCGATTTGTGCATATCTTCTTAAATTCTTCTTTAAAGGTTCTTCATATGACATGATGCTCATATGTTTCTTATCAAAATGCTCCGTTATCTTCATCACTACTTTCCAAAACCACTGCAGCAACTCCAGCAGCTGTATACTCTCTGCATGCCATTTCACATGTGTCTCTGATACAGACTGAATGAAGAATGAAGGGTTTCCAGCATGATGGGTCAGTGCTTAGAGATTTCAAGAGTGTCCATTGGTCAGTTTTACATAGAATGTAGATAGACACATGAATCCACCAGATGACGTGTATTTCAGCCCCTCTTCATAGCCTCATAACTCCGGATGTGAGTCACATAGGATCTCATGATAGAATGGAAAGGGTGACTCTACAGATTCAGGAAATATTTGAACTGTATTTCTGCACTGGATCATCATAAAGACAAGGAAATAGACATAGAAACACTGAATTTGACAAGTGCATTCATCACCCTGAAAGTTTACAAGTTTTAGGTCATTGGGTCATTTTTCTATATAGGAATTGTCAGCGTACAATAATAATTTATTTCAAATATTATAGTCACTTCAAAACAAAGTAGTGGGATTATAGATAAGCCTGAATGCAAGAATGTCAACTAAGAGTATTTGACAACATTTTATTTGAAGGCTACCTTTGTCAGGCCTTTATAACACATGCATTACCACTCAGCAACATATTTATAAAGCAGTACTTGAGAACTGATGAACAGCTTATGCCCATAATCGTAAGATATTTTGTGAAGTAAATGATACTGTATGGACATGTGGCATCAAAAAGAAAAGTGATACTTGTTCAATTTATAATATTGTTATGGAGGAATATTCCCAAGTAATGGAACATATAAGGTGGCAGAGAAGTTAAGAACATTGTACATTGGTTCTGTATATTTCTACCTGAGTAGAAGCACAAAAATATACTTAGTAGAAATTAGTTATCACCATAATTGAACATAACTATAATAAGTCACAGTAGTTTTCCTTTGCATGCTTAGACTGAACAGTAATTTTGTACTATTTTTTTCTACTTTTATTCAGGATTTTTGTATGTATATATATATATATATATATATATATATATATATATATAGAAAAATATGTATGGAAATGATAATCAAAAAAGTTCAAAGACACATTATAAAAACACTATTCAACAGTTTTTTCTATAAATATGGTTACTTCACTGTGAAATGCTGATAGCTGTGATTACCAGAAATACCTTTTTTATTTGGCAGTAATATCACGTAATTTAAATCTCTCTGTGGAGTAAAATTATTCCTGGCATGTAGTTTTTTTTTTTTTTTTTTTGAAACATCAACTGACAGTTTCAGCACATGCATTTGCTGATAAGTGTTTGTTTAACACATAAAAGTGCTTTGGCATCACTGTGACTGTACAAAGTACTTTTATACAGCAAAATTTGTAGTTTTACCAATTGTTACTGGTAAAGTCACAGGATTGTATTGCATTACTGTTTATGGTGATTTGATATTTTGGAAACAGTATTTTTCTGTTTTTCTATTTACAGGTTTTCACTGTTGCTTTTTAACAGTATTTCACAGACATATTTTATAGTGCTTCAGAAGAGATATACATGAATATTTGAAAATGATGTGTCATAAAGGTTTTATTAATGGAATAAATGTGTTTTACTTTAGTTTAAGACTCCAGTTAATCACCCCATCAGGTCATTTACTTTAAGAAAATGGCATAAACACTTCATATACTCTCAAATATTATATATCTGTGTTATAAAGTCTGATGGCCTTCAAATCAAGTATTAGTAAATATTCATAAGCTGTATTAGCTTGTTTGCTTTGTTGTTTTGTTGTAGAATTCATTATGAAAATGATGCTGTGCACTCAAGATTACTGAAAGATGACATATTTAAGAATCATGTGCGTCAATACATTTAATATAAACAAAAGTGGCTTCACAGATTCTCATTTGAAAATGAACATGAACCCCTTAACTGTTGTAAACTCACTACAGCACACAGTTTTGAGTGGAATATTCCTTTATTCCACAGGTATACAATATGATAAAATACAGTGTTTAATAAATAATTGCATTTGTTATTAATGATAAAAGTCCACATGTGTGATATGGATGTTTGTACAGTGATACACTGAGTAAGACTACCTTGTGTGGTGCCATGCAGTAGAGTTATGGGCTGCAGTGAAGGCTGTGAGGTTTCAAGTCAGTGGACAGAGAACAAAAGCCATAAATAATATGATCTCACAACGTGAACATGTGCAGTGGCATGCTAGCGTCCACATTCGGGGACACACGTGGGGCATTCTGTGGGTGCTAATGCCCAGTTCAAAGCTCCATCTGCCTGGACTCGGAGCCAAGAGCCGAACCCCGACGCTGACGGCTCTCTCTGGGTGGCGGGTGGTGGAGCCGTGGCCAAGGCTGCACTGCCTAGTGTACATTCTTCTTCTGTTGAGTGGCACTTCCTCACTTAGACTTGTCATGAAACCATCCCGAGCTAACAGGAACTGCGCTGGCCGTTGCTGACGGATGCAATTTGAGGTGCGGAGACACACATATATCTATATTTGCAGTGTCCATCTAGCTATCTAGCTATCTATCAGTCTGTCTATCTGTTTGTCTCTCTGTCTGTATATTTTTCTATGTTTTTATGTGACTATGTTACCCAGTCAGGCTATAGTGCTAAAGTTACTGTGAGCCAGCTTAATTTTTTGTTCCTCTCATCATACACACACACACACACACCTACACACACATATATACACACACACACACACACACACTCTAGTGATTTGCTGAAGGACATTCTGACTTATCACCCTCTCAAAGGCCCTCTAGAGAGTCGTACTTGTAATTGCTACAGCAGAAATCGTCTATATGAACACGCACAAATGATATGAATGATTCTGCACTCGTTTGTGTACGTATGACCTCATTTTGCATGTCTGGAGAGGGGCGAGAGGTTTTTGGCTCAGCCCGTGGTCACCCCTGATGGGACTTCCTTTTGAGTCCGTTGTGATAAATAAGGACCAGGATGGGACAGAAATTTGATTACCATTCAGCATTCCTTCTTATTGCCTCACATTTTTGTCGCATGAGTTGATTTGGTCTTTGAAAGCACCTTGTGTATCTTGAGAGAGTTATCAGGATTCCTGTGCTGAGGCGTTTTTAGAGGAGGAGGACATGCTCTAATATTTCTGGCCTCATCTCTCTGTGCTTGTGTTGCAGATGGATGAGTCTCTGCTGATTCGGAAAAAAAAAAAAAAAAAAATCAACCCTGCACAACCTTGTACTGTTCATTTAAACGCCTGTCCATGCCTACACTGAATGTACAGTGCTAAGAGAGAGGTTTAATGGATCTTCTCCAAAAGAAGTTCCTAGACATCCTTTAACAAGTCAGCACTTAGAATGTAGTTTAGTTACATACTTTTAATGAAACAAGCATTTTTGCTCCACCTGAGACTTGTCAGTAAAAAGCTATTATGTTTTTATATGCTTTTTTATGGCATGTTATGTTTTTCATCATCATTACAAAGGACTGTAATTCAGTGAGCTTTACATATTGATACACTGTAGACAAAGGAAAGCATAGATAACAGAGAACAACTCACAACCTTCCTTTCATATCCAAAATCTAACCATTTAGTTAGCTAACCTAGAATAAATTCTCTGTTTTGCACCATTTCATGATGATTGGACCAACAGTAAAGTTAAATGAAGTCAACTATAAATTTCTGGACATTTCTGGACTAAATGTCCAAAATATGTCCAACGCTGAGGGGCTTTATATCTCGCTTGCCATTGGGCATGGTGACCTTAGGCATTCTACTGGTCAGTGCTTCACCACTAGGGAGCTGCATATGGACACTTAAACACTTGTGTCAGCAATAAGTGCAAATATCTGTGTCATTTCTTTATAGAGATGTAAACAAAATAATTCAGTGGTTTATGCTGGAAATGTTGCATTATAATAACCCATTTTCAGAATAAAAAAAATACACAAGATGATCCTTTATTAGACCCACAATGGTAAAATGCACAGTGCTGCAGTAGCAAAGGAATAGGCTTAAGGCACTCAAGAAAAGAAGTAACAAGATGAGAATTAAGAGGGTAATTAACATTGTTAATTACTTAGCACAGCTACAATTTGGTAATTTATTACTGTATAGATAGTGTATATAATACTAAAGACAAAAAATATAAATGTGAAAATATAAAAAGTACAGTATTCACAAAATTAACAGTATAGACATTATCAATAGAAAAGCAAAAAAAAAAAAACATTACACTATAAGAATATGTTCCATGTATTACACTAGGAATATTGTACCAGAAGTACTGATTATATTGCACATGGGTATGGTGGTAATCTTTACACTAGACTTGACTATGTAAGCTTGTAACAATGGAAACACCCTTTTTGAAGCTATGTAGAGCCATTTTCAAATGGGTTCTAGAATCTTACATGACACATTATACATCAACCTGATGATCCATTTTACCATGCAAAGAACCATTAAGGCATGAAATGGTACTATACAGAACTTGTGGTTCTAAACAGCACTAAAGAACCCTTGAAGGCAAGGCAAGTTTGTTATACAGCAGTTTTTATAAACTGTGGTCAGTAAAAGTGCTTCACAGATACTACTATAATACAAAGTAAAACTGTAGAAGTAGCATCAAGACGAATGGAAATAAGCGCGTGTTTGCAGCAGTAGATTTAAAAGAGAAAATGTATAATTAAATAAAAATGTATTTAAAAAGTAAATGATAATAAAGTGATTATAAAGTGATAAGTGGATAATAAAGTGGAGTACAGTGGATTACAGGAGAGGAGTGCAGTAAAGCTAACAGTGTTGAAACTGAGTCGAAAGCTGCTCAAATACTAATGTTTTGAGCCTGGATAAAGTGTCCAGTGTCGGGGCTCTTCTAATGCTCTCTGTCAAGTAGTTCCATTTAAGAGCAGCTTAGTGGCTAAATGCTGCTCTTCCATCTTTAGTCTTCACCTTCAGCAAGCCTAACTGGCTGGTTCCTAGTGATCTGAGAGTTCTGCTTGGCTCTTCTTGCTGCATCACATCAGATAAATATGCTGTTTTTACACCATTAACCCTCGAAATGGCCAGTGCTTACCGGCAGGCACAAAGTTTCATTTGTCATGAGATTTTAAGGGGTTAAGATATTTATAGAGCAATAACAGCACTTTAACGTCTGTTCTGTAACAGACAGGTCGCCAATGTAAGGGTTTAAGAATTGGGGTGATGATCAAATAACCGTGTTTTTTTAAGATCATACACTAAAAGGTAACCAAAGACAAAAAGCAGTATTAACAGAACATACTGGTGTCATGTGGATAATCTTAGAAATCTGTCGCAGGAACAGTGGACATCCTCCATCCCCATGGGTGTGAAGGGCTTGGCTGGAGCTTAGGGTACTGCACTGTCCCAGGTGTGACCCTTCTCTCTCAGGCTGATTCGTGAAGGGATGGGGCGAGTCTAACACCAACAGGGTCACCGTGGAAAACCACATCATCTGCCTCAGCACAATCCTGCCCAGACGAAAGGCCTATCGATCCATGCTCCTGGACCCTCCACGCTGCCTGACCATGGATTACTCACGAAGCATCAGAGAGATTACTCTCCACCAGCTAAAATCACGACAGCAGTCAGCACGGCTGATGGCAAATATGAAAGCTGTGATTTAGAGCATTTTGAAGCAAAAAAAAAACAAAAAAAAAACCCTCTCTTTCCAGCCTTTTATAAGGCTGTGCAACTTTTAGTGGTACAACAAACAAACAACAGGGTAAATATGTAAAAAATAAGTCAGTTTGCAAATAAATTATGTTTAAATTTATCCATCTGGCAGTGTATTTATATCCTACACTAAAAAAGATGCGGGTCTTAATAAAGTTCTAGGAAAAAACCTGAGCTGGTAGAGAACACGTACTTTGTATTGTACTTAAAACATTTTTCCAAATGTTTTTTTTTTCACATTTATAGCTCTTTTACAACAATATTTGTTTGAAGAATCATCCACTGATTGGTTTTTCAGGGGACAAAAGATGTCTCATCTAAGGTGCTACTACACATATCCTTTTTGGCATATTTATTTTTAAGAAAGTAGTAAAATGTCACAGGTGACCTTTAAAAGGTAAAATATAGATCAGAACAACTGTCACTTCGATTTTTTTTCATTTGAATGTCAAAATGTATTTGACAAAAAATTGATGTGTTTTTCCTTTGAATAATTGTGCACTCTTAATAAGAAAAGTTGCAGGTCCCCCGGGGTCCAGCTCTCAAACCTCCTGGATTTAGGAAGGCCAGGAGGATTTTAAGGGACTCTGTAAAGCCACTGTCTATTCTCACAGCTGCCGAGTGCTAGAAGGTACAGAAGCATGAAGTCCAGGTAAAGAAGCACAAAGTGCTGATGTGTCCATCAATTGGACTTGTTACTATGCCTCTGCATGATTGTCATGATGATCTCTGTTTATTTTCAACTAACACTCAACTATATATCTATTACACGCAACTGAACTTGAAGTTGAGTGTGCAAGATTCTATTAAATCTATCCATAATCCTAATCTTAATCCTAACCCTAACCTCAAGGCAACCAGTATCACCAGAATGTTCATTACTAAATTAAGTATCTGTAGATAATCTATAGGGGACCATCCAAATAAAGTGTTAAAATAATTTTGATTTTTTTTGTATTTTAGTTCTATAAGAATTTTCACTCACATTTGCACCTGTGCAAATGTATGGTGACAGTAAACATGATTTGATTTGACTTGATTTTAGTTGATTTAATTTAGAATTAATTTAATTTAATTTAGGGCGGCAAGGTGGTCCCTATCAGCTTAACCCTTAAATGTGTACCAACCAAACACATAAAGATTATAACATAATAAACACATTACTTTTCTTTCTTTCCTTTATTTTCTTGAGAGCAGATGACTGTGTCTGTGGTCCATATTTTGGTGCTACACTTGGTAGATCTCATAAAAAGTGTTAGAGTTTCACTATACGATCAGTCTCTACATTTTCCTTAGCCATGTTTTCCATAATTGTCCACAGTTTTCCATAATTTATCCATAATTGTGAATGGTGGTGTGGAGATAGTAGTTGTGCCCAATTCTGGGGTTCATCCTTCGAAGGACAGGGTCTGCAAGCATAGACATGCAAAGGCTGAACTAAAATGAGACTAAAATGAGTGTGCTCTTTGGCGGATTTCCTGTTTGCATCACAGCACCGCTGTTCCTGCCCTTACCATTCCATCAGGAAACACTGCTCCTCTAGTTCTTTTAAAGTTGAAGCCAGAAACTTAGTACTTTTTTATAGTCCCTATTTACTGTTAACATATTTTTTATTTGAGACCACATTGGCTTTTTCAACATTTGTATCATTAGCTATTCGACTCAATTTAAACCCAACATTTACATTTAAAAGTGAAGCCCTCAGCCGTCACACCCTTGGCTGACACCGGCATGTTCTTGAATCCTCGTTGGCACACAATGAAACTCAGGATGTGTGAGCTGGCGAAGAATCCACCCGTTGGATCCTTCATTGCCATAGAAAAGAAAGACACCTTTCTCTCCCACATGAAAGAGCCTTCGAAATGGGACAGCCACGTCACAACATTGTGACGCTATCGGAATTCAAATGCAGGCTTTGGATGCTGCGGCTAGTTCAAGTTTTTAGCAACCCGTTGACCACATTTATTATGGCACTATTCCAAAAACGTCACAGTTAAAACTGTCTGAGAGGAGCTGAACTTCCACACCATTACACGCTTTTGTACATTATTAGTGTGTATTTTTTTATGTATTTTCATTCTGTGCCAGCCGCCCTATACAGACACAGCAGTTCCTGCTGTTGACCCAAAGCGCAGACCCAACTGTCATGGCGCCGCAACAAAGCATGAGACAGATAGGGAGGCCGACTGGCACCTGTTAGACACACTGCCCCACCACATACCCCAATAACCCCCACCAATACGGGGTACTACGCTCAAAGCACTTTACAAGGTGAGAAGAGCCAGAGACACAACAATTGAAAGATGAGACGAGTGGTCAGCTGTAGTCATCAATCATGCTTCAATCAATCACTGTCGCCCCGACCACGCACCAAAGCCCGCCAGCCCACCGCCAGGAATGCTGGGTAATGAGGATAGGCTTGGACGGCTGGCATGCAACTGATTTCAAATGCCCAGGGAATGCTTCACTACTCTAGCAGAGACCCGGCTGTCTCCACAGCACAAACATGAAAGCGGCTTCTGATGAAATATCAAAATAATTAAATAATCACTGCAGTTATTTGAGGCATTAAACTAAGCATTACAAAAGTTAGTCATAGTTTTCCTTTGTGGCATCATATTAACTCTTAAAAGCCATTATAGTCTCACTGTTCCTTTGCTATACTTCTAAAATGTAATTACATTAATAATTAAATTCACTTTCAGTTTACATTCTGTATCAACAGGCTTGAGTCTATGTGTCTGTTTATTTAAATGGAAAAAGTTTTCCTGCAAAAAATGACTTTATACACAACAATTTTAAACATTTGAGGGGCCATAAGTACCATCCTACTTTGGGTTCCCCTAAATCATAATCCATTCTATGCAAGAAAGAAATAATTATTAAAAATATTATCTCAATGGTCAAATTTTTGTATATATATATATATATATATATATATATATATATATATATATATATATGTGTGTGTGTGTGTGTGTGTGTGTGTGTGTGTGTGTGTGTGTGTGTGTTTTAGCAACTTCACATCATTAGAAAATTACTTACAAACAAAAACTGTCATGTGAGCTGAAAGATTAGAATCTGTACTTTCCACACAGTTTATCCGTTTTTAATGAGCCATAAATCATTTTTATAAAACTATTAACTGCGAGGTCTAATAGTTAAGCTATATATCTGAAGAAGACAGGCCTTTGATTATGGTGTATTTCTGGATTAGTTCACTCTTCAGCCTGTTTGGCTGTACGTTTTTATAATTTAAAGGTGCGAGAAAGGTGCTGATATTATGTGGTATGACTTGTTATTTTTTCCAGGACGTTGTGAGACTAGAATTAGCTCCGACCTTTTCTGACTGGTACTGTGACAGTCTGAGGGAGAATTGTTTTCATGCAACTTTATTTGAACTTGACACCTCAAATAGTATGTTGTGTGTAGGAACACTGGGAACAGAACAAATGACTGAACTCCTGGTGCTCTCAGATCGCCAAAGGACAAGAAAATAAATCTTGGGGAAGTAAATCAGCAAGGAAGGAAAAAGCAAACTAAAAAGGTTTCTTCTTAGAAAGGTTCCCCACAAACCTGAAATTTCAGAATTATGACTGTTTCCATGAGTCTTGTGTGCTTGGATTTATATATGATGTGGTTAGTGATTGCGGGAGGGTTTTTTTTGGGGGTGGGTGGGGGTGGTGGCTGGGGATGGTCACAGTGCTTCATACAGGTAGTGTTGAAAAGGAAAGCACACGAAATGAACAGTAATCCTCAGTGCAGAAGAAACTGTCCTCACTGCAAATGGGAATTCCATGAGAAAATTCAGAAGCATTTATTATTTATAGTGTCCTGTGCAATGGTCCTGGTGTGGATGGCGTAGGAGGCATGAGCAGGAAATGGAGGTTTATTATGAAACATGTGATCCCTGTCCTGCTCAGTGATGTGGAAAGGCATGATTTTGAAATGATATGTGCCTGCTAATGCGGCTGATTTAATAACAGCGTGCTAAACATTAATTTGCCTCAATAATATAAGAGTTTGCGTTCAGCACATTGCTGCAGATAATCTGCATGTTTTAAGATGGTTCTCCATGTTACTGTTGGTTATTGACAGGTATTTATTTCATGCATGGCTGTGCTCAAGACATTATCCACTTTTCTTCTGGCATCCACATTTAAACCAGTGAAAACTCTTCTGATCATGAATTTTTACAGCCAAAGTATAAGGAGTTTGGAGATCGACCCTTGAAATCATTAAACCTCTTTTATGGCCAAAACATTATTACACACATTTAGAACCTACAATAGGTCAACCAATTTCAATTGAAGTCTCTTAGTATTTAAAAAATCCTGGATTTTAAGGGTTTAAATCCTCTGCTAGAGGAGTTAAAGCACATGCAAGTTTATGTGTGCTACTGCATTTCCTATCACTGTGTTAAAGATGCACAAAAGTAAGAAAACTATTTTAGTAAGAAAATAAAATGTAACTGGACAAAATATCTCGCTGATATTGTGATCAGAAGCTAACATCACACTTTTTGTTGCTTTTTTACATTTATTTCAGATGTTACCTGGTGTAATGGAAATGTTATTAAGTCAGGAAATTTATCCTGGCATGGCAAATAAGCTAAGATGAAATCTTGCTTTTTTGGGGGAGATTTTTTTTAAATTTTCAAACAAAACCACCAGTGCTAGGAGGGTGAAAACTAGCACAGGCTTCCTCAGAGACCTGTAAAGCACCACCACATCTTATCAAACTGCTGCTAACGCAACATCATTGGACAGCTGAACATGCTCGGAGGAGAACACTAACCACCAGTTCTGTTGTGTCAGCTAATAGATGCCTCCACTGGCAAGCATCACACTGAGTGATGGGAGGAGATGGGGGGGTTTGGGTTGTGCGGTCATCCTAACCACCCAGAAATAACCAATTTTGCTCTCTTGGCCATGGATGGCTGTAGCATTACCATTGAATCTGTGATCCCCCCATGATAATGAAATCTTGCTTTTAATTTGAACTAAACTAAACTCTAAACTAATGTATTGGATGCTGTGATATTTGTATATATATATATATATATATATATATATATATATATATATATATATATATAGGTTATAAGGGCTGATGAGGCACACTTGACTAGCCAAACCCCCAAAAAAATAAACTGGCTTTTCTGACTCATTTTCCTGGAAAACGTTTTGAAAACTATGGAAATGGACAGAAAACATTTTAACAGAGTCTGCAAACACATCCACAATCATACAGACACAGCCTGAGAATCAAGAAGTACACTCAGCTCTAGAGAAATGTCTATGTAAAGACAAAATCTTATCTAAGCTGGGCCTTTAATCTGCACCCATGCTAAATGCTACATCGTAGTTATTTAGTGCTCTATAATTTTGTGGGAAGTATCTCCATGCTCTGGGAAACCTCCTCGTCTGGAAGTCTGGCTGCTCGGTTCTGGCAGTTCTGTTTTTCAGACATTCTAGAGAAGCAGATAACCTTTCAGAGTCCCAGGAGAGGAGGCTAATGAGATTTAGGAGTGCCTCCTGGTTGGGCTGATACCAATCTTATGGTGTTTTAGTGGGGCATTCTCCTGGTTTTGAGCTGTTTTTCTAGAGATTCCGTTTGCTCATTATTCCTGTGGTTTTGAAGTTTTGCAAGTTTGGGAATGCTTATTTTTATTTTCCCTTGAAGACTGCCTAGTTCTGAGGTATTCCTGATTTAGTAGGTTGTGTCTCCTTGTTTTTTATGTCTGGGTCAAGTTTTCCAAGGATCATCATCTTTACCAAAAAAAATAAATATTCACACAGTTTCTTCTCTTGACCCAAATGTAGTACAAGACATTTTTCGGTGTCTGAAGTTTGCTAGTTTACTTTTACACTTGAGCGATGAGGCTAATGTGTCTAAAGGGTAATGAAGTCTATGTACACCAATTAGCATGGTGCTAACTGAAGGCTTAAACCACCACACACTCATTTCAAACTGTGTGGTTGTGTACTTGATTGTGTGGTTTCTGACATTGTATGTCAGACTATTATGCAAAAACATGGACAAGTTGAAGGGCTAAAAAGAATATTAGCCATCTTCAAGCCACAATCCTGTTGGGAATTTCTGACTGATTTCAACAGAGGTGGACGAAGTACACAAATCATGTCCTTGAGTTAAAGTAGAGATACCCAAGGTAAAATATTACTCCAGTAAAAGTAGAAGTCCTTACTCTAGACCTCAACTTGAGTAAAAGTACAAAAGAATTTGCTTTCAAATGTACTTAAGTATCGAAAGTAAAAGTACTAAAAGATTAATTATGGCTCTGATGTTCTGGTATCATTTTTGTTACAAGACTGGCTTCATGAACTCATTTTAGGTGAAAATACTCCAGTGTCTCTCTTGGTAAACCAGTCTTTTAATAGAACGTTATAACTTATAACTGAAACTAATTTACTATAAAATGAAATTGTTTGTATGAATTCAGAAAAAAGAAACATGCCAGTCTTATGCATATGTGTACATTAACTGCATATGTGTACATGTTTCTATATTGTGGTCTATTTACACAAAGTTAGGTTAGTTCCATCATTTAGGTCGACGTATGTGCTCCCAAATTTTTACACTGCTGCAATGACGTTGAAACGTGTGCTTGCAACTAGGTTGGTATGACCAACAGGTCAAAACAAGTTCAGAACAAAGTGACTGCTGTGCCCTGATTGGTGTCCTTGCTTTGCACTTCTTTTGTTTTGACGTTACGTTTTATTTCTCAAAATGTAGTGGAGTAAAAAGCGAGATATTTGACTTTGAAATGTAGTGGAGTGATAGTAAAAAAGTCTCCCAAAATGGAAATACTTAAGTAAAGTACAGATACACGAAAAACTACTTAAGTACAGTAACGAATTACATTTACTTAGTTACTGTCCACCACTGGATTTCAGTGTTAATTGGAGGGATACAAGCTTTGCTATGTGTTAAGATGGTAAAATCTTTTTCAATTTTTAAGTGACAGTTGCTCTTACATGTTGCAAAGCTTTACATTAATGTCAGTATAATATAGTGTATATATAGATTAATATAGTGGTCATTCAAATTATTACAATCAAAACTTTTTCCCCTGAAATGTTATCAATGAGGCCGAGGACACTATTTTCTCTCTCTGTGTGAAATGTTGTGACTCTCTGTTGAGCTGCTAGTGAGCATTGAAGATGGAAAGAGGAGGAGTGAGAACCCCTGCTGTGAAAAACTATTCACACCTCTCCACAAAGATGGCCATGCTAAGATAAAACAGACAACTACAGCTTTATTCATGTCAAAAATCAAACTAACACAATAAAAAAATGATCATCACAATTAAAACACTTTTGCACGTTTTGGCTTGCTTGCAAGGTTTTATAAAGCATGATTTTGTTTTTCTGGGTTATTATGGTATCATATTAGTTGAGATCATCTGGTGTTTGAGCACCGTAGCGGGCTGTTATTTGCAAATTTTCAGGTTCCTCTCTGCCAGCTCATCCTCACTCAACAGGAATGTGCTGTCCTCTCCCTATCTCTCATTCTGTTCTTTGGCAAGACACAACACATTCTATTTCTTTAAAGTTCTTAAAGTTCAGACTTGCTTAATATTTCTAATGAAATTAAAACGGCAATGGAAATAACCTCCTCTAATCTGTCATTTTTACCATTGGCTCATCTGTTTTCCTCTCCGGGCTGTCTGCTTTAAAAAGGTACATTTTTATGGAAGCACATTTGATAGCCAGACATTTGCTTCTCTGGAACCTATTAAGAAAATATATTAAGTAAATTCCCTCCCAGTGTGATTTGTACCAGGAGTCTTAACTCCTGACTAGCATCAAGGCTTTTGGAGCTTTTGACATCAGAGTGATGGCTTTAATTGGGACACTTCATGTTAATGTTATTGTCTTTGGCATGGTTGCTCCACTGCTTGCCCACTCAGTCGTATCTTCCTCTATAGGCCTGTAATGTGCTATATACATTATGTCATCTTCTCGAATGTTATTTTTCCAATGTTAGCAACAGGATAGAAGCCTTTACCTTTTATGCAGGATCTACAGAGAAATCCACTTCACATTCATGGCAATACAGTTATACTAAGTAGTCAGAACTACTTAGTTATGCCTGTTGTTGTTTACATTGATTCGTGTTTTTACACTGAGTGGATCAGAAATAGCAGTACCGCTGGAGTTTTTAAACACCTCAATGTTGCTGCTGGACTGAGAACCAAAAACATCCCACCAACAGCATCCTATGGGCAGTGTTCTGTGACCACTGATGAAGGACTAGAGGATGACCAAATGTGCAGCAGCAGATGAGCTATTGTCTCTGACTTTACACCTAAAAGTTGGAGCGACAAGGTAGGAGTGTCTAATAAAGTGGACAGTGAGTGGGCACAGTATTTAAACACTCCAGCAGCACTGCTGAGCCTGATCCACTCACACCAGCACAACACACACTAAAATGCCACCACAATGTTAGTGTCACTGCTGTGCTGAGAATCCCCCACCCAAATAATACCTGCTCTGTGGGGATTCTACGGGGGTCCGGACCATTTAAGAACAGGGTAACAAAGTATGCAGAGACACAGATGGACTACAGTCTGTAACTGTAGAACTACAAAGTCCTCCTATATGGTCAGTAGAGCTCATAAAATGGACAATGTGGGTAGTAGGTGCTGGTTTTAACGTTATGTCTGATTGGTGTGGTACTTCTGTTTCCTAAATTTGACATATAAGTCACATTTCCTGAAGAATATCTTGACTATCAGTATGCATTATCAAATTAAACAATTGCTCCCTCATGCTAGATATATCAAATCAACCAAGACATGTTTGGTGTCTGAAGTTTGGTTGTTTAGTGTTTGCACTGGAGCTAATGTGCATAAGCAGTAATGATTTTTGTATTCACCAATTAGCATCATGCTAACTGCATGCCTAAATCACACTCTGACATCTAAGCACATCAATCAATTTCATACATGCTTATGCAGTTTCTGACACTGTATGACTCACTGTTATCTGTGAAAGTGGAGAAAAGTACACTAGCATAATTAAAATTAGCAGCTAGCAGCCAGTTCTAAGCCTGAATGTCCATTTTTCTGGATAACAGTACCACATAGAGAGTGTCTACAGTCTTAAAGTACGTAACACTATCAGTTTAAGTCTGTTGACTGAGGGCTTATAAGCAAACTTGTTAAGTGGATTTTCTCACTGTGTTTTTATGCTAGCTGCTGAAAAGCTACAGGCATGTAGATTGCGGAGGGTGTAAATAATAGCTCATTCTGGGCTCGGGAAGCTGGAAGGAGAAACTCGAGGCCCTTGCGTCAGCAGGAGACATGTGTATTGTGACAGGCGGCTGGTTTGTGTGCACAAACGAAGGCTGAGCTTTGCGGGGAGAAAGGCTTTGGGCTTGGCCGAGTGTTGACACCTCCAGCTGTCTCTGGCGTGAAGGAGAGATCCAGCTGGGCAGAAGGCCAGGTGAACCCACAGCCATGTCTTCTCTTTTTCTTCTCTTTCTTTTTTGCCTCTGTCCTCATTTCTCTCATATTTGTAGTGAAAGATCAAGCTTAGGGGAGCATTTTTTCTCAAACACAAATGCTATCATTTTTCCCATCCTTGTGTAAAGGATCTTAGAAAATCAATCGAACATACAAGCAACTATATAAAACTGTCCAAATCAATGTTTTTTTTTCCCCCTGAATGCAATGACTATGCCTAATTTCTGTAAGTATGGAAATTCAAGCTTCCAGAGCACTGCTGCTTCTGCTTTTAGCTATGCTAACATACTTTAGTCCTTGTTTGTAGATAAGTGTGAGTCATACAGTGTCAGAAACCACATAATCAAGTCTATTAGAGATACTGAACAACTCCACACTTTGAGGTGAGGGTGTAACGATTAGCACTATGCTAATTGGTGCACATAAACTTAATTGCCTTGTAGCTACATGGGAGCTACCTTGTGGAGGCCCATTGCAAAAGCTGAAGAAGCGGTTCAGACACCAAGCATGTCATGCCTTATGGACTACATTTGGAGGAATTATCCATCCATCCATCCATCCATCCATTTTCTAAGCCGCTTCTCCGTCAGGGTCACGGGGGGTGCTGGAGCCTATCCCAGCAGTCATCGGGCGGAAGGCAGGATACACCCTGGACAGGTCGCCAGTCCATCGCAAGGCAGACAGACAGTCACTCACACGTAGGGGCAATTTAGCATGTCCAATCGACCTGACTGCATGTCTTTAGACTGTGGGAGGAAACCAGAGGAAACCCATGCAGACACGGGGAGAACATGCAAACTCCACACAGAGAGGACCCCGGTCACCCCGCCAGGGAATCAAACCCAGGCCCTCCTCGCTGTGAGGCGACAGCGCTACCCACCACACCACTGTGCCGCCCCTTGGAGGAACTAAGGAACATGAATTTTGATGAAGTTTTTGGAAAACTGACCCAGTCAAGAAGATGACACAATCGTGACCACAGGTTTAGGAAAACAAGGGATATGCACTGTGAAAGTAACTCAAAACCCATAAGAACATTGTGAAAAACTCCATCTGGACAGACCAGCAGAAGCACAACAGAACATAACTAGGTAGATGTGAGTCTTATATATATATATATATATATATATATATATATATATATATATATATATATATATATATACACATGACAGGTTTGGAAAATAATAAAAAATTTAAAAAATTACCTGTTTAAGATTTAATATTATAGCTATTCAGTTACCTTTTGCATTGCATTATTATTATTATTAATACTTTCCTTTGCCTTTCACTATTACCTGTATATTTTTCAATTTTACTCTCTTGCCTGTCATTCTACTTACTCTTTTTCCTTTCCATTCCTCTTTACCCCTTTACTGTTTACTGCCAAAACAAACAAACAAACAATTTCTTGGTATGTTAATATACCATCTTAAATGCACACACTTTAGAAAAATTGTTCTCCTTTTAGTGAAGGTAATTTACTATTTAGAACCATGTAAAAACATTTCAAGCTTCAGTGGTTATTTGCATAGCGAAATGGTTCTTTATATTGATGGGGAACTATTGTAACAAGTTGTAACATTGTTGCGGTCGTAACCCTTTTTGCTATAGGTTCTATATAGAAGCATGTACAACACATTGCCCATCAAGCTGAAGAACTACTTCACCAAGCAAAGAATCATTTAAGCATGAACTGGTTCTATATTTTCTAAAGAACCATTGAAGAGCCATTTTTTAAAAGTATGAATTCAATATTTCTAATGTGTCTTATTTTGAAATTGTTGTAAGAATATTTTAAGAATATTTCATCTATTCCAAGACATTACTACTTGTATTTTAAGGAATTTTCTTCCAGTGAAACTATTTAATTCCACTGGCAGATAATTAGCTTGTTTAAAGAGTTGTTTCATGCAACCAGCAAAATGATCTGCCAACAGAATAGCTAAATAAGTAAAAATGTCTAGAAATTGCTCCTGAACATTGTTATAATATTCAATATTCTGCTACAATAATCTCAAAATGAAAATATTCAATTTGTTGTCTAGATTTGAGATTATTTCATGTGCCAGGATGTCACTTTTTAGAGTGTAGTCACACAGTTACACTCTGCTGTCCATTATTATTGTCTCTATCATCCACATTCTTCTCAATATTTTCCTGATTTGCTCTCTAGTTCATCACTCTTTCTTTCCTGTCTCACTCTCTCGCTTTTTTCTCGTCCATTTGTCTTTTTCCTTGCCATACTCTTCCCAATCTCCTGTCAGTTCTCTCTCTCTCTCTCTCGCTCTCGCTCTCACTCTCACTCCCTTTGCCAGATGACACTGTACATAGAGCAGAAGGGAAGAGAGATAAAGAGAAAAAGAGAAAAGGGGAGAGAGTTATTGGATGACTCTTCTCCTCCCACTCCGTTCTTTCTCTTCTTTCAGCCACAGTAGCTGCTCACCCCCCTCTCCTCTTTTTTGCTATCCCAGCCCCCCAAGTTCCTTTTGGCCAGTCTGACAGCTTCAGGGAAGTTATAAAAACTGTTGATTGTGCAGAAAAGGGGAAAGGAGTGATGTTGTGGCTGAGCTTCTTGGCTCTGCGTTTCTTCTTCTTCTTCTTCTCTCTCTCTCTCTCTCTTTCTTTTTTTTTTCTTGGTTGCTTCCTCACATCCTTATTTTCCATATCCTCATATAAACTGCTACTGTACAGCTTCGCCATCCCTGATGGCCTTTAGTTCAGTTACTGGCTGACGCATCTTTGGGCTATAATACCAGCACATGGAAAATCCTGATCGAGATAAATAACAGCAAAACTTTCTGAAAAGGAAAAACAAGTTATCTGGAATGATTGAAATGCACACATTGTTATTTCTATGCCAATTTTTTTACAGCATAGTCCAGCTAATGTTTTTAACTTTCTGTGTCTGTTTGTTTACTGATTTATTTGGGAAAAACAACCAAAGCACAGAAAAAAATAAACTTTTTATTTATGGTCTTATTTTCACATTCTTTTTTAATCACATGATTTTGCTTGCCATTAACATTTTTGACTAAAAGAAACGGGCTTTGATTTACCAGCCCTAATTCTAAGAGTGCAAATGCTTGGTTTGACAATATACTTGTTTATTCATTTAAAGCAACATTTTGCAACAATCTTACCTTAAAAAAAAACAACTTCAACATAATTTTGATGGTACACTGATGTATAATAGTGAGAATGGCATCTCTATCATTGCCAGTGCAGGACCAAAACACCTGCTACAGCACTATGTAACTTTGGAGGAGCACATCACTGCTATGGAGAAAACAATGGAAATCTGACAGCAGTGTTCATCCCTGCCGTTGTTATTTATGAGTGTGACATAGACTGTAAACTATGCAGAGTCATATGTCCTGTAATATTTCCCCACCCTTATCAGTTGACATGGTTCTTTTACTTCTGTTGTTTCTTTGCTGGTGTCCTTCAGCACATCAACAAATGCATTCATTTGGCATGGTAGCAAAACAAAACAAAACAAAAAAAATCAACAACGCTATTTTAATGTTTATTTATTAGATACAGATACATGAGCATTGAAAATCACAAGCCATTGTCTGATGCCAAATATCACAATGTTTATACTGATGTGCTAATATAGTGTATTAGCTAATATAGTAGATAATATCAATGTTATGATATAGTTCACTTTCCTCAGTATGTAGTGATTACAGTCAGTGCTTTTAGAACACTAAACAACTTTTCTAACTTAAAGCCAAGTTCTTCTCTCCCCTCCTACATTTATACAATCTCTACTACAACCCTCTTCATCTGGTCTAGCAAAACATGAGTAGTCTAATGAGGATGCTAGTTGTTATCCAATATATATATTCCTCTTCTTTTTTCCACTAACTTGTCCAATAGTTTCTTGAGATATTAACACACTTCTAATTCTGGAATGTTCAGATCGGGAATGCCATGCTTGTATACAGCTTTTTGATCTTTTGATGGTTTTCGTATAATCATCGTTAAATATTTTTCCCCAAAGGAATGAATGGAATGCAAAACTTTATGCACTCAGCTTATATTACGATGATAGAAATCCATTAGTATCACCCAATTAACCATGCAGGATGCCATAGTAACCACCTAGCAACAACCTAGAAATGACCTGGGATACCATACCCACTATATAGCAATATCTTACCTAGCTTTAAGCCGTGCACTCACTTCGCATTTTCTTCAAGAAATGCACTAGTTTAAACAGAAAAAAGGGATTTAACAGATCAAATAAAATAATTCAGGAACGTTTTCAGCAGTAACACATAAGATCAACCACTAGTCAAATTAAAGCCACTCTTGGTTTACTAAGGAAACTTTCAGTAGATTGGTTGCGTTTAAGAATGAAGACACGTTTTTAAATGTAAAGAACATCAAAATAATGTAAACATTTTATAGTGTTTTTTTTTTCCTAGAACTGTATGCTGAGGCCAAGAAGCCTTTATAAACCCCGTAGATAGTACCTGTTTGTAAAATTCTGGATAGCAATGTTGAAAGCTGAGTTTACAGGCTGAAACTCAAACAGCCAGAACCTGAGAAAAGTTCAAGAAAGCTGAAATAACTTTAGGTGTCTAGAAAAGCTCCAGTTCATAAGTAAGCTGTGTGTTCACTGTAACATTTGTGTACGTTAACTGGAGTCTTTCATCAGTTGTCAGTGTAATTTCAGGAGCTGTGAATGCAGCGATGTTCAGCCGCAGCCGAACACTGCCAAAGTAAATTGGTGGAACACAGCCGTATAAAAGATAAAAGAGCAGAAAATTGCACCAGTAAGTTTTTGGAGCATGAAAGATACCAGCTTTCCTTTTCCTTTTTTATGAAACGTTCTGCCCTCGGTTAGTGGACAGAGATCCTGCCAGCAACAGCTCAATCAGAAACGCTCATACGCAATTCATTTAGAGCGGCTCTGTAAAAGTGCAAAGAAGGCAGTTTGCTGGCGAAGAGGGGAGAATGTGTATGTGTGTGAGAAAGCACTGTGGCATTTTTAAACATGAGATGTCTGTAATGTTAGCCCATTGCCAGTGTGCCGCAGCCCTGAAGCCTTCGTCATGTGAAATTAGCCCTGTGGCTCCTGCCAGGAAACATTTGTGTTTTCTCTTCAAGAGAAGCTTTTGCACGGTTATGGCTCTGCTGAGTGTTGTAATGGTGTTTCTATGATTTTCTGCTATAGAAACAGTGCAACGTTCTACAAACCAACAAACATCAACAAGCCCACACACTGGCCCATTTGCCCATTTCTTGTTTCATTTACAAACCAATAAACATGTCTACAATTTACAGTACTATGAAAGAGAGAGAGTACTCTGAAAGAGTTCAACATTTTCAAATTCATTCAGTGTGTCACTCTTTACCTTCATTACAGCTGCCATTCTTTTCAGGAGACTCACTTTCAGTTTCACAAAGAATCTGCAGACACACCTCCAAAGTTCAGTCTTAGAACTTGGTTGATCATTTTCTGAACTAGTCCAAACACATAAAGTGATGTTGAGGTCTGGACTCTGGGGTGGTCAGTCCATTGTTCAGCGTCTTTATTTGATGTGTCTGTCTCCTTTTCTCAGTGAGGCTTCTTGACAGATACACATCCTTTCAGACCCAGACTGTCCAGTGCCTTATGCAAGTGCATTGTTTTATATCTAATCTAAGATGTTGAAGCTCCGATGTATCTTTTTAAGCATGGACATAACCATTATCAGCAGTCATTTCAGCCATCCATGGCTAAAGGTCCAAGAGAGCATAATTGTCCACTCTCTTTTTCTATACTTTCAAAATGTGGTGGGAACATGTCCCCAGTATCTTTAGAGTGAATGATGACAAAAGTGTGATCATGTGTTTACACTGTGCTATACTTCAAATGAGTTTTGGGCATGTTTAGGTGAAATGAAGCAAGATAGTGTTTTTAATAATAGTCATTAAATACAGTTATATACAATAGACTGTATAATATATATATATGTATATACACACACAATATTTACATAATTATTTTAAGTGGTTTGGTGCAGACACTGTGTTTGCTTCTTTTCACATCAAAAATCAACAAAAATATGTAACTTAGCTAGGGGCAGCCAAACTTTTTGGTCCAACTGTTATTATTGCAATGTGTACCAATATATCCACAACACTAGTGTTTTACCATGTTGAGTTATGCATATGTGGAAAGACCTTGGTGTAGGTCTGAAATGCTTAAACCTAAATTAATTCTCCCACTCTCCACTGATAGAGGATATAATATATCGG
This sequence comes from Pygocentrus nattereri, assembly GCF_015220715.1. Lineage (NCBI taxonomy): Eukaryota > Metazoa > Chordata > Actinopteri > Characiformes > Serrasalmidae > Pygocentrus > Pygocentrus nattereri. The sequence goes on along the minus strand of NC_051218.1, from coordinate 31,293,026 downwards.
CCCAATCCTATTTCACCCCTCACCCCTACCACTAAGCCCTACCCATCCGTTTTGCATGTCCACGTCTAGGGGTAGGGTGACCCAGTTGTCGTTGAGCTAAAGGAGTAGGGGAAGTGACAGGGATACATGGCCCTCCAAACAGAGGTTTTTTGAGGCACACTCCAAACTGAGTGCTATGTTAAAAAAAAAAAAATCAGCAAGATGGCTGCAGAAGCAACAAAGAAACTAACAAATTTAAATATTTTATCCATTAAAAATGACAATAACCATAATATTGTCTTAGTTCAATGTCTCTTCAATGTATTTTTTTTTCCTTCAGAAGAAGCATAATTATAGTTATATGCTAATTTCTTGGTAGCTAGCTAGCTAAATATCCTGTTCCACTTAAAATGGTCCAGGATTACTGATGCCTGAAGTGCCAGAATGTAACTGCTCATCCATTTAAGGTAGAACAGGAAACTTTGAACAAGAAACTGGTGAATAGCTGACTTCAGTTTCATATCACTAAAGAACTAGTGGTGGGCGATAATAAATAAGTGTAATCTCCCTTCTTGGACAGCATATAATGACTTAATTGTAACAAAAGCCCATTAGCAAGGTGGCTGAACCTTACCCTGTTTTGGCGTCACTGCAGGCTGGCAAGGTCATTTACAGAGCACCACTACTAACCTGTTAATGAAGTAATGTTCTTTTTATTTTAGGGTTGTTCCATTTCATAGGAACCACTACCCCTTGTAAGTCAGTTTCAAGGGCCAATGAGACTCTCGAAAACATGGGGGTAGGGGTAAAAATAAGAAATGGGATCAGACCTTAGTTATCATATTGCACGACTACGGGACTGTTATGGATGGTGCTTGACATGATAGCTAGAGTAATTTTGTTGTCACATGGTCGTTACTGACAGAGATTGTGTAGGACACTTTGATCTCAAACCTAATATCTTTATGAATGACCCTTTGAATGCCAGCTGTGCTTTAACTGCCAGAAAGCTGAGATAACATAAGTACACCATTGTGATTATTTCTATTATACAGGACTTTCTCCCAGCCTTTGATAGTAATATATGTGACTTAAATGGTAGAAAATGCTTAGTGAGTTCCCTTAACAGTGGCTTGAGGAAGCACTTTTGCTTTTATTGCAGTAAAATAAGGCGCTTGTGCTTTTGATGGGGCTTTGGTTGCAGCTTTAAGGTTTTTTTTTCACTGCTTCTGTGTGGATTGCCTTCAGATGTCATTTGGGGGGGCCAATATGCTGATGTGGCTGTAAGTGACTGCAGACGAAAGAAATGAAAAGGAGAGAAAAGGGAAAGCAAACGGGAATAACGATAAAAGACTCACGATGGTTCGCGGCCAGGATTGTGTGGTCAGTCAGCAGTGTACTGTATCAGTAGAGTTGTAGGAACGCTTCCATGACCGTTTTTCTTCTTCTCTGTCTGTGTTGTCCTCTCTCCACGAGCCTTACTCATTCTTTTATAGCTCCTCTTCTCCTCTTCCAAGGAGTTTGATGTGTGTTGAGAAGAATCTGCTCAAGCCGTGGAGGAAACCCCTGTGTGTTGTGGTCAGGTAGAGTTGGAGTTGGGTCTAGTTCATCTTGTACTGGTGTCAAACACAGTGATGCGCCAAAACTTCGGCCTTGATTCACTCCTACTTTAACATGCTGTGTTCAAGAAACCAAGAGTATTTTTCCAAATCCCGCCCAACACTAAGACTCACCATTATACACTGAGTCTGTTTATAAGGTTCTCCTGCCTTATAGCTGTGGCCCTTTTCCACCAGGCACTACAGTACAGCACAGCACAGTAGTACCCTGACTGAGTACCTGTGTCTGTTTATTATCAAACAACACAATCATGAAAGCTCTTTTTAGCTCAAGTGGTCACATGATTTCTCATGTAAATCTAGCATTACCAGTAAACACAAACAGCAGTAGCACCAAAGGAGGAGCTTCAAGCTTTGATTGTTGTTCTTTATTAAAGGTGGTCATCCCATGCCAATAACCATATGATGATTGCTTTTGACCAATCAGTGGTTTCCACCATTTCTAGCTTCAACTATATGTAAAGAAATTCAGCACAGGCACTCACATGCAGTACAGGTCACTTGGCAGTAGACAACAAATTCCTGATCACAGATTTGTAACTGCATTGTCCATTGTGCTGGAAAAACATCATTATTAGTTATTTTATCAGAAACACCTACCATCTGCTTTTGCAAGTGATTCCATTCCACTGCACTGCAACTACAACTCAAAAAAATTCTTATGAAGGATTCTAATCCATCTCAAGAACAATGTTTCATTTTTACATGGTTCCTCTGTTGACGAATGGCTTAAATGAGTAACATGTTTGAAACTAACAGCATTTTTGAATAACAATTAGACATACATCACAGTATCACTGAAAAATTTGAATATGTTCAAATTGACTATGTTGTGAGACACTGAAATGTACATTTTTCATGACGTATGCATGTCTTATGAAAAAGGTGAAAAGATGTTTCAAGCATAAAATGTAAAGTGGATACACATGTATGCAAGAATAATTAGACTTTGGAAGTGCATTAATTATTACATTTCAGGGTAAAGTGTAGTTACAGTGGGCTGGGATAGGAAACCCATACCCCACTAGCCACGTTTGCATACAGCCTGAAAATATGTTAATAATCTGACTAGTAGCTCAATCAGAATAGAATAGGTCAATGTATAGGTCTCAACTGAATTACACTAGTCTGATTAAGACCATTCAGACTGAAACTTCTATCCAATTGAACAAGGTGGGTAATCCTGTAAATAATCCATAAACTACAAGAATAGAAGTCGTGTAAAGGCCTGTATCTGATTACATTCCCAATCAGAAACTTTAAGTATGTTCTGTGCATGTGCGCTCACGTCATAGTAAAAGCTTATAACAATCAACCTGCAGAGGAGATGAAGTTTATTATTTGAGCTTTAAAAGCTGGCAGTGGGACTGACGTCCAGCTTATGTGTCTCAGAACACAGATGTCTTCTTCTCGCCCTTCCTTTTACTGTAAGTACATGTAAAATATGCTTTTCTGAGTCTGCCATACTTTTTGAGTAATTAAACAGAAGCACTCCAACTGAGATTTCAAGGAACGCACTGCCTCACTTTGACTGGTTTCCCATGATGCTTGTTGTCATGGTAACATTTACACTAAGTGGTAATCTTGGGTCGGATTACTTGTAGTGTGCATGTTAACAGAGATTTTCCATCAAATTGTCGAGTAGAGCGTATATAAAAAGCTCAGTCTGGCAAAAAAAACCCTACTAAACTTTAAAAAAGCGCTCTTGAAACCCCTGTCCTGATACCGATATGCCATCTCTAAGTTTTACTGTCTACTGTACATTGTTACCACACCTCCCCAGCCTAAATAAACCATTAAACTCTAAGCTTCAGTGAGCTTGGTATCTCTCTGTGGTCAGACCTTTTGACCTTTGATGGTTTTTTAATGAATTACAGAAGAGAATTCTTTCTGAGAACAGCAAGACAGCACAAAAGAGATGAGCAACAGGCCTCATGCCAGAATAGGAGTGTGTGTGTTTACTGCTCCCCTAAAACGCCCCTAATCAATCAAACTCAGCATAAAAATGAGGATAACCCAGCACACATTTGCCCATCTCATCACTAGACCGTTCGTTGGCTCAGTTGTAGAAGCTGAGAGGCATCAGCGTGTGGATTTTATTTGAGCTGCACCCTGCTGACATATCTCAACAATCAAACTCAAAACAGATGGCCCGCGCATGTCCTGAAATCCTCCTGTATTGCGATTAAATTAGCTATTGACTTTGTCATCTCCACCAAACGTCGCCTAATGAACCACTGCCCGAGCAAATTCCCGAACAGAAAACAAAAAATAAGAGAAAGGTGTAGGTTTTGCAGCATTGACCCAGTGTGCACAAATGTATGGACAGAAAAGGGAGTAGGAGGAGCTTGACGTTTCGTGGGTTTGCCAGGTCCATGTGACGTTGCTCTTCCCACTCAGCAGGGTTTGTGTTTTTTGGAGGCTCGCCTGCCCAGATGTTTCTTTTTGAGCCACTGTAAGCGATACCTCCAAACGTGGGGTAGTTATTCAAGCCAGCCCTACACCCACACAACGCCATGTTTCTATAAGCAGAATCAATATGGATTTGAAGTAATATCCCACCCCCCTGCACGACTCCTCTTCTGTGCCTGAAGTATGCTACGAAATTGCACTGAGCAGAAGAATAAAACGCATGTGGGTGGATTGCACTCATGTCTAACATGAAAAGAGCAAAATAAGGTTGATTGAAGAGGTTATTAAACAATCTGCCATCAACTACACTCCATCACTGGTTAGTGCTGTCTCTGTATCGTAATTATTCAAGGGGCACCCAAAGAACAAATGCTGTATTTCACTGTGAATATTGCTTTGTGCTTTTGGGCTTTCATTTGCGTGATGAATCTGCTAAGAAGTTTGTCTGAAGCCTCATTAATGTATGCAGAATTGATATCCGGAGGAATTCCCCCATCTCTGAGTTCACTGTTATAATTAGTCAAATTGTCTGATAACTAATGAATAGGGTTGATTCATTTGTTATTAATAATTAGATTGCAGTGTCGTCTTTTCCTTCACAGACTGTATATAGCTTATTACAAATATGTCACATTTACATTGAGTGCTCGTCTCAAATAACAATCAAGCACAAATGATTGCTAAATGTGCTTTACATCTTTTGAGCAGGGAAAATGACAAAGGTACTATCCCATCAAAAACATGAAAGTCAATGGTGCCTTGTGTGGATCTGTGGAAGAGCCACTATAACTGTCTAAAAATAAGTGGCACAGCTAGCCTTGGAACAATGCAGCACAAGTGTCTCCTATTTGCTTGTTGTTCAGGCGAGGTTTCATCTCGCCATCAATACTTGTCATGATCCAGGGAGCGAGGTAGTCCCTCCGCCATTAAAAACATGCCAATGCCATGACAGCCTGGAATTATGGCTCCTCTAATGGGTCAATCTCTCCGTCGCAATAAATAAGACGGCCTTTCGTTTGAATATTTGCCAGAATATCTTTGCTATTAATTTATGTGCATCTCAGATTTCGGCCTCATCTCCAACACACGCACAAAAATGCAGGCAGAAGAATGAACACTGAAGCCGCGGCGCGTGCACACATACTGAGTAAATGTTAGTTTTGTTTAGTGCCCTGGCAGCGTCGCTGGCAGATGGGGATGATGATGATGGTTGTCCCAGAATGAATGAGTGAACCCCAGTGTACCTCCACTCGGATGCTTTGGTCTTTAAATAGAACCCTCCGCTGTAATCCTTCCATTGTTTCGACAGCGGACAGTCATGTCAACGAAGGTACACGGAGTCAAGTGCGGTCCAAGTTTGCTGTGGGTGACCACACTAAACCCCCCCCCCACCACCACCACCACACACACACACACACACACACCTACCACCCTCCGTTCTGGACGATGACTCACTGGCCGGGGGCTGCAGACGGCAGGGTTCGAGTTTCAGCTGAGCCCCATAAAAACCAATCAATGTCAAACAAACAGACTACTTCGCAAAAGGGATGAGCAAAGAGGACAAAAGGAGAATTCCATTTGCTTTACTCTGATTACAAACAGGTTTCTTCTCATTTGTTAGTTAGTTCTTCTCTCATTTGTTAGGTTTTATTCTCTTTCAAGACATTTGAGTGTGCTGAGAGTATCTAACTTCTGGCCCTCCATTTTTTTCTCTCTTTTAATTTTTTCCAGTTATTATTTATTCATTTATTAACACTTTCCATGAATTCATTCGGAAAAGAAAAAAAAAGAAACTAATTTCAGTTGAAACTGACTTTTCCACTTTCCAGCATTTTATGTCTGTATTAGTCCTTTGTGCTTGACATAAAAAAATGTTCTACAATGGAGGATCATGTAGATGATGTCCATTTGAATTTCTGCATTGATCTCTCCATGAGGTCACCGAAGTGCAGCATTTATTACTCAGTTAAATATTTGCCCTTAAGTACATTTACCATCTCCAGATCTTTGAGGATTTGAGAGGTGAACCCAAACATACTGAACGTGGTTACTCTGTCAATGCTGAACAGCAGGCTGAGGAGGTTTAGTGACTTAATCTGAAATTAAAGCATTAGCTGACACCTCTAGGTTGGGTTCCACAGGAGTTAATATTAGGCCCATTTCAGTTTTAGCACAGCATGGTTGTTGCTGCTCAAACTTTACTGATGGAGTTTCCATATTCCTTCTCAGACTACTCCATCGCAGGTGGGTCTTAAATACCCACACCACACTTCCTCGCTGCTGCATCCAGCCTTGCAGCAACAGGTGGGCAAGGGGGAGCCTTTCGGGTCTGATTTTATGAGCTCTCCACTCTCTGTCTGGGCGGCAACACGAGCTGTCAGACGTGCCCTTTGGACTAGCAGTAAAGAGGAAAAGAGGGAGAGAGACAAGAAGAGAGTGCATGCCGCTAGTTTTGGGGCTCGTTTTATAGCAGCAGAACGTGATTGAAATTTTTATCGTGGGGTAATGACACCACATCAAAAAGCCAACAAATGAGGAATAAGCAGATATTGTGTTCACACTATCAAATTACAATAACTAAAGTGAAAGGATTTCTGAAGGGCCAAGGTGAAAGACTTGGAGGAACCCTGAAAGATCTGGTGCAAATGCTAGCCTTTTATAAAGAGGTTCTTGATATTGCAAGTCTAAATAATCACAAAGCTGCACTTGGGCAATTTTCATCACCAGAAGGTTTGCTGATTGGTTCTATGTGAAGTTAAGTGACTCCAGCCTGAGAACTGTTTTGTTGCGGTCTGATTTCGTATAAAATCTGGGCCGGCATACTAAACTGCTGGCTGGGGATTGAGCTGGTCTGGAAAACGATGAATTATGACAGTGTGAGAGAGGAGAGGACGACAGCCTCCATAAAACCCCTCCACCCGTTCCATGCCAAAAAATAATAATGTCACCCTCGTAGAGATACTGCTCCGTCAGACGCTTGCCAACAGTTTGAGTGGAATGCAAGGCATCTTCTCTTTTTTTCGCAGTAATGAACACTTTCATTAGGGTGTGGAGAGAAGTCTAATGGCTGGTTATGGGAGCCAAACAACTGGCTTGAATTATTCAGAATTTTCCCTTATTAACACGTTGGGTCTCATGCTGGAGTGAAAGGCCAAGGAGAGAGTTAAAGAACGAAGTGCTGGCAGCAGCGGAGGGGGCATTTAGCAGCTAAATGACGGGTACTTTGCGCCCCAGCCACAAGACGTCTCCGTGCAGGCAGCTAGGGGACAGTGGGCAACGGCTGAGTGAGCTTCCAAAGCTCAGGTAATCCCCTCCAAACCGGATGGAAAATAAAATGCCGCCCTGGAGAATTTCCACTCTGGAGGATGGCAAAATGTAACCTGACCCGAATGCTCTGTAAGCGGCTCGATTGGCTGGGGTGACAAACAGAGGGAAAATAAACAAATAAAAATAAATAGATATAGAAAACCATGCACACATGAATGAACAATTCATTGTGATTTTCTGATTTGAACCCATATTTATTACTTCCATTTTTTTCTTTTCTTTTTTTTTTTAATAGTTTCATGATTTATTGTGTTCAGGTTTTATTAACAAACAAAAATACAACCAGTTCTGTTTTAATAACGTCATATACAAATCTTTTCCATGCATAAAATTGTTTTATGAATGCTGACATATGACATTACCTTGAGTGAAAATGAATCCCACATCCTCCTAGTTTTCCAATTGAGTTGATTTTCCATTTACTTCAACTGTCACCCAAAACGTTACTGGCACAAACTCACACATGTCCACTTCACTAATTACATTACCATACCAAAGTGCTAATCATTTTTTCTGCATGGAGGCCAACTTATAATTAGATCAAAGTTGAGCCCAATCTCTAAAGGCCCTCTTTTGCACTGGCCTGCTATTCCTAGCCTGGGCTGTCTAACGATGTGCCTTTTTAAGCCTGATTGGGGCTTAGCGCCTGTTTTCCTCCCTCTGGAGAGAGAAATGCGCATGAGTAAACATCTCTCATTTTTATTTAGGCCTCTAAATCCTCTCGATTGGATAAATGGATGCGCCTTGGCTATTTTAGGAGGGTGAGTGCGTGCATGGTGCTTGTTTCAATTTTGTTCTGGATCTAAAAATAAGATACCCTTCTCTTTGGCCTATAAAGTCAGTGCTGTTGCATTGGGAGATTTGAGTTCAAGTGAGTGTTGCTGTTGGGGAATGTGTAAGTCTTGTAACTCTGAGATCTTACATGCTTAACCTTCATGATCTGTTGAACAGCCTAAGAAACTTTACTTACAACCCCAATTCCAATGATGTTGGCACGTTGTGTAAAACATAAATAAAAGAGAATATGATGATTTGCAAACCCTTTTCAACTTATATTCAATTGAATACACAACAAAGACAAGATATTTGATGTTCAAATGGATAAACTTTATTGTTTTTTGCAAATATTCACTCATTTTGAATTTGATGCCTGCAACACATTCCAAAGAAGTTGGGACAGGGGCATGTTTACCACTGTGTTACATCACCTTTCCTTTTAACAACACTCAATAAGCATTTGGGAACTGACGACACTAATTGTTGAAGCTTTGTAGGTGGAATTCTTTCCCATTTTTGCTTGATGTACAACTTCAGTTGCTCAACAGTCCGGGGTCTCCATTGTCGTATTTTGCACTTCATAATCCACCACACATTCTCAATGGGAGACAGGTCTGGACTGCAGGCAGGCCAGTCTAGTACCCACACTCTTTTACTACGAAGCCACACTGTTGTAACACATGCAGAATGTGGCTTGGCATTGTCTTGCTGAAATAAGCAGGACGTCCCTGAAAAAGACGTTGCTTGGATGGCAGCATATGTTGCTCCAAAACCTGTATGTACCTTTCAGCATTAATAGTGCCTTCACAGATGTGCAAGTTACCCATGCCATGGGCACTAACACACCCCCCACACCATCAGAGATGCTGGCTTTTGAACTTGTGCTGATAACAATCTGGACAGTTGTTTTCCTCTTGGACCTGGAGGACACAACGTCCATGATTTCCAAAAACAATTTGAAATGTGGACTCGTCAGACCACAGGACACTTTTCCACTTTGCGTCAGTCCATCTCAGATGAGCTCGGGCCCAGAGAAGCCGGCGGCGTTTCTGGGTGTTGTTGATATATGGCTTTCGCTTTGCATGGCAGAGTTTTAACTTGCACTTGTAGATGGAGCGACGAACTGTGTTCACTGACAATGATTTTCTGAAGTGTTCCTGAGCCCATGTGGTAATATCCGTTACAGAATGATGTCGGTTTTTAATGCAGTGCCGCCTGAGGGATTGAATGTCACAGGCATTTAATGTTGGTTTTCTGCCTTGCCGCTTACTTGCAGAGATTTCTCCAGATTCTCTGAATCTTTTGATGATATTATGGACTATAGATGATGAAATCCCTAAATTCCTTGCAATTGCATGTTGAGAAACGTTGTTCTTATACTGTTGGATTATTTGCTCACGCAGTTGTTCACAAAGTGGTGAACCTCGTCCCATCCTTGCTTGTGAACGACTGAGCCTTTCAGGGATGCTCACTTTATACCCAATCATGAATTTTGAACATGGATGCTCCCTTTATTCCCAATCATAAAAAAATCATTTTCATCACTTGATACTTGACAACTGTCTGTAATTTTATAAGAGCTGCTTATAAATATGATGTGACTTTATGGTATGCCAGAACACTGTATGAACATTTCAAGATGAATGGACCAGTAGAATTGGTGAAAAATGTTGTGGGATAAAATTGTGTTCCACATTTTTCTGTTCTGTTTTGGAGATGTAAGGTTTTGTTATGACAGCGACTCTCATTCTCATTAATAGTTCATGTAGCATATAATGTGTAACAATGATGTTTTCCTGCCATTTACCCATCCTCCTTCTAAAATATGTACACCTACTCTGTGTCAACAATGGGGGTTAAAGCTTCAGTCATTCTCTAGTAGATTTACTTGGGCTAATTTTATTTATACAGCATCTCTAAGACCACAAACAGGAAGAAAATCCCCAAATATGTGGATTAATATACAAATACATAGTCTAATAGTCCACACACTGATCTGTGAGTTAATTTTTGGGGTTTGGACAGCCGGGCAGTGGAGAGACAGCTGGGTTGTGAATGGGAAGATTATGATCACAGTGCTTTCATATGGACTTTATTTCAGCCCCCCACCGCCCACCCAGCCCGCAGACAGGTGGGCCTTGGCTCCAGTTTCAGCGAGCTTTTTCCTCTGTCTTTTTTCCTTTCTTTTTTATGTGGCCGCCTGTACATGCTTAGAGGGAAAGGAAGGCTTGGCATCTGGACAACCTCCTGGGAATGGTGGGCTTGCCTGTCAGTCAGTGGTCACTTCCTGTCCCACACTCTAAGTCAAGGGTGTAGTTTTGGTTTCAGAAATGGGCAGGTGGGGTGGGCACTATGAAATTTAAAGTTTTGAATGCTTCAAAGAAATTTCATTGCCTCTTCATTTTCACAATAGCAGCATTCAGTAATGAGAGGGATGTGTGTTCTCAGAACCAGAAAAACCAACAATCCAATAATCATTTCTAAGTGTAGCCATGAAAATGGGTGTGGCACAACCATGGAACTGGGTGAAATATAATTATAAAAATGGGTGCACCATATCCATAAGAATGAATATAGTGTAACCATGGAAATTAATGTAATGCAACCATGGAAATAAGTGTAGCATATTTACAGAAATGGATGAAACATAATCATTGTAAATGATTTAGTGTAACCATAACAATTGGTGTAGTATAATCATCTGTATAGGCTTACCATAACCATGGAAATGGGTATAGCATAACCATGCAAATGGTTGTAGTATAACCATAGGAAATAGGTGTCGTGTAACCATGGAAATGGGTGCAGTGCCACAATGAGCATAGCATCACCATGGAAATGGGTATAGCATAACCATGGAAATGGGTACAGTGCCACAGTGAGTATAGTGTAACCATGGAAATGGATGCAACATAACTCTGGAAATTAATATAGAGTAACCATGGAAAAAGTTGTAGTGTAATCATGGAAATCCATGTGGTGCAACAATCGAGATGGGTGCAGTGCCACAAGGAGTGTAGTGTAACCATAGAAACGGGTACAACATATCTGTGGAAACGAGTATAGTGTAACCATGGAAATGGGTGTAGCATAACCATGGAAATGGTTGTAGTGTAACCACAGAAATAGGTATTCCATAATCATGGACATAAGTGTAGGGTAACCATGGAAATAGGTATATTGTAACCATAGAAATGAGTATAGCAGAACCATGGAAATGAGTATACTGTAACCATGGAAATGAGTGTCGTGTAACCATGGAAATGGGTATGGTGTAACCGTAGAAATGGGTGTAACCATGGAAAGGCTGGAAATAGATATCAGCATGTTCATGGAATAGACTGCTCTGTGTGTGTGTGTGTGTGTGTGTGTGTGTGAAGGGGTAAAAGGAGGAGTGTGTGCAGAGAGTTTAAAGTCACTGATCTTCACCCAAATCTGCTCTCCATCTAAATTAAACCATTGCTCCAGCTTGGCAAACGTGTGTTTATGTATAATAAGGCAGATCATGCAAAACGCACAGTTTGCTTCACACTGAGATGGTGGGACTTTTTATCTTCATCTCAGTGTAAGCTAATGATTCTAAAACGAATAATTCTTTTGATAGTTTGGTGATAATCCATTAAGACACGTTCAGTTTCTGAAGTTTGCTTCTTTAGCTTTTGCATCAGAGCTGTGAGGCTAATGTAGATAACAAGTAATGGAATCCTACCAATTAGCATTCTGCAATGCTAAATTATAAAATGAAAAGTATGGACACATCCAGGTTTTCATATATCTGCTGTACTTTTCTGTTTATTTTGCTATTTGATATTTCTAAATGTAATGACAGATGTTTTTCTATTTAGCGATATTACCTACTGCTAGCTAATTATATCATATTAATTAGTGTTTGACACATGTATTTAGTCTCATAGCTCCAGTGTAAAACTGAAGAAGTGATCCTAAGATAACAAACATGTCTTGGCTCATTGGCCTTATTTGGCATATTTTTTGGTGGAATTTAAACAGATACCATTTGGGAAAATTACACAGATAATAGGCCAAACAACATACTGCCAAGTTTATGTTTAGTAGCTTATATTTTGTCTCACTGAACAAAATGTTCACTATATCTGAAAATCTCCTCGACTGACCTGGAAAATGTTGCTGCAACCGGTAGTCACAGGGAATTTAAATTCAGCGAGCTTCTTCTTGATCCTCTTGTAGAAGTAAGATGTTTTTAATATGTAAGGAGAGAGCATGGCAGTGTTTAATGAAAAGCTTGTCAACCATCAGTTGGCAGGGGTCTCGTTAAATGTCATCTGAGGCAAATGTGACTTCAAGGGGATCCTAATTTAATTTTAAACCCCCCTACACTGAAGGATCTCTTTCAAAAAACAGAAGTGACATATTATTCCTCATTTACTGTTATAGGACACATTTGGAAATGTCACCACCTTTTTTATTAATTTTCAAAATTGAATTAAAAAATGGTAGAAACATCTCAACACCTCCTCCCCCACCAACCTCAAATATGGTTCTTGATATTGAATTTGTTCACAATTACAAGAAGGACTTTTTTAGCCTTTTTTGCTATGAAGGTTGGTGGTCTCGCCAATGACATTGCTTGTCACCACTCTAGCAGTCGGACCGTGTGGTGTGTTGAAAGCTATTAAAGCGACTGGCCTTGCCACCAGCCTTCTGGAGCTTAGCACAGCTCCAGCTAACTGAGCAATGAGGTAATGAAATATGGTTAAATAAGTGCAGGGCCTTAAAATCTCTGGCTGTTTACATACTAAGACTTATTATTTAGTAACAATGAGGGCTTCAACAGAAACTGGTTGAGGCCTTATAAAAGTGTGTAATAAAATTTGGGCCTGCTGTTGGGCCGAAGCATTTTAAGGGGTTGATGGTTTCTCATTGTTTGAGTGTTTGCTGGTGTTTCCAAGTGGACATGAATGACCGGCCTACTACAGAAGGACTTATTGTATAATAAAGTAGCAGTAGCACTATAGATTTACTCATAGAAAGGTTTTGCATAGCTGTTCATGGCATGGTCTACTCAAGAGATGTTGCTGCAGGCTTGCAGTCTAGAATGTAAGGCCTCATTGCACTACGTTTTAACATGCCCTCAACAACTTCAACTCAGCACTCAAAAGAGTGTTTCACCTCCTTTTAGTGGCAAATTCACGATGCAAGAAAAGGAGGCGGTAACTTAAAGGGGCAGATCATTCAATCAAAACCTGTTCACCCTTGGCTAGGTTAGACTCAGTGAGCTATTTGGCTAGCCATGCAAACTTTGTAATGCAGAACATTTTTTGAAAATTTAACATAATATACACAAACGTGAGTAAGGCTAATAACAGCAACAGTTCAAATGTGTTGTATTTAGTAATAGTATGCCACATTATGAGTTAATGTAGCATACAAATATTGAGAAAATACAAATGAATATAACAAGGAACATTTAGTCATATCTACCGAGTGTCTGAGCAAAATTGCTTTATATTTACTCAGTATCTGGGGAAAATGTATTCACAATTTACTAAATATCTGGCAAAAGCTGGTTTATATTTACTACACTTTACTATAACTGTGGTTGCCAGATTTTCACAGCAAAAATATATAGTGGAAAAGTGTAAGACGCTTTTTCTCCAACTGTAAATTTCCCTGTTGAGAACTGTTATTTGTTTATGGGTAATTACTCTGAAAAAAACATATTGTATCTGTGTAAGTACATTATTTTAAAAAGAACAGATATACTCCTAACATAATTACAGTCTATCAGTGATAAACACAGTACAACCATATGACACATTACAGTATTTTATTGCAAAGTCCAACTTTACATAAATTACAGGCAGCTGTGGTTACCAGAATTTAATTGCAAAAAAATGCAGTACAACCCATAAGGAATTACAATGAGATAGCATATATTTAACAGTCAACAACTGCTTATGGTAAATTACAAAGATAACAAATTACAATCCAAGGTATGGACTATATTGATGAACTTCAAGAAACTTTTCTTGCACGATTAAATAAAATGTCCAGGATGCTCACAAAGCTGTGTTGAAATGATGAAAAACAGCACGTTTCCATATATATAACAGATATGGTGGAATGAATAAAGATCATGAAAAGAATTAACCACTTGCCCTGGCTGATCAAGAATAATGAGTCCAGACTTGACTGAAGAAGGTGCTCAACATAGGATAGAGTCTCACACAGACATAATGTTGGATGGTTACTGGAACTTCAAGTGTGCACCGTCACCAGTTCTGCATGAGAACTCACATACTGTTCATCAGGTGTCCACTAGGGACCTGCATGACCCTCTCTGTAGCCAGAAAACAGAAACAAAGTCAAAGTTAGATCGATGTTTGGCTTGAGCATGACGCATACACAAAGATAAACACAAAGCCTTCTGGTGTTAGTCTGAGCTCCAGTGTAGTAAATATATGAGATACCAGTATTCAGCAATACACTTCTGCACTTTTATAACTGATAGAGTTTGGGAGTTAAAAGTAAACAAGGACACACTTCAACACTACGACGTCATCAGCATTTGTTTCACCTCTGTCAACTAGTAGCCTAAATGCGTAGATGCCTCCAGTCAATCGGACACCACAGTAACAACTTGGAAACACCCCAGTAGCCAATTGTTACATCCTAATATACAACATTAAACAGCCTAGAAGCCATCTAATGCACCCTTGCAATCACCTACAAACTGCCAACAAACACCTTAGAAACCACTTAATACATCTTAGCAACCACATATTTCACCTTAGCAAGCATAACAGCCCAGCAGCCACCTTGTGCACCTACACTGTTAAAAAAAAAAAAAAATTCCCCTGGCTTTATCTTGTTTGGTCAACTTCGGTGAATGACTGGTTTTACTGACTGATGTCTGTCAGAACTAAAATATTCAGTTAAGCTAACAAGAATATTTGTTGTACTAAGTACAGCTAGTCTCAAGCAAAGAGGAGAGGAAGAAGTACAACCCAGGTGAACACAGCTGATCAATCAATAATCTACCACTGTTCTAAGAAAGTCATATATGCATTATCATATATTAAATCACTACATACTGTATCATGTCTTGAAAAGTTCCCAATTCTTAAAGCTCATGTGTTCACAGGTGAGCATAAATGAACTGACACCAGAAATCCTTTAAAAACAATTGCATCAAATGCCTAAGCAAAATATAAACAACTAACACACAATTCAGACATATTGAGTGGAATAGTAGATAACAGCTTCAATGCTGTTAACAAAAAAATACAAATTAAATTATATCAGTGTGTTTGATTATATGCATACACTTACTGGCAACTTTATTAGGTAATGCTGCCTTGTATTTACTTTTCTATTGGATCAGGTCTATTTAATATATAGGTGCACTTTGTAGTTCTGCAATTGCAAATTGTAGCTGATCTTTTTCTCTGTACACTTTTTAGCCCCCTTTCACATCATTCATGATCAGGACCTACCCAGACCACCACAAAGCAGGTATTATTGACAGATGTGGAGGTCTCTGTCACTTGCAGTTTGTGAAGATGGATTCCTCATGACTGCATGTAAAATGAAGAAATACTGTAAGTGAGCAAAGTTAGTAATGAATACTCACCATGCAAAAGATAAGGATAAAGAATCCGGAACAAACAGTAAACAGTATAAAAAATAAATCTACAAAGTAACAAGAAAAGCAAAGGTATATGCAAAACAATACAAGAAAGAGCAGGTTACTGTGAACAACATTGTACTGTCTTTTACAATATCACACAATCTTTAAAGTTAGAAAAAAATTTCTAAGTTTGTAAGTTTTCATACAACATTTTTGCAAAGTAACAAAAAAAAAAAAAGCAATGCAGGTGAGTCAAAATACATAATAAAAAACATAACATAATATTTTGCATAATATGTAATAATATTACAAAGAGCAATACCATAAAGATACTATAAATGAAAGTACCTGGGGTAATTCCTGATCAGTTGAGAACCAGAAGCAGCAGTGGAAGGATGACTGTAAAAGATAAAACATTTGGTAAAGGTTTAAAAGACTAGCTTCAACAACTGAAACAGATACAGGCACATTTATGCTGGCTAACTGCATTTGTATAAGCAGTCAAGCCTCTCAAATCTAATGAACATGCTGCTTTTATAGCTTAAAGATATTTTTCTGGCTTATACTGGAGTTGGTAATCAGCGAGAAGCAGGGTGGACAAAATACACAGCTTCTTGGTTCTTGTGTAAGACAGGTATTGGTAATTTGAGTAAAAGCAGAAATGCTCTTGGTTAAATTTAAATATAAATAAAAGGTATTCAGTCAACATCTGTACTTGAGTCAACGTGCACCCTCCATGAGAAAACATTTAAAATCGTCACAAAACTGTTCTTTCCCAAAGGTTATTCCAGTCAGTCAACAGTCATTCATGAGAAACACAGACATGCTAACAACTACTAAGTTTGAAACACTGACTTCAATTAAAGAAATTCATCTTAGATGATTACAAATGCCCCTCCCATCGACCCACCACCGATGGGAGGGGCAGTAGTAGGGGTGCGGTGCATTGTGGATCGGGCAGTGTCCGAAGGCGTGGGCCTTGGCGTTCTGATCCTCGGTTGCTGAAACTGGCTTTTGGAACTTGGAACGTTACCTCACTGGCGGGGAAGGAGCCTGAGTTGGTGCGCGAGGTCGAGAGATACCGGCTAGATATAGTCGGGCTCACCTCAACACACAGCTTGGGCTCTGGGTCCAATCTCCTTGAGAGGGGCTGGACTTTTTTCTTTTCTGGAGTTGCCCATGGTGAGAGGCGGCGGGCAGGTGTGGGCTTTCTCATAGCCCCTCGACTCGGCGCCTGTATGTTGGGGTTTTCCCCGGTGGACGAGAGGGTAGCTTCCCTACGCCTTCGGGTTGGGGAACGGGTCCTGACTGTTGTCTGTGCTTATGCACCGAACAGCAGTTCAGAATACCCAGCCTTCATAGAGTCCTTGGAAGGGGTGCTTGAAAGTGCTCCTCCTGGAGACTCGATTGTCCTACTGGGGGACTTCAACGCTCACGTGGGCAACGACAGTAAGACCTGGAGGGGTGTGATTGGGAGGAATGGCCTCTCTGATCTGAACCCGAGTGGTGTTCAGTTTTTGGACTTCTGTGCAAACCACAGTTTGTCCATAACGAACACCATGTTTGAACACAAGGATGTCCATAAGTGCACATGGCACCAGGACACCCTAGGCCGCAGTTCAATGATTGACTTTGTAGTCGTGTCAGCGGACTTGCGGCCATGTGTACTGGACACTCGGGTAAAGAGAGGAGCTGAGCTGTCAACTGATCACCACCTGGTGGTGAGTTGGATCAGGTGGTGGGGGAAGATGCCAGTCAGACCAGGCAAGCCCAAACGTATAGTGAGGGTTTGCTGGGAACGTCTGGCAGAAGAACCTGTCAGATTGATCTTCAACTCACACCTCCGTCAGAACTTTGACCAGATATCGGGGGAGGTGGGGGACATTGACTCAGAATGGGCCATGTTCCGCTCCTCCATTGTTGAAGCGGCTGACTGTAGCTGTGGTCACAAGGTAGTTGGTGCCTGTCGGGGCGGTAATCCTCGAACCCGGTGGTGGACACCCCAGGTGAGAGATGCCGTCAAGCTGAAGAAGGAGTCCTACCGGACATGGTTGGCCTGTAGGACACCAGAGGCAGCTGGCAGGTATCGACAGGCCAAGCGATCTGCGGCTTCAGTCGTTGTCAAGGCAAAAACCCGGGTGTGGGAAGAGTTCGGTGAGGCCTTGGAAAGTGACTTTAAGTCGGCTCCGAAAAGATTCTGGCAAACCGTCAGGCGACTCAGAAGGGGAAAGCAGTGTGCCACTAGCACTGTATATAGTGGAGATGGTGTGCTGCTGACTTCGACTGAAGACGTCATTGGGCGGTGGAAGGAATACTTTGAGGACCTTCTCAATCCCACCAACATGTTCTCCAGTGAGGAGGCAGAGTCTGGGGATACGGGAATAGGCTTGTCCATTACTGAGGCCGAAGTCGCTAAGGTAGTTAAAAAGCTCCTTGGCGGCAGGGCTGCAGGGGTGGATGAGATCCGTCCCGAGTTCCTCAAGGCTCTGGATGTTGTGGGGCTGTCTTGGCTGACACGCCTTTTCAACATTGCATGGACATCGGGGGTGGTGCCACTTGATTGGCAGACTGGGGTGGTGGTGCCTCTTTTTAAAAAGGGGGACCGGAGGGTGTGTTCCAACTACAGGGGAATCATACTCCTCAGCCTCCCTGGTAAGGTCTATGCATGGGTACTGGAGAAGAGAGTCCGGCTTATAGTCGAACCTCGGATTCAGGAGGAGCAGTGCGGGTTCCGCCCTGGTCGTGGAACACTGGACCAACTCTTTACCCTCTCCAGGATTCTCGAGGGTTCATGGGAGTTTGCCCAACCAGTCCACATGTGCTTTGTGGATTTGGAGAAGGCATTCGACTGTGTTCCCCGGGGTATTCTGTGGGAGGTGCTTCGGGAGTATGGGGTACATGGCTCTTTGCTACGAGCCATTCAGGCCCTGTACAAACAAAGCAGGAGCTTGGTTCGCATGGCCGGCAGTAAGTCAGACTTTTTCCCAGTGAGAGTTGGACTCCGTCAGGGCTGCCCTTTGTCACCGATTCTATTCATAATTTTTATGGATAGAATTTCTAGGCGCAGTCAGGGGATGGAGGGTGTCCGGTTTGGTGACCTCAGGGTCACATCGCTGCTGTTTGCAGATGATGTGGTCCTATTGGGGACATCAGGCCGTGAACTTCAGCTTTCACTGGATCGGTTTGCAGCCGAGTGTGAAGCGGCCGGGATGAGGATCAGTACCTCCAAATCCGAGGCCATGGTTCTCACGCGGGAAAGGGTGGAGAGCCCTCTCTGGGTCGGGGATGAGCTCTTGCCTCAAGTGGAGGAGTTTAAGTATCTTGGGGTCTTGTTCACGAGTGATGGTACAAGGGAGCAGGAGATTGACAGGCGGATTGGTGCTGGGTCAGCAGTGATGCGGGCTCTTTACCGGTCTGTTGTGGTAAAGAAAGAGCTGAGCCATAAGGCAAGGCTCTCGATTTACTGGTCGATCTATGTTCCCACCCTCACCTATGGTCATGAGCTTTGGGTAATGACCGAAAGAACGAGATCGCGAATACAAGCGGCTGAAATGAGTTTCCTCCGCAGGGTGGCTGGACTCTCCCTTAGAGATAGGGTGAGAAGTTCGGTCATCCGGGAGGGACTCGGAGTAGAGCCGCTGCTTCTTCACGTCGAGAGGAGCCAGTTGAGGTGGTTCGGGCATCTTGTTAGGATGCCTCCTGGACGCCTCCCTTGGGAGGTGTCACAGGCAAGTCCACCGGGGAGGAGACCCCGGGGAAGACCCAGGACACGCTGGCGTGACTATATCGCCCAGCTGGCCTGGGAGCGCCTCGGAATCCCTCCCAGGGAGCTAGTGGAAGTGGCTGGGGAAAGGGAGGTCTGGGCTTCATTGCTCAGGATGCTGCCCCCGCGACCCGAACCCCGGAGAAGCGGAAGATGATGGATGGATGGATGGATGGATGATTACAAATGTAGAAAAAATAGCGTAAACACACCGTCAACATGCCAGAGAAAGAGAGGTAAATAAAAGCTGCTTCCATACCTGAGAAATGCTTTTTGGTAAATGTAGGAAACATGTAGGTACAGTGCCCTCCATAATTATTGGCACCCCTGGTTAAGATGTGTTCTTTAGCTTCTAATAAATTGAGGGTTTTTTTAAAAAATATATACGACCACGATGGAAAAAAGAGCAAAATCCAACCTTTATCTCAAGTGCATTTATTCAGTAGGAAAAAAATCCCACATTAAGAAATAATTGTTTAACATCAAATAATGTGTGCCACAATTATTAGCACCCCTGATGTTAATACTTTGTACAACCCCCCTTTGCCAACAAAACAGCACCTAATCTTCTCCTATAATGTTTCACAAGATGGGAGAACACAGAAAGAGGTATCTTCGACCATTCCTCTTTGCACAATCTCTCTAAATCATCCAGCGACCTGGGTCCTTTCCTCTGCACTCTCCTCTTCAGCTCACCCCACAGGTTTTCAATGGGGTTAAGGTCTGGGGACTGAGATGGCCATGGGAGGAGCTTGATTCTGTGTGTGGTCAGCCATTTCTGTGTAGATCTTGCCATATGTTTAGGGTCATTATCTTGCTGAAAGACCCAGTGACGACCCATCTTCAGCTTTCGGGCAGAAGCCACCAGATTTTGTTTTAAAATTTCCTGGTATTTCAAAGCATTCATGATGCCATGCACCCTAACAAGGTTCCCTGGGCCTTTGGAAGAAAAGCAGGCCCACAGCATCACTGATCCTCCCCCGTATTTCACAGTGGGCATGAGGTGCTTTTCTGCATACTCAGCTCTTGTGTTACGCCAGACCCACTTACAGCATTTGTTGCCAAAAAGCTCTATCTTTGTTTCATCTGACCAAAGCACACGGTCCCAGTTGAAGTCCCAGTACTGCTTAGCAAACTCCAAACGTTTACGTTTATGATTGTGAGTGAGAAAAGGTTTTTTCCGTGCATGCCTCCCAAACAGCTTGTTGGCGTGTAGATAGCGTCTGATGGTTGTTTTGGAGACTTCGTGACCCCAAGAAGCTACCATTTGTTGCAGTTCCGTAACAGTGAGCTTTGGAGAACTTTTTATTTCTCTTATCATCCTCCTCACTGTGCGTGGTGGCAAAATAAACTTGCGTCCTCGTCCAGACTTGTTTACCACTGTTCCAGTTGTTTTAAACTTCTTAATAATTCCTCTGACAGTAGATACGGACAGGTGTAGGTGAGTGGCTATTTTCTTGTAGCCATTGCCTGACCTGTGAAGGTCAACACACATCTGCCTTACTTGAATGCTATGTTCCTTTGTCTTTCCCATGTTGAAGAGAAATGGCCTCTGTGTCACGTCATAATTATACCCCAGGGAAACAGGAAGTTGTGAATTGCTAATTAAATGTTCCTACATACTTTGATTAACTTCGTAAACTACTGTAGAAGTGACAGAAATTCTTTAATTACATTTATTTCCTAAGAATTGTTAGGGGTGCCAATAATTGTGGAACAGGTGATTTTATGAAGAAAAATTATTTCTTAGTCAGGGATTTTATTTTCCCCCTAAAACTCTACTTGAGTTAAAGGTTACATTTTTCTACAATTTTCAGTGTGACAGTATGTTTCCACAATAAAAACTGAATTTATTTTAAGGCTTTTGACACATCTTAACCAGGGGTGCCAATAATTATGGAGGGCACTGTAACTGCAAGAAGAAAAGATATGTTAAGCCTGAAAATAGGGACATAAGGAGAAGAATGAACAGATTTCCCTAACTTTAGTGTGATATAGGATTGTTAGCATGTAAAATATCTTGGCAGCTTATTTCCAAATAGAGCTCAGTTGACCTTATTAAACTAATGCTTTAACTGTACCGGTCACTCAACATCTCTCCCTCAGATTTCTGTGTTTATCCTCTAAACTCCTGTGAGAGAGGCATCCGACAAGCTAACAGCCCCACACATCACAGACCGTAGTTAGCTAGGCAAGCTAGCAGGTTTCTGCTTTTCTGTTGTTCAAACACCAGTCAGTCTCTCGACGTCTCCCGTTCAGATTTCAGCCCATCATGGTCAGCCCAGGTCAGCTGGAGTGAACGGGTCATCCAGCAGAGCTATTAAGTTAGCCTATGCTCGTGCAAATGTAGTTAAGCTACCTAGCTAGTTAGCTAACTAGGTTATTTACAGAGCCAGCAACTCTAACAAGTGTACACACTAGTTTATTATACCATAAATTCGATGCCATCTCACAATTGTAATTTAGCTAAAAGGCTGCCTCTCATTTTTTTGTGAGAGCAAACAAAAAGAGGGGCCTCGCTTGCAAGCTAGCTAACTTGCTCGCTAGCTCGCTTAGCTAACTTAACTGTAAGCAAATGATGCTTATTTTCGTTACTCGACATACGAGTTCAACAATAAAACAATAATTTATTCACCAAATGCATTTTCAATCCCTCCAAAGTTTCTAGAAGCGGCTTTAGGCGCGCAGTTATCAGCTTCGCGGTGAGAAATTGGTGACGGCTCAGAGCTCAATACGGGTGTAATCTGCTCTCCTCAATACGGGTGGAATCTTCCTGTACACCTTTTGCTGACACATCAGAGAACCTCGCCTCTATCCATACCTCAACAGCTAAATCTGTAATTTAAGCCCTAGCTATGCTTCTATGCTGATCCAAATTAAAATGCATTCACTAGCTGCTAGCTTAAATTTGATTTACAGCACAGGAAATTTGTCATGTTTGGTAGCTGCAGTAACTGAAATGAATGGGCAACTGCCAGTTGGAAATAGTTTGTTTCCTTGCAATGATTAAAAAGGTCTTACCTCTGGTAAATTGTAGGATTGCAACCCCTGAAATGTGTAATCATTGGTGTCCATGAGGCACCATGAGGTATCACAACGAATTTCATTCGACCAAAATTACATATAATGCAATTAATAATTATTGGATTCAGCTCAGTTTGGTTTCTAACTGAACATAGTTAGAACTTTTTTATTATGTAGAGGTTGCTATTAGTTATTTAGTAAATATTAATTAACCCCAGTCTCACTTTTTACCATGTAGTTACTGAATAATACGCATTAATATGTGATAAGCCTGAGATTTTAAGAGGTTAAGGACCAGATTTTGCCTGCTGCATTTTACCACCTTTCATGGTAGTCATAACATATAATATTCTGGACCTGTTTTGGAGCTCCCTCAGTTTAACTATATATTTTTCTTAAATTTTGAGGAGCAGTTTCTTTGCTCATGCCAAGATAAGTACAGATAAGTCCTCATAAGTAGCTGACCAGTATTGTCACCTTCTAGGCCATAGCTATTCTTCTTCCCTCTAGATAGTTATCACACCCTGCTTCACATCCACAACATTGTACACCATATTATCTTGTTTGACCTGCCACACATAGTTATGTACATTAGTTGTCTCTACATAATCTATATCGCTGCTGTTGGAAGAAAACCTCGTAGCTCCAAAATGAAAACTTTAAAGGACAAGGAAAAAACACACTTTGGTTTCAATGGAAGTCAATGGAACCAGACGTTTTCTCAAGTAATTTTGGGCCATTTCTTTTGGTCCAATCATCATGAAATTTCCACACAATGTAAAAAACAACATTCCTTTTCAAATTATATCAAAAACTGAAAAACAACAAAAATGGAGATACGAGGTTTTCTTCTGACAGCAGCGATATACTACTTATGTATTGTGCATTGTCTGTAAAAAATATATGTGCATTAACAATATATTAAATATTATACTAGAGAAACACCAATGGCTGGAACCAAATTCCTTGTGTGTGTCAATATACTTGGCCAATAAATCTGATTCTAATTCAATGTGATTCTGAGGAATCATATTTGTAAGAAAATGTGTATGATTTACAAAATCTCATACTCGATTTTCATCTTCATAGATGAGCAAGCAAGCCAACGTTGTTATTGTCAGTTCTATGTAATGATTTGATATAAAGAAAGCTGCAGTTGTGTGTTTTATCTCAGTAACGCTGTCTTTGTGGAGAAGTGTGAGTTTTTCACAGCGAGAGTCCTCATTCCTCCACTTTTATTCCATATTGCTCAACAACATTTCACACAGATAAACTGGGTCTCTGTAGTCTATCTGATCACAGCTATGGGGAGCAAAATATTTTAATTGATTATGTTATTTTAAAATCACCACCAGCAGAATGACAACTAGGAGGCTAACAGAAAAAAGAGATGACACAAGTTTGGAAAAAAAGGAAGATCAGACATCATACAAACCCTGGTCCTAATCCTAACCCTAACCTCAACCTCTACCCAAAACCTAGTCCTAACCTTCATATGTTTTAGCCATGTTACTGAGACTCTGTTGAGTGTTTCATCTAAAAGGACCACTCAAAAAGTGTCACCACTAATAAAAAAAATAATAAAAAAAATACATATGAATTTCTGATTGCTTGAAATTATTAGTGAGTTCACAGATCAGTGGTTCACCAGACCGAGCACTCTAAGAAGAGCTATGGATGGGAAATTAAACAAAAGTATTTATATGAATGGTGAGAGTGAAGAGCTCAGTGCACAGGCTGGATTTTTATCAAATTCTACAGGTTTTCCAGCACCTATCTCCATATTTCTGCTAGGATTAAGTGGACAAGTATGGTTTTCATGATTTTTATTATATTCCACTTTTTAGAAAAATGAGTGAGGAAAGTGAAATGAAATATTTACAGTTTTTCTTTCCTCTGGATGGTTTAAGACTTCTACACAGCGATGTATGTCACATGTGCTGGGTGCGGTGGTGGGTTTGACATTTCGGTGGGAATTCAGTGCTTAAATGTGTTTCTCATTGGTGCAGGGGTATCGCGCCTTATACTGTGACACACACAACTCCCTTTGAAGGAGTTGAAGCCCCAGCTTGAACTAGAAAACACAAACAAATGTTTGCCACCAACCACGTTTGAGTCACCGCTGACAAACAATGAGTCATGTGATCCACACTAACAGCTACTCAGAAAAAAATGATGCACTGAATTTACCTGATTCAAATGTCTACATCCTTTACATATTGATTAAATGCACTACATGTCTGAAAGTATCCTGTAAGTAAATCCAGCTACAATTGTGCCTAAGGTCACCATGCCCAAAGCCAAGTGTGGGCTAGAGTGTTACGCAGCCCCCCATTAGGCTATGAATCAGTGGAGCTGTGTTCTCTGGAGTGATGGACCTTCATCCAATATCTTTGGGATGAGTTAGAGTGATCCAGAACTGACCATCCAACATCGGTACCTGACCTCACTAATGCTCAATCAAATCCTCACAGCAATGTTCCAAAATCTAGTGTAAAGTCTTGCCAGAAAAAAAATAGGCTGTTGCTGCAAAAAAGGAGAGCAAACTTACTTTTAATACCCTTCATAACAGAAGAAACACCAAAGTCTACAAACTTTATCACATCAATGCGACCTTTTCTTCAGTTTACAATGACTGTAGTAATACATTTAAGAATGTCTCCATTAACTGATTAAAATGTGCCCCCAGAGTAGCTGGTGAGTATGCATGTTCATGTTCATGTCAGTAACATGGATCAGCATGTGGAATCTTTGTGAGCCACTGTGTTTCAAATCACTACATAAAAGGAGCTTCATGCTGCCTTTATTGATGGATGCACTGTGATAATTTCTGAATGAGTGTGTCCACACATTCAGGTCACCATGAAAAGGTTTTACTGGAGAACCAATAATACCAATAAATACCCCTTAAGGGTGAAGTATATTCTTAGTCATGTGTTTGCTTTAAAAAAAAAATTAATAAAAATGTTCATCATCGTTAATTTGCATTCTTTATGCTAAAAACAGCAAGTAGATCTTGTTTTTGGTCATCACAACAATGTCATCTGTGACATTTGACAGCAATCGGACAAATAGTTCCCCAGATTCTCAAAGAAGATGATTTTGTACCACTGATATATATATATATATATATATATATATATATATATATATATATATATGTATGTATAATAGTGATTTTATGGATGTTAGTGTATTTGTTTAACCATTTTCAAACCTCTCCTCGAGGAAGGAGGAAGCCCAGTATTATATGTAGTTTAAAGGCAACTCCTGGTTTGACCAATCAGAGCTTCATTAAATTGTGCTCATAATATAATTGATGACAATAACAAGTCTCTGTGGTGGCTATGAAGGTGTCAAGGAAGAATATGGACCCAAGAAATTCTTGTTAGTTTTTATTGTTTTTATGTTTATTTGAATTATGAATATGACGTTATTCTAATGTATATTGTGATAAACTCACTGCTGAGGTAAATTGTTTAAAAAATAGCTTAGATGCATAAAACTTTCACACAGTACTATATACATACATGCGGCTATCAACTGAATTGTTTGCAAAAGTACATGCTGGAGAAAAAGTTAGCATTTTCATTGTGTAGGTTGGTATTATAAAATAAATATGCTATCAGTGTCAAAGTATTCAAAATTATCCAACAAAAAACAAAATGTGTCAGCTTGTGCTCTGCTTTCCTTTGCATTAAAACATGGAAGTAGTTATGTTGTGCTACAGCATGAATTCTGCTTCGTGGTCTCTTATACAGGTTATAAGTCTGTATTTTACACTCAGACTTTCTGCAGTGAAGCACAATGCATGTGTATAAGTGTATATCAATGTGTGTATAAGCATTATTATGGCAGACGGTAGCCCAGAAAAAGCTTCATCATCACGCAGTAGGAAAATCTAAGTGGCTCACACATCACAGTGCTGGGCAGAACTCATGCCAGCTGCTGGTTTCTCAGCTTTCCTTCTAGAGCCTCTTAAACCTTTTTCTTCTTTCGTTTTACTAGCGCTCTGTTTTTTCCTCTCCTCTGTGTAAAATGTGTTTCATTAGGATAGCTCTGATCCACAGACTGCACAGATTTGAAGAAGTGGGTCTGGTGCAGTTTGGTGCAAACTCAGGCATTGCTATAAGGCCTGTTCTTACATTCTGTTGAATTGTTTCTCACTCTTTGCTCATAGAACTCAGCAGAGACTCTGTGAGGAAAGTCCATATCCTGAACGTTCAATCCATCTCAAATTTGTGTTTGTTGGTAGAAGAGAACACATTTTATTCTGATTTGAATTTAATGACTAGTTTTTGTTTTGTTGCTGAAAGAAAAACTATTCCTCATCTTTTGATATTGAAATTAAAAAAGGGTTGCAAAAGAAGACCTGTTGATACAGAATATAGTGAATAGAATGTAAATTTAATGTAAATTGTATGCATGTATTGTGTAATTACATTTAAACCGCATAGTGCAATGACAGTAATAAGAGCTATACATCTACAGGCCAAATCAACCCTTACTTTTACACTTTTACATAGGTTTCTGCACTATTCATGTTCTCCAAAAAAAGAAATTTTATATAAAACCATTCTACGCCACTCAGCAAACCACACAAAAATAAGGGAGTGTTTATGTGTGTTTGAGGAAAATACTGAATGAAACAGTCATAAAAGTGTCCTGTGACAAAGAGTAGTGATTGTTTAAAGCAAGAGAGTCATAAGCATCTTGGCTTCTAATTTTATTTTCTAGATAAAGTTTGATGAATCACATAAAACTATTTTTTCCCCCGAATGCAGATTGAAGATAATCGGACTAGTTTAGCAAAAATGAACACAAGGGGCACCCAAATATTTTGGCTTATTGAGAAGTACACCAAGAACAAAATAACAAACCAGGCCTGGGAAATCTTACAGAGTTCTTGCAGTCTCTTCTACTGTAAAAACAAGCCAATAAACAGCCTTCAAGAGTCTCTAAAAGAATTGCATCTAATACATTATTAAACAGACTGAAAAGTGAAATGTCATGTAATTATTTATTAAAGCACTTCTTCAAAAGCAGCTATTGTCACTGTTGTATTGGCACGCCTCTGTTTGATCTCCTTTGTAAACTTGTCCTACTTGTATTTCAACTGCACTCTCTGTTATGGTGCAGATGAGGAAGGGTTCCTGTTTTGAGTCTTGGTTCCTCTCAGTGATTATTTCTCATATTTTTAGGGAGTTGGATCCTCTCAGTGGTCTAAATGCTCTAAGAGAGTTTCAGTTGGTTCCTACCAGTGACTCTACATTGTACTTTTAACGAATTTCCCATTTAAAAAATTGCCTCTTCTCAGTGGATCTCCGCGTTCTATCACAGAGTATCTCCTTTTCTCCTTTTGATTCCTCTCATTGGTTCTCGCTGGGCTTCTAGAGAGTTTCTAATTTTGAGTTTTGGTTTCTCTTAGTGGTTCTTCCTTAGCTTTTAGCAAATTTTTTAGTTTGATTTTTGGTTCCTCTCAGTGGTTTTTCCTTAGGTTTTAGAGTTTCTTAGTTTGAGATTCAGCTCCTCTCAGTAGTTCTTTCTTTTCTCGTTTTGAGTCATGGTTCTTCTCAGTGGTTGTTCCTCATGTTTTTGGATAGTTTCTCATTTTGAGTATTAGTTCCACTCAGTGATTTCTCTTGATACTCTTAGGGAGTTTCTCCCCATGTTTCTTCCTCATGCTTCTAGATAGTTTCTCTGTTTAAATTCTTGATTCCTCTATGTTATTATTCCTCATGCTTGTTTGGAGTTTTGCCATTTAATTTCTCGATTAAATCCTGTTTTGGGACAATGTCTGCTCTAAAATGCTCTAAAATATGTATTCTGGCAGTGCCGTGTTTAGCTCACACGGTAGACGGCTCTGTTTGATGCAGCTGTGCCTGTGATATGTTGGGAGGGTATGGAACAAATTAAATGGTGATGGTAAGGTAGCTTGACGCAGACATTACTGCACGGATGGCTTCATAAAAACATTACAGGACAGGTTTATGGGGCATTGTGAAAACTTATAAAAAGGAGTCTTTGGATATGGTCACAATCTGTAAAAGTGCTTGAAAAAATACTTTTAACCTTGGCATGTACAGTTCACTCTAAATGGATAAAAGATTAAAAGCAACTTTTTAGAAAACATGATAATTGTACTTTATCAAGGACTTATGGCGAGTACTGTGTTTATGAACCCAGAACAGATGGGTTTGTTCTTAAATGTGTGCAACAGTTTTACTGCAGCTTTAATCAGATCCACCTCACTCCATTTAGAAGCAGCTGAGGGCTTCATCAACTCTAGGAAAGTAGATGTCAATGAATGTGTTATATTGTAATACATTCTCAGTATCACATTAAAAGCCTGCAGTTATAAAATGTCAGCTGTCCTTCACATTGTGTGAACATTTTGATAATTATTTGACCAATGGATAATCAAAATTTGCCTTCTTACATGTTTTCTGTTCTTGTGTAACGGCTATGTACAAGGCTGTATTATCTCCAAAAGCCATATGAGGAAAGACATGCATCTCTTATTCACCTCACAGAAATGAAGTGCAGCTACTTACAGCTACTATCCAAAATCAAATTTCTTGGCTCCATAAGACTCTGGAACAGTACTGTACAACTATATACATTACCTTCATTACAACATTGCAGCTTCCACTCTTTTCAGGAGACTCACTGACAGTTTCTCTAAGAAATCTGGCACACCTCCAAAGTTCAGTCTTAGAAGTCGATTGATCATTTTATTAAGTAATCAAACACATTCAGAGATGTTGAGGTCTGAAGCAGCTAGATTTTCTCCTTTCTCTCAAAGATGAAAGCTTTAAACAGGACATTTTTATTATTATTGATTATCATTATTATTTTTGGTGGCCTAAATTTCACTCTCTCCATATATATATATATATATATATATATATATATATATATATATATATTTATATATATATATATATATATTTATATATATACAGAGAGAAAGAGAGAGAGAGAGAATAATTTTCAGTTTTTGGAGTCATTTCAAAATGCCCTTTTCATTGTGTGTAAGTGTCATGATGAACAGACCAAAATAAATGGCCCAGAATGACATGGAAAAACATCTGTTTCCATTGACTTAATGTATTTTTTTCCCTCTTCTGTAAAGTTACCATTTTAGAGATACAAGGTTTTGTTTCGACAGCAGATATATACACACACACACACACACATATATGTATATACCTATATGTTCAGGTCAGAAGTGAGCGGTCAGTAGGGATTGTTGGGGAATTGGGGAGAGAGCCGAAATGTACATCAGCACTCGTCCCTCCCTCCCTCTCACCCTCCCTCCATGTCTTACGCCATCTACTCCTCTATTAATCACTCCCTCTGTTCAGCATAACTAGAGAAAGATGTGCTGATCCTGACCTGCTTTAAAACTCACCGGCAGACACAATTAAACAGAGAATGAGAGACAAATCCAACAAAGTCGATTTTTATTTAGTCGCTTGTTTACAGGCCAGGGTGTCAGAGTATGTGGATTAAAGAGGGGTGAAAAACAATCTAATGTGAGACAAATTTGAGTTTTTTTGTTTAGGGTGGAGATGAGGGATGGTGGATAAATTAAATTAGGCGGAGCGGGATGACTCTGTGTGAGAAATGAAATGTCACCCTCTCCTCGGCTGAAAATGTGAAACATGTGAATGTTAAACAGTTGCGGTTTCGACGTCACTGGCTTTGTAGAAAAAAAAACTCCTCCTTCTTTTTTTCCATCTTCAAAACGCTGACTCCACTCACACACTCAAGTGTGCGTCTCGCATAAATCATTACTGCGCCGGGATGAGCCCACCATGGACTAAAACACACACATTTTCCCCCACTGATAGACACAGCCCTTCCCTGTTGCTTCCACACGTTTGAGCTCATGCTCTCTTTCCTTCTTTTTGCTTGTCGTTCCTTTGATATGTACCACACAGCTGCATGCTCTAATGAGAATAGAGGCCATAAATCCTGAAGTACTTCATGTGTGGGGACAGCAAGTGTTTCAAGTGGTCATTAATTGAAGAAAGATTCATTGAGCTGTAGGACATTGTGCAGTGGAAGCCGAGCGGCTGGCTAATCTGGCTAACTGCAGTGCCGTGTTCTGACTAGTCTCAATTTGCTTTTTTTTTG
Source organism: Pygocentrus nattereri (assembly GCF_015220715.1). Classification (NCBI taxonomy): domain Eukaryota; kingdom Metazoa; phylum Chordata; class Actinopteri; order Characiformes; family Serrasalmidae; genus Pygocentrus; species Pygocentrus nattereri. Next base: position 31,262,374 of record NC_051218.1, on the reverse strand, counting down.
TCCACAATTTCTGCATAATTCAGAGACGTAAACAAAGTCATTCAGACTGGTTTGGTGTGGAATGCTCTACTCTTTCCTTAATCCTTACTTTATTTTCTAATTTTCCATCAACATTCCATATTACACTAAAACTCAGAAGACACATAATTTTGCATAATAATTAAAATGGCTGTTTTTGTGTTGTAGTCATGGTGACCCCTGGTTCCTATCATCACCACTGTAAAGAGATCTGAACCATTTCACACCAAACCAGCCTGTTTTATCTTTGATTATTCAGAAAATTTGAAATATTGGTGGAATTTCCCTTAAGTGTTGCCAAGAACTGCCTACTTTGAGAAGAAAGGCCATTTGACTAACAGCAACCAATCACAGACCATTGTTTTAGCATGACGTGCATGGGGAGGTGATTTTTGAAAACAGGGCTGCCACCAAAACAGACTCATATGAAAGAAATGTGTTGGCAAATGGAAGGATATCTCGCTTTAATGCTAGTAAATGCTTTAAAGACAACTTCTAAATAGCTTTAAAAGAGGGGATGCCCTGAAAAACATTCTTTTCTTCAGTCTAGTGACTGTCTCACTCTGAAAGGCTCAGTCACTCTTGCGATTGTGTTTTCCATCTGACAGACACAACCTGCTGCAGGACTACAGCGATAGCCAACTTGCACAGTTCTGATAATTGTGGCCAACTTAACATGCAAATAATATCAGTATGACAGGTAGGTGGAGTGTCTGAGGCTGTGACTACATGCCCACTAACTTTTTATTGTACATCTGAAGAAATAACTACAGGAAAAAATCCATTTACTCTCCATTTACTCTAAATGTTGTCAAAGTTTGCTTCTTTAGCTGTAGAAGCTACAAGACTAACTGAGTAATGTAAGATAATACTGTACCAGTCAGTGTGGTTCTATGTACATGTCTAAGTCATCACACGCTCGCCTCACTGTGAGTTGTTCAGTAATCTCTAATAGACTTGACTGTGTGCTTTCTGTGCTCTCATTAAACAGGTTAACCCTCCTAGATCCACAATGCCTCAAAACGCCTCTCGCTATATTTTAATAAATTATTTCTGACTCATAGCTCACTGAAACAAGAGAAGAGACTGTGTGGGAAGTGTAGAGACTAAACTTTCAGTCCAGACCACATTAGTGTTTCTGAGTAAAAGAGTTTTATTATTATGAATTGAATTTGATGTTGTTGGTGTGTGTGGGTGTGTATTTTGCAGAATGAAAAAAACATCTTTTAGATTTTTCCTCATCTAAACAAATGCAAAAAGAACTCTGAAGTGTGGACTCAAACCTACTAATGCAGAACAAAAATTAAATGTAATTGCATTTGAATTATATGGGCAAGTATTTTAGTTGTTTCATGTGGTAACAAGGACATTAACTAGTTTTATTCAAAAATTAGGAATGAGGTAATAAAAAAAAATGAAATTTTGAATAAAACATCTATACACTAATACACATAACACACACACACACACACACACACACACACACACACACACACACACACACACATATATACATATATATATATATATATATATATATATATATATACACACACACACACACACACACACACGCACACACAATTACATGCTTTAACGTACAAGTACTATAGCAAAATAATAGTAATAGCTGCAGATTTTATGTACTTCTGTCAAGGTTTGTACTCCCTGTACAGTGAATGTAAACGCACCCTAAATCACTCCGTCCTCTCCAGCCCAGACGCTGATAGTAAAACCATTAGCTGCAGATGCATTGTGGGTGTAGATGAAGTCTTTATGTTTTGGGGGCCTGAGTGCTCTCAGGTTTCTCTCAGGCGTGAGGAAGGCCGTCCCAGATCACAGACGTGAGTAACTCGACTTCACGCTCACCTCTCCCTCCCAGAGTGAACACACACGTCTTGATGAGAAATCGGCTATTTGCGTTGGCTATGATGGCTGTAAACGTTTTATCTTAAAGAACCCACATCTGGGCAGTTTTACGTGACTTATTCACTGTTTTAGTTAATAGTCTCCAACAGTGCTGCACTCAAGTGTGAAACGGTGACTGTACTTTTATTAGCTGAGCCAGTCATGGTTAGCAAGACTAGCCTAGCTACACACTTAAAAAGATTGTTCTTTAAGAGGTTTTTAGTAAAGGGAATGGTAATGTTTAGAACCATGAGTTCTATATAGAACTTTTTGATGCTTAAATGTTTATCTGTATGGTGAAATGATGCTTCAGATTGATGGAGAATGTGTTGTATATGGTTGTGAAAAAGGTTCATAAGAATACAAGAACCCAATTTTGCTATAATAATAATAATAATAATAATAATAATAAAAAATTGCTTATTAGCTACAATAGTAATAGTGGTATGAGTATTTCTGGTGAGGTCTATGAGCAGTTTTGCCTCCATAGAACTGTGACACCATAGAGCCACTCAGGGTAGAGAAATATAACACTGTAGTAAAACAAAATATAAATAACATTTAACTCATTCAAACATGGACATTGAGGCCAGTGACTGACCGCACACATGCTGTTCAGTTTTCAGTGTATTCTTGGAACATCTACATTCACACAAACACACACACTCTCTCTCACACACACAAACACACACACACACACACACACACACACACACACACACACACACACACACACACACACACACACACACACACACACACACACACACACTCAGACACTCAGCATGGTGCACATGCTCAAAGGTGATGATATGGCTGAAAGTAGAATATCCATCACTGCGCTCCTCAGGAGCTCCTGTCATTCTGCAAACACACACACACACACACACACACACACACACACACACACACACACACACTCACTCGATCACTCTGTCGTCTGGCTCCTCTCTGATATTCACCACATTCATTCTCAGCTCTAACAGAGAGCACTGACAGACTGGTCATCACACACACACACCCACCCGCACACACACACACACACACACCCACCCACACACACACAGGTTTCTTGTCATACAATGTCAGGGTATTTATTACATATATGTATGTGTCTATGTGTAACAATAATATATCACATATGCGTTACATATACACTATATTGCCAGAAGTATTCGCTCATCTGCCTTCACACATATATGAACTTGAGTGACATCCCATTGTTAATCTATAGGGTTTAATATGTCAGCCCACCCTTTGCAGCTATAACAGCTTCAACTCTTCTGGCACAGTTTTCCACAAGGTTTCGGAGTGTGTTAATGGGAATTTTTGAACATTCTTCCAGAAGCTCATTTGTGAGGTCAGACGAGAAGGCCTGGCTTGCAGACTCCACTCTAATTCATCCGAAAGGTGTTCTATCGGGTTGAAGTCAGGACTAGATCAGGATCTATCTATCTATCTATCTATCTATCTATCTATCTATCTATCTATCTATCTATCTATCTATCTATTTATCTATCTATCTATCTATATAAAGGTATAAAGTTAAGTTCTGACAGTGAAGATTGTGTATAATTAACAGGTAATAAGTGTGGACTGTGCAGATATATATGAGTGTACGTATTGCTTTAAGGGTGATATATATCTGGCAGTGTCCTGTGAAAACGCTGATGAGAGCCTCTGGTTTAAGGAACACGGTGCTGGCGTGTTCTGAGCTGGGTTTGAATGTCTGCCTCGTTCTGTGTCTGCTGCAGTCGAACATGAGTTTTCCACTGCAGAAAAAAAATCTTCCCACCCGAACTGAGCAGAGAGAGAGAGAGAGAACACTGCGGCTCTCACAGCAAACCAGCCGGGCCATTAACACCACTTTAAAGCACAGCTGGGAAAGAACAGCCTCACCAGATAATCTCCGCCCAGCTAATCTCAGCCCAAACTCACCTAATCTGCCTCATTTATCTAATCCACATTTATATCATCTAGACTCATTTAATCTCAGACAAAATGCACAGAGTGGGGGTGTGTGCATGTGCATGTGTGTGGAATGTGTGTGTGTGTGTTGTGTTGTTGTTTCATGTTTCACTTCTGTCTCTTCACTTTCCTTTCAGTCATCTGAGAGAGAGAAAGAAGAAAAGGAAGTAGAGAGAAAGGAGAAAATATAGCAGATGAACAGAGAATGTTTAAAATATTTTAGAACATTTAAAAAGAAAGAGGAGAGTGTAAGAGAAAGAATGAAGCAGAAAGAGAGGGAGAGCAAGTGAATGAGACATGAAGAATGAAGGGTGAGTGAGAGAGAGGGGGGGGGGTGTGAGAGTGAGACTGAGAGACATGGAGACAGAGAGGGTGAGAGAGAGAAAACGAGATTGAGACAGGGTAAGAGAGAGAGAGAGTGAATGAGTTTTGCTGTGTGCAGATGAGGTTGATGGAGGAGATGATTTTTGGTTTCTTTTTCAAGGCCACTGTAATTTACCCCAGCTTTATAAATCTGTATAAATAATAAAAGAAACTGCACTTCGGAAACTATTTGCCAGCTCGGTTGGCGCTGCAGGCGCTCGGTCGGCCACAGACAGAGTTTATACCTCCAGCATCTGCGTATTACTGTTCTTAACATGTAACAAGGGCCACTGTAATCACTGCAGCAGCTTCAATTCAACAGCAGCTCCTCAGCACAGGCCTCAGCTCAGTCTGTTCTGGACAGACATTCATTCAGATTCAGACTTATATTCAGACATATTATCCCTCTATCACACACTCATCTACAGCTGTACTTCTGCTTCTCTGCCACACTCTCTCACATAGCATCCCTCACATTTTCACACTTCTCCTTCTTTCCTCCCTCTCTTTCTGTCTCTCTTGTTCTCTTGTCTGTTACTCTTTCCTTTTACTCTCTGTTTTTCTTTGTGTATCCCTCCTCTTTCTTTTTTCCTCTCTGTTGCTGTTTCTCACTGCTCCTCTTTTGCTCTCTCTCTCTTTCTCTCTCTCTCTCTCTCTCTCTCTCTATCTCTCTCTCTTTCTTTATCTGTTTCTCTCTCTTCCATTCTCTCACCCACTTTTTCTGATTCTCTCTCTCCCTTTTTGTCTGTTACTCTCTATTGCTCTATTTCTATCCTCTCTTTCCCCTTTTCTCACTCTTTGTCTTTCCATCTTTTTGTTTTTCTGTGTATCTTTCCCTCCCTCTTTCATTTTCCCTCTCTGTTGCTGTTTTTCTCTTTTCCCCTTTCCTTCTCTCTCTCTTTCCCTATTTTGCTCTCTCTCTCTCTCCCTCTCTCTCTCTCTCTCTCTCTCTCTCTCTCTTTCTCTCTTTGGCTGAGCTGTGTTTACGACTGATTTTATTTTTGCTTGTTTTCGGATTGACACAATTTTTCGTCTGCTGTAAAATGTAAATAGAAAGTAAATTGAAGAAAATAACAGGAAAACGCAATGTTTTTGGATGCCGTCCAGCAGGAGGAGGGACGAGTTTGATTTGGAGACGCTGCCTCATGCTGAGAGGTCAGAAAAGTTTTGACTGCTTTTCTCTGGATTTTGTTAACACAGGAAATGTCCCATGTAGACATGCTGCGCGAATGGACAGCGAGCAGTCAGGCATCCGCTGGAGGTTTGAAATGCTCTGCGAGAGCAGCGGGATGGCAATTGATCTAAATAAACACCACCAGGTGTGATAACAGGACAAAAACAATGATAATGATTGGTGTAAAGCTGTGTGTCCAGGTGTTACTCATTTATTTCCCATGCTTTTGTGGTAGAGGCAGGCAGGTGCGCTGATGTTTACTTGCAGATGTTTCAAATCAACTTAAAAATAGATGCATTTTAAAAGCTTTGGACACCGTTTCTGGCCCTGAGTCTGTGCCTGCAGATGTTTTTAATTTCTTTTAAAAATTAAGGCATGAATGATGTATTGGAGAGCATTTCTCACTCAGTGATTCATCTATTTTTAAATAAACATTACAGATAAACAACATCCAACTCCCCCACCATACATGATGTGAAGTATGTATTTCATATACATTTTGTATATAGGACATAAGCAAGCATACAATGTACCTATAAATTATAGTGTTTTATCCATATAGTAGGTATTATTATTATCAGCACTGCAGTGACACTGATGTGGTGGTGGTGTGTTAGTAAACACCTCATTGTTGCTGCGGGACTGGGAACCAAAAACATCCAGCCAACAGCATCCTGTGGGCAGTGTCCTGTGACCACTGATGAAGGACTAGAGCATAACCATCACCAAATGTGCCACAACAATCTAGAAGGTGGACCAACAAGGTAGGAGTGTCTGAATGTTTAACACAGTGTTTAACACTCCAGCAGCACTGCTGTGGTCAGAATGATCCACCACCCAAATAACATCTGCTTTGTGGGGGTCCTGTGGGGGTGTGAAGAACACATTTTATTTGCTCAAAAAACACTAATATAACAATAAATGCAAATGAAATTGATAAAATAAGTATTATATGTACATCTTGCCGTTTCCTGGGCTCTCCTCAAGGAAGCTCCATATCATTTGTAATAAACTTCCAATACCTTTTTTTTAATCTAACCAATATTTCAATAAATTAACCCTTGTGTGGTGTTTGTGTTTTTGTTAGTCAGCTGCATTGTTGTTTTTTTGTTGTTGTTTGTTTCTTTTTAATCAATGCAGCCATAACAATTTATGTAAAAATACCACATGTTTAAAATATCACAAGTGGCCAGTGTAGGGTTTTCCTTTAGCAGCTGTAGCCAGTCAGCAGCCTGTCCACCCTCACACACACACACACACACACACACACACACACACACACACACACACTAACAGCAGGCCATATAGGAGGAGAACAGAGTCAAGGACACAGCACTTCCACACTTTTATTGTCTGCAGGTTCACCACAACACCACATGTGTAATATAAATGTGTAGCGGATGAACAGTGAGAAGTCGCTGAATGTGTTGTTTAATATGTTCTTCAAATAAATTGAGCAAAGATCAAGGAAACTGAGGTTAAATTTTAATAAATTATTTCAATTTTATTTGGGTAAACATTTAAAATGGGTAACACACAGGAGCTGTTGATCATGCAGTAAAACACCTTGCCGATATGCAGAGTGAAATATAAAGAAAGACATTTGCCTTGTTCTATATGAGTATATTTATGTATTATATTTATATATTATATTATATTTATGTCTCATATGTGTTGAAAATATTTGAAGTGTCCCAGTCCAAAGTTCTATATGTCCCTTTGTAACAATTTTACAGAGTATAATGACTGTCTGAAAAGAGTAACGGCAGTTGTGTACTGGGAAATATGTTTTTTTCTGATACAGGTGATAAATTAATTGATTAATCATAATAAAACATTGATATTTCACATAGGTGTAAAGCTCACTTCACAATGTCTGTCAAGAGAAAAATATGAATGTCTATAATGTGAAACCCCTCAAACCTTTCATATGTAAGTTATGATATTAAAAAAGATGGTTCTTCAAGAGTTCATTATTAAAGACAGTGGTTCTACATAGAAACATTAAATGAACATTAAACGGCCCCATATTCCCATTATGTAAGGAATGCTTTATAAGGGCAGGAGAGTTCTACTGGTTCTGTTGGTTCTGTAGGTTTTTTCTGTTTTTCCTCTGAAAACAAACACAGACTCTTAGTAAAGCTCGGCGAGTGCTCGGCTCTTCTACGGCTCGGTGGTCAGGACTGATCTTTTATACTAATTTTGGATTAATGGATTAACGCAGACGCTCAGACGTTACGCACTTAAATTTTCATGCACGCCCACACACGCGCACACACACACACACACACATACACACACACACACACGCACACACACACTCACACACACACACAAACACACACACACACACACACACACACACACACACACACACACACACACACAGTGGGTGAACAGAGGATCTGCAACAGTGCATAAACACAGCGAGTGTGTGTGGAGGGCTTGCCACAGCCAGCCCAACTTTAATCCCCCTTAATGCTCAGAGTCAACCTACTCTCCAATCACAGTCCAGCTTTAATCTCTGACCAAGCTGGACAAGAGCTCCTCCAACACCCCTAAACCACTCCACAGAGAGAGAGAGAGAGAGAGAGAGAGAGAGAGAGAATGTGAATGCGTCCCTACATGTTAAAAAAAATGTTAATGTGCTGTGAGCATCCTGACCAATCACAGCTCATTCTGTGTTAGTCAAGACATTTACAGAAATAGAACCATGGCTCTTAGAGCTAGGTCTTCAGTTCAATTTTGGTGCTGTAAAGAACCATTTTCCAAAATTTTTCCCATCATAGTAAGCATTAAAAATACCATTTAAAATGTCAATTTGATATAAAAGGCCGTTTATTTGGACAATAAATGTTTATTTGCTCAAAAAAATAGTATTTTTATATTAACATAGCATTACAATTATTACAATGATCAAATTTTGATTGTATGTTTGCACATCTTTTTAAACTTTCCTTTAAAGGCTCTTCATATAACACGATGCTCATATGTTTCATATGTGCTCCATTATCTTCATCACTACTTTCGAAAACTGCTGCAGCAACTTAAGCAGCTGTAAACTCTCTGCATGCCATTTCACATGTGTCTCTGATGTGGACTGAATGAAGAATGAAGGGTTTCTGGCGTGATGGGTCAGTCCTTAGTGATTTCCTGAGTGTTCATTGGTCAGTTTCACACAAAATGTAGATGGCCACACAAACATACCAGTTCCACACGGTAAGATGCAGATGACGTGTATCTCAGCCCCTCTTCATAGCCTCATAACTCTGGATGTGAGTCACATAGGATCTCATGACAAGATGGAATGGCAAGTCAACTCTACAAATACAGGAAATGTTTGAACTGGATTTCTGTGATTGATTATCACCAAGATACAGAAGCATACATCTGAGCTCGTATGTGTCAGTTTTACAGTGACTCTTTCAATAAAGAGCTCTGTAATAGAGATGCTACTGCTGTTTTCAGTTCCTAACAGCTTACCCAAACCTGATTAGAATATGACTCATATTCATAGTCAATGACATATCTAGAACTTCTAGAAGGACAGGAATGTTGAATGTTGTTCATTTTCCTTGCAATCTTGGTCGCATCAACTGTATATCAAAAATGATGATTCCACTGAGCCATTACCACTTCTTAAAAAACTTTAAGATAGCAATTTTACAGGAGAAACACTTTCATATTATATAATTAGAATGAAGTAAACAATGTCAATTTTTTCCAATTAAATTTTGGACAAATTCTGCTGGTTCTTTCATTTATTTCTCCATTTCTACTCTTTTTCTTTCTGCCTCTCTTTCTCTGCCTATCTCCATGCCACGTTCTTGGTCTCTTTCTCTCTACTTCTCTCTCCACCTTTTTTTCTCTGTCTCTCTCTGCCTCTCTCTCTCTCTTTCTCTCCCTCTATCTTTCTATCATGAAAAGCAACAGTGCCAACACAATAAAACTGCACAACAGCAAAATGTTTATTACTTTTCCCAAAAGCAGACAAATAGAAAAATAGCACATTACAGCACAATATAATTAACTTATAAATGAATATAAAAAGTTGCTGAAGTAGCAGAGTTGCCTAGAAAGAATGAAGATCTATGTAAAGAGAACGGCCCAGTGCAGAAACTAACTGATATAATATTCCGTATTAATATAATTATAAATTATCTATGATGTGAACTCTGAGTCTTTAAGAACTTCACTCATTTAAAAGCTTGCCTCCCTGAGGACAACACAAATACGTCACAGAAGTTCCAAAAACAAACCCAAACAAAACAACTACAAGCTAAATGTTTAATTCACATTAAAAGCACAATAAACTCTGTCCAATGTGCTAAACATTCAGCTTTTATCACAGGGATTTGTTTTTCTTTGCTAAGAGCAGGCAGACGGTTCTCACAGCAAAGACAAATACTTAAAAATATTCTGGTTTTATTTCAATATGTGTGTTAGAGAGGCATTCATCTTTGAAATGTTATGCAAAACTACAGCTTTGAGAGATTTCTGTGAAGATTCTGTTATTTAATCATTGGATTATTTATTTGTAAAAAAAAAAAGTCTCATTGAATTACTACTCACACATTTTAGTATTCGTAAAATCAACAAAAGAAATCCTTATCGACAAATGCTTCCAGTTTTATCCAGCTGTGTTCCGGCTGCCACTTAAATCCAGTCTGGAAGGGTTCCCTGCGTGTAATGACTGCTTTTATAAGAGTTTAATTGAGAAATAAACTCTTTTTTTCCCTCTTCTCTCCTGATGGGAAGTGGCTTCCTGCTATGTGAGATGTAAGATGCAAAAGCCTACAAATAGCACTGCTATAAAGTCAAGAGTAAGTGTGTGCTTCAGAGAAACACTGTGTATTTAAAACATTTCTGTGGGTAGATGTGTATATAAACGTGTGGATATAATTAAAAACCACTTAAATGAGCATATGTTGAGTACATCAGTAGATTTATATGTGCCTATTATTATTACAATTGCAACTAAAGATTTCTAGAATTGATTAATTTTGATCATAAATTTCATATAAAGCAACAGAAGCCATATCGCCCCCTACACTTCGTGTAGTGTGTTGCAAAATGTTACAATGATTTTATTTGTCATATGACAATTATACTGAAAGAATAAAAGCTGTATCGCCCCCCTACATTTCCTGTATTGCATTACAGTCTGTGAGAATATTATAGAGTCATACGAACATTATAGAGTGCTTTTTAATCTTAGTAAATAAAAAGACTCTGCACTTGCTCCATATTTCTCAAATGTTTTATTCTTATTCATAAGTTTTATTCTCCTACAGAGCTGCAATGCTTCCTACACATATGATGTTAGTGGCATTTTGGTTATTTACTTGAATGCAATTCGACAGCTGGTTAGTATGTCATTTAGGGTCAGAAACCACAGATAAAGCATAGCTTTCAAGGGGTGGCTGGTGTGGTCAGTGCCAACCCTAAAATCAGGTGCCACACCCACATTTCTGAAATGTGATTGACCTCCACCTTACTGCGGAGTTGTTATTTGAACCTTTAAAAGGAGAGTTGTTTTGCTATTGGTGATCAGTGTTCAGCCTCTCTTAAACCCTTCAGCCCCCAGACCACATACTCATATTGCCACCTTGAAGAAATTACCTTCCATCCCATCTGCCACCCCTGGTAAAATTTCCTAGATGTGCCAGATTGTAGGACACTAAACATTTACATTTACAGCACTGTACATCATTTATACTACTTGCATTGTTTCAGTACCATCTACTTAATGTTATTATGAATTATATATTTTCCTAAATTGATATTATTGGATTTGTATGAAGAGAAATTCCCTGTATGTCTTGTACAAGGCAAATGAAACTATTATTCTGATTTGACAAAATCAATTTTGACTCTTATATAGAGAGTACCTTATAATTTACATTACTGAGGTAGGTGAAGGCAGTTTTAGGAGTCTGGCCCAAGGATATAATAAGCTGCTTTCCCAAGTGGAGATCGAATGCCTGTCTACAGGGCAGAAGTGCTACCCACTACACCATAGCAACCATAAGTTGTAGGTGTATGTTTTGGGTAAAGGGAAAATGTATGAATCAAACTTTTCAGCGAATTAGGATTTTAAATGCTGCTTTTCCACTGGCTTTGTCCCAGGGTCCCTCTCTAGATCCTTTATGAGCTGGGAAGTGACTGCAATCCCCCGTGCTTAACGTTCTGCTTCTCTCTCCTCTATACTCACCCTTTTTTTCTCTTCTTTCCAGCCTCAGAGAAAAATGTATGAGTGTAAAAAAGCAGGGCTGGATGGAGCGCAAAAAAACAATCCTCAGCAACTTTAAAAGGGCAAATCCTTTAATGCGTCTCGGGCCTTATCTGAAACACCTCTGTATCTGTCTCCTGCAGCAGGCCTTTGAAAGGCTGGGAAGGATGCTGGGCGGCTCCGGCGCTGGACGGATGAGTTATAGACCTCTAAAAGTCTGAGAATCTCTCAGCTCTGACCAAGGCTTAAAGCTTCTGCCTAAACCATGCACAAGCCGACTAAATAAGCAGCTCATAACCTACAGCACTCATGACCATGTAGATGTACAGAGCAGCTACAGCTGGGCTATTATGGGTCTTTATTGGCTCAAATGGCATTGTTTATATACTTTTGGTAGGAATCAGCAAATGTGTTTATGGAATGCATTACAATTGGATGACGATAAGGTTTGAAACGGTAGGTTTGAGCACCGGTTTTGTCTGTTAGGTTCAACTGCATTTAAAATGAGCATTTTTCATTTTGTTGGTTTCTGTTTCAGTTTATCCCAAAATATTGGTGTTCCAAAATATTTAAGCCTATAGACTGGCAAGAGTTATAGAACTGTAAGAGCTTAAAGCTTCTGTCTAAACCACATAATAAATAACCATCTCGTAATGTGCAGGACTCATGACCAGGGGCGCCAGTAATAATTTTGGGCCTTGTGAAATTTTTAAAAAGTTTTGGCTTTAACCCCTTAAATTCACAGGCTTATTACATACTATGGCTTATTATTCAGTAACTACAGGGTCTTTAATGTAAACTGGCTGAGCTATTATTGGGTTATACAAGTGTGTAATAAACCCTGGGCCTGCTAGTGAGCCCTGGCCATTTAAGGGGTTAATATGTTCTTTATCTAGACAGAAATATGGAAGGGGAGGATAGAGAGGGTCCTTACACACTTAAAGATGGTTCTTCAAGGGTTGTTTAGTAAAGGCGGTGGTTCAATTTGGAAAGATGAGCTCTATGTAGAGCCTTTTCTTGCTTAAATGGTTCTTTGTATGGTGAAATGGTTCTTCAGATTGTATGTATACATGTATTGGTATGTAATATATGTCCACAAATCTGAAGAACTGTTTCACCATGCAAAGAATCATTGCCTTTACTAAAGAACCCATGAAGAAGTGTGTAACATTCATAGAAGTCATCAGACTACTTTCTGCTTCACCTTTACTCTACATTTTAGTGGTTAAACAACATGATATCTTAACACAAAAGAACATGATATCTTAACACAAAAACATGTTGCAATATTGATTTATGCTGAAAACAAAAACAGCTCAGTCGCGTCTTTTCCATTTGACACCTGCAGTCACTTTTACATAATGTACCAATCTATATACTCAAGTCCATCTTCATAACTGTCCTTTACCGCCTACAAGCTCGGTGACACTGTCTTCCCTGTTTTTACTATTCTTTTTTTTTTTCATTGCTCCTGGTTTTTAAGTGCTTAATTTATGGCTTTGATGCCATCTTCTTGTAAATCAAAAGCAACATTTTACTTTTCTTACAGACCACTCAATAGTTACACTGAGGGGTCTGATGAAGGGTTGACAATGCAGGATGCATTGTTCTTGGCACTGTTTGTAGAGATGAATTAATATTTAATGCATGAGTCATTTCATTCATGGACATTTATGTAAACCAATAAATGACATCTTTGTGGGATGTAATTCATTCAGAGGTTTAACACTGTGACTAAGTTTGATCAAGACCTTTTCTGTTGGCTTGTAGGAAATTGTGGTATCACTTTATGTGGGTAGTCTATTTTAGATACTTTGTAGATACTTAATTTACTTTCAAGTTACATTAACTAAATATCTACTAAAATGACTATCATTTCTTTACATCTGATCCAGCTCTAATCCTAACTCTAACCTTAACCTCAACCCAGAACCTAAAACCAACCCTCAGACTGGTCCTAGCCCTAATCCTGGTCCAAATCCTAAACCTAACCCCACCAATGTTTGGAATCAACTGAGTTTCAACAGATCTATATCTGTAGATAATCTACAGTGGACTATAGTGGACAATACATATAAAGTGAGAGCAATATTGCTTTTTAAATCTTGGTCACAGATGCAGAATATTGCAGATCTTTTACCACTTATTTATTATCTTATACAGATCTTATTTACCACTACTACTACTATTACTACTACTACTACTACTAATAATAACAATAACAATAACTCTAATAATGACACAGACTGTGTTTCACTGAGAAACTGGTGCTTCTAATTAAAAAAAAACTGAGAAAAAGTAAACTCGCTTGAAACTTGCAAAATTCACTTTTCCTTTCCTTCAGAAGCTCTGCAGCAACTTTCAGTTATCTGAGTTGGCTCATCTCTCTGAGTGCCGTCGCTGCTCTGATTTTTTTCCATGTTCTCTGCACCCTGCACTCTTGTCCCTACCCCCTGCATCTCCCTCCCTCTCCGTCTCTCTCTTTCTCTCTCTCTCTCTCTCTCTCTCTCTCTCTCTCTCTCTCTCTCTCTGTCTATCCGGCCCCAATGCAGGCAGATAAATCTCCAGCCGAGGATAAAGTTCAACTAGATAAAATCAAACAGATGTCGGCGGGGAGACTCGCTCTCTGTGACCCATAAAAGTGCTCTCATCAAAGCCGAGAATCATTTGTTTTGAATTATGACTGTGTTATGGGAGGGGGCGGGGGGGTGTGGGGGGCACTCTGAGCTGTTTGCAGTGGAATGGGATCTGTTTGTCTGAAAGAAGCGCAAGGATGCCAGTGCAACCTCAAGCCTGGGAAAGTCACCACTCGCTCACACCCCACAGGGCAAGCTTGACTGACAGCTGCTAGATAGCTGTTTTAGAAGCACTCAGCTTGGTGATGGGCTGACGATAAAACTAGTGTCTATGTGACAACGAAGCTATGCTGGTCACAAACGGAGAGGGCACATTATCTTGTTTAGACAGTTATTGTGGATATTAAAACAAGAAGTAATGAGAATTGAAAGCTCATGGTTTCATAGAAAATCAAAAATATATATAATTGCTAAAATCTAGTGTGCTTTTTTTTTTTACAAGTGTAAGACTTAAGCAAATGTTGGTTACCTGAAGTGAATATAAATATAACAAGATGACAAGAACCCATTAGGGTGATTCATGTTTGTCCATTCATCTTTGGCTGGCCTGGTGAAACATCATGATAAGATTGTTGCTTGTCATGCTTGAATGAGACAAATAAGTAAAAATGTAAAGCGAAACCAGCATTACAATCGAAATTAAAGTCACATTTTATTTCAGTCTCCCGTGGCTTAGTCTTGTTAATGTTCATCATCTTCCACCTGCATTGGTTTCAGTCTTACTTGAGGAAAATCTAATAAGCTTTAGTCAGCCCCCACAGCTGTCACTTATGATGTCCCACAGGGGTTACCTCTTGGACCACTTTTATTTAATGCTTTGTCACTTGTGGTGTGCCACAGGGGTCACCTGTAAGGCCACTTTTATTAGGTGTACTACCACTTATTGTGTGCCTCTGGTGTCACCTGTTGAACAACTTTGATTTAGTGACCATCATATCCATATCCATATGATACTTTAAACAATTCATTAATTTTCTAAACTTTCTTTAAGAAGGTCGGAAGTTCAGAAAAAGTTATGTTTTTAAGTTAAAATGTAAGCTCAAGACAAACTGAGAATCTACAAAGCAACAACGCTGGATCATTAAACGTGTTTTACAAAGGTGTAATTTCTATTGAAATGGACACTGCATTGATGAGCTGTGTGAACTGTATAAACAAATTCCTTATTTTAAGGCTCATGCCAAATAAACTTGCTTGAGGTTCTGATAAGGAATTACCTTTTAAAAAGTGAACTAAAGGGGACATTGACAAGAATCCACTGTGATGTTGGTGATCCATTCTTGTCCATTCATTTAAACCTGGACACAGAACAAGACAGTCAGGATCCCCCAGACAATATTGACTATGTGTAAGTGTTTCAAATCAGAATTGGTGATAAGATCTTAGGCAAACCCAAATAACAAGCTTATGAACTTGAGCAAATGTTTGCTTTTTCTGGCTCATTGGACGCACGTGATATTTTCTTTCCCTCACCGTTTTTATTCGCCGACCTTTGTGGAGACGGTGCCATGCCAGGGTCATATTTTCAGTGAGGGTTCACGGCGGGGTTAAATAGTTGCTTTATCGGTGCGATCTGGACCCCAGTGTTGGTTAAAGTGAGGACTCTGGGACTCCTGAACGCTTTACCTGCTGAGTGTCTGCCCTTCAGTGCCGGGTGATGTATGTTTTCACAGAGGGAAGAAATACAGCCCATTTGGCCTCATGCTTGAGACAACGGATTTCCAACTGTCGTCATAATTCAGCCACTCAGAGTGTGTTGTCTTTCCACGGGGCACGATAATAAACTCGCCTTTAATGTGTCTGTGACATCGGAAGCCGGGGGTCAGTGCGTGAGAAAAAACAAGAGGAGGATGAGAAAGGGAGAAGAAAAGTAACATTTCAAGCGCCTTCAGATTTACATGCACAAGTCAATCTTTGAGACTTCCCTAAACTCTGACCTCTCTCTGGCCTGCAGTGAATGCTTGTGAGTGCAAAGGTTTAAGGAAATAGTTTAGCTGAAAGGTTGTCACATGGCTTAAAAGAATAGCACTGGACATCTTGAAATGGACAGAAAGTCTTTTTTAAACTGCGTTATTTAATTGTCATCACTGAGTGAGGAGAACAAAATAAGGCTAAAATATGGTGAGCATGCAATGCTGCAAGATGCCCTGTGAAGCCTGAAATAATAATTTAAAAGTCAGAGGCATCATGTCTTTAGACTCTTTGAACTCCCTTTCAATAATCAGATTTATCCGCTCTGGGAAAGAGACTAAAGCACACCCCAAACAAAAATTACAAAATGTTCTTCCACATATTGTGCGCAATTACACATTTCCTCCAGAGAGGTCTCCAAAATTTACGTAAGATAGCTTTAAGTTTCTAAAAAATCAACATGTGCTTTATCTGCAACTTTACATTTTTACATTCAAGCTCTCTAAAGTTAAAGTTGTTTTGTACTGTGTGCAGTATTGTCAATTATCGGGTAAATATTCCAGTGTCAGCTAAGAGACGCTAAAGTTTGAATTACGTCAGTGTTTGTGCAGTAATATCACTAAAGCTAATGTTCACTAAGGAAAATCATCAGTACATACTGATCAACACAATCACTGCACAGAACCCCTAGAGCACAGTTCACTGATTCATCTACTTAATGTTAGCTAACTAAAATAAAACCAACACTTTTTATTTTATTTATGGATAAAGTCACTTTGTTCCATTTACAGGCCGCTTTGAGCTCTAAAGCAGGAGCGTCACTACTTTGCTCTTTTTTCAAAATAAAAACTGCTCCCCCAAATGAACTTCTTTCATGAAAAAATAGTAAAATACACACCTAAATCAGATGGTTCTTCAAAGATTCTTTTGTAAAGAAAATGGTTATATTTAGAACCATAAACACACAAAAAACTGCTTGCTAAATTGATTCTTTGCATAGTAAAAATTTTTCCTTGGATTGATGGAGAATGTGTTATATAGAACCTTTTTGAAATTGGTTCTATATAGCACCAAAAGGATTCTTCTGTTGTTGAAAGCTTTGCAAAACTAGATGAACCCTTTTAGTGTTATTTAGAACCATATACAGCATGTTCTTCATCAATCTGAAGAAGCGGACCATGCAAAGAACTATTTAAGCAAAGAACCATTGAGTGGTCATGTTTATATTTAGAACCCTTAAAGAACCATCTTTTTTATAGAGTGTATCTTAGTGAGGATGTAAAAATGTGCTAGTGCTCTATGTTCTCAATGTTTTCAATAGTATAATGTCTTTGGCTGTGTGAAATACAAATGTGTGAAAAAGGGTCATTGCCTTTTCCAGTGAATTGATGCTTCTTAAAATAATGTCCTCAATAAGAGTTTCAGTTTGGTTATTTGGCTTTCAAGTGAGAGCTGAGGCTTGATTTGGTCAAAAACAAAATGTTTTCCTTGCTGTCCAAGGTTCTCTCTAAAGCAGAGGTCACATCCCAAAGTTTTGTCCTTTAAATAAAAATCAAACCATCTTGGGATCCACAACATTTTATGTCCATGTGCTAATGTGGTAGCATAGGATAAAAATATGATATAAACAAAAACGCAGACTTGCATTGCTCTGCTTTAAGCTTCAGCTCAGCTATAGCCACTTTTCTCGCATCTCCAACAGGAAACCTTTTCTCAAAAGTAGAATAGTTTCTTGAAAAATGTCTCTCAATGTTCAGCTTTTTACAAGGCTGAAGTCAACTTCACCTTTTCGCTAGCTACTAGCTAGGCAGTCTGCGCATCATTTAAAGGGTTAATTAGCACTTATATATTTACTCCAGTGTTTAAGGCTGTTTATTGTTGAAACTGTGTTAGAACGATCAGCTCTAACAGGGTGTTAGAGCTTTATTTTACTGCTAAGGGGGATAATTTTATTTTTACCTAATTTGTCTAATTCTGCTGTGGAGCCACAACAGGGCAGTAAAAGTGTTACATGTTGCCGACCTCTGATCTAAAGTTTAAATGGCATCAGTATTTTTCCATTCATGCTTTTTACCCTGTTAGTAATCATTTTATGCCAGTGCAAAACTAAAGAAACATCTTCTGACACTAAACATACAATATCTTTGCTGATCGACTACATTCGCAGAAAGGAGAATATCATGTAGATTTGATGTGTCATCACTTTAGACTTATTTGACTGGCTATGGCAAAACAAACACATTGTTATGCCTGAACTGAAGTGAATGTACTGAAAATGCCAAATTGGCTCCGTTCTCTCTGGTTCCTCACTGTTTATGTGCATTAAGAGGATTTGAAGCAGAGTGCTAGAGAGAGAGGGGAGCTGACCCCTCCTCCTCTTTTATCAGCCTTCTGTTCTTGACCTTGTTAGTCAGTCACGGAAGCATGTAAATCTATCTGACCGTACAACTGTATGTTGAAAAGTTACAGCTTCTCAGGGAATTTCACCTTGACGTTTTTTATTCACAGTGGTGAGGAAAACCATCTCAGCCTGACTGGAGGTGACCAAAGAGCCAGAGATACAAAGAGAAACGGTCAGTCTGTGTCACTAGGAGCATCCTGTGTCCATTATAGTTTACTATAAATACATTAAAAAATTAATACAATAACATTCAACAGTTTGCAGTCAGTTGTCGGTCGTAAAACCTGTTATTGTATTGCTAACTCATTCAGAGCAGATTGAAATGTTCAACACTCCAATGCATAAACCAATGGTTTCATAATTAAAAGTATTTTGGGAATGATAAGAACTTATGACACTGAAGAAAAGCTAATCTTATCAAATAATACACTAAATCTCTATATAGTGGTTACAAATAGGTAGATATCATACCACCGCTTTTGTCACACCAAGACCTGTATGACTGCATTTTAGCACCACAGTTTAAAAAAATAAAAATAATAGACTTCAAGAATCAAGTCATAATATTTCAAGAATATATATTTTTTTAGAATAAAATTTGGAATATTTTAGAAAAAAAATTGTAATGTTTTAAGAAAAAGAGTTTACAAGAAAAAAAAAGTGATATTTGGAAGATAAAGTGGGCTAATTGTAGGGGGGCTGCCATAACGCACTGGGGCCACAGTTGCTGAAGTGGCAAGGATCTGGTGCTGATGTGCCAGGAAACTGAGTAATTATTTATTTATTTATTTTTTTGTGAAACCAATATGAAACTCTACCAACTCCTTAATGTCCCTCATTTTAGCAAGAGGAAGGTGCTAACTTCCTTTTAAAAACCCTTTGTCCACAACATTGTTTTCCTGATAATATCCCACTTTAATGTTGTGATTCTATGACCTTACTCTCAGAATATTACGACTTAAGTGACTATGACTTTATTTTTGAAATATTACGACTTTATTCTTGAAGATGTTACGAGTATATATTTCTAAATATTATGACTTACTGCGATTTTAGTCTAGAAAATACAACTATATTCTTGAAGTCTTTATTTATTTATTTTTTTATTTTTATTTTTTGGCCCTAAAACACCATCATAGACCTGAGTTACAACCAAAAAAAGTTAAAGTGACAGCTTGGGCAAAAATCATACATGTGGAGCATTGGTAGTGTACGTATAACAAAATGTTGTATAAACGCCTGCACAGATGTTTACAACTTTTCTGTAGGGTTATGTCAGTTGTTATGACAGACCTGTTGTAACGCCGGGGAGCGAGGAGGTGGACTCATATGCTGAGATAAGCGACTTATTATGGGCAAATCCAGGATCATGGTCAAAACGGTCCAGGTTCATATAGCAGACACAAAGAGCAGGAGGGACAGACATGACAAAAATGAACACAGAACTCCAAACAGCATAAACATAAAACAATCACAATCAAACAGAACAATCAAACAATACAAAGACCAGCGAAAAGAAAGGGCAAACACAGTGGATATAAAACACAGGGATAACGAGGGACAGGTGGAAAACAGGGCACGACAATCAGGGGTGGAGTCACAAAACAAGGGGCCGGACTAGGAAGCCAAAACAAAGAAAACACATGGAAGATCAAAACAAAGGGGCACGTGGACGATCAGAAAGTAAACAGAAAGTAGCATATGGAGTAGTGGGTGGAGCCAACCGTGACACCTATGTAGCCTTATGAACAGTGAACTACAGTGAAGTGTTACCAAATAAACAATTGTACCAACTAAATTCATGCTGTAAGATAGTTGCTATTATTTTTAGTTATGCTAACATATTTTAGTCCATGTTTATAGATGACAGTGAGCCATATGGTGTCAGAAACCACATAATCACGTCCATTAGAGATACTGAACATCTCCACATGGTTTTGAAACAAGCTTGATGATTTTTGCAGTTAGCATCAAGACCATTGGTTTGATTATAGCTTCTATTATATGTTAGCTGCATTTGTGTCATACACTCATAAGAAAAGGTGGTTCTACAATGGTTCTTTGGGAAATACAATAGTGCCAAATTGTTGGAGAATGTGATGTATATGTATATGATTCAATATAGCACCAAAAAGCATGTCAAGCTTGTAACAGCAGAAGAACCGTTTTTGGTGTTATGTTAGAACCATTTTAAACAAACGTACAATATATTCCCCATCAGTCTGAAGAACGATTTCACCATGCAAAGAACCATTTTAGCGTGCAAATAGTTCTTAGCATGATTATGGCTCAATATTGAACCATTTTCTTTAATTAAGAACCCTTGAAGAACCATCATTTTTAAGAGTGTAGCTCTGGTACTAAAACTAAGAAAACACTCAACATGTTTTGGCAGATCAACTGCATTTGGGGTAAGTGGGGTAAATCAGATTTTTTGCTAAATTACTGCTTTAATTCAGATCTACTGATAAACATGCCATGCTGTCCTGTGTAGGTTTAGGATTATAGATTTCATCAGCTTAATTAGGAAGGTCCCCCCATTGTTTGTATATAGATCTGTGGCCATTGTTTCCTAAAACAAACAAACAAAAACTGCTTTGTCCGCCAGAGGCCTCCACAGCAGGGGGGTTTTACTTTAGCGATCAGCCGGCTTTGAACAACTCAATAGCCAAAGAAAGGATGGCATTGCAGAAGTTTGTAACTGGAAAGCATAACAGTGATATGTAGGCACCCCGGGAGACATGTGTATGTGAGTATGTGTGTGTGTGTGTGTGTGTGTGTGTGTGTGTGTGTATCACTGCACAGAACCTTTATTTCTAACAGTGTATGTATTTAATTGATATGAGACAAATGCGTGACCTCACTTGACACTGTATTAAGATCAGTGCATGTTTGTGTTACCATTTTAATGTTTAACTGGGGTCATCATCTAACTATGGTACATTCTTTTTATATTCGTATTCTGTAGTTCTAAGTGTTCAGTTTTTGTTCATTGTGTATTATCTACATTCTTATAATTGCCTTAGCAATATGGCATGTAAAATCAATTATGCTTATAAGCTAATAAAGAAACACAGAGCGAGAGAGAGAGAGAGAGAGAGAGAGAGAGAGAGAGAGAGAGAGAGAGAGAGAGTAGTTATAAAAAGCCATGATACACATATGAAGTTCAGTGAAGGTGCTTGAGCTGATAATTTACAGTGACATTTATATCTTCTTGAAATGCTTGCTGGTGTGATGGACACACAGAGAAGCCTGACCTTCATCCAGCTCTGACAATGAACTTCACCCTGACTTCCTTTTAGTGGCTGATGTGATGGCAGAGAGTCGTTACTGCTGTCACTGGTGGATAGTCTGCCTGCAGGTAATTATTATTTTTATAATTAATTGGTTATTTCTATCCATCCATTTTATCCATTTCTATCAATAATTTTAACCTATATGTATTCTGTGGTTTCTTAAGCTAATCTGTTCTTGGTGCATGTATTTATTTCCCCCCTATATTTCCTGTAGTGTATTACCATCTGTCAGAGTGACTGTGTGAATCATATGAACATTGAATAGAGCGCTTTTTAAATGAAACAATAGATGCCATTTCACCCATTACATTTCCTGTAGTGTATTACAGTCTGTCAGAATGACAATTGTTATATGCTTTTCAATTAAACAGAAGAATCTAATGTTGACAGTTCATTCTATCAAAAAAGTAGTACCCTTTTACATTATAGATACAGACCATAAAACTGTGGCAATATCAGGTTTAGCTCAGCTTTTTAAAATATTTTGCAGATAATCCTGAAAGTTGTTGTGGTCCTGACAGTCTGCAAAGCTTATTGTTTGCAGAACTGTATTCTGTTAAATTCTGACTAATTCTAGTTTGTTTAGTTGTTCCGTCAAAGTTACTGAACGAAAAGCCAGTTCAGAATTTGCTGTCATTCTTGTGGTCACTCTTTTCCTCTGAATCTGATCATTGAAAATATTATCTTACTATCTAATGTGTCTATTTTCTGTTTCTGTATAAAGTAGCTCTTTGCTTAGAGATGATACAGCTGTTATGAAAAAAACAATTTAAGTTATTCATCAGAAATAACTGTTATGTAATTATGCATAAGCATGAGCACAAACAGCATATACAAACATTCAAAGACGTTATGTCCATGTAAACCATACATACTTCATCGACTGGACAGTTTGGTCATGCGGTAAGATTTGTTCAGGTAAAGAATAACAGTGTGTTCACTGATGCATGAGCTGTAAAACCAGTCAAAGTCTTGATGGATCTGCATCAATATTTTCACTTGTGTGGTTCTGGGTCTCTGTAACATCACCTGGTATACAATCAATACATGTAGAGCAGATGTTTTATGTGTTTTCACTTTCTGTCGGACCACCTGTCTCTATGGGAACGCTTTGTTGTGAAGGTGTGGATGTTTGTATGTTTGTGTGCCCTCCGTAGATCATCTATCTGATGCTAAGTCTGATGTCACTCTTTATGACTGGAGAATGCTCTGACCCCTGACCCCAGATGACCTCAGAGCACCAGCCTCATTCCCCTCTGTGTCTGGCTACCGTAAACTAGCCACGCAATTTGCTTTCCATTACAGAGTTTTGCTCTATTTCTTCAGACAGTATCGATCCGTCTGATGTTCATGATCTAATGTCTTATAAAACTGTGGCTAGGCTAGCAGACGCTGTAGCTCAGCTACACAAAGACTAACATAGAGGACAAACATTTTACTTGCCTTTTTTCCTTTTGTATTCATTCATTGAGGTGTGGCGATCAGGTGTAAAATGGGGCCTAGCAGATGCCGACACTGATGTACACCCAGGATAATTTCTTTTTCCTTTCTTATTTTTATTAAAAATTTTTTTGGGTGATAATTTTGGTGAAATGACACATTTGTGATCCATTATTGATCAATTTAATACATTTCTTCAGACAGTATCAACTTACAGTTACATCAGTGTCCCTGTGTCTTATAAAATGACGGGAGCATTGGCAGTGTATGTATAATAAATTTAACCATTTCATTTAAGCATGAAATGGTTCTAAATAGAACTCATGGTTCTAAACAGGACCATGAATTCTGTGTAGAACCATTTCATGCTTAAATGGTTCTTTGCACTATGAAATTATTCTTCAGAATAATGGATAATATAAAAAGTTTTATCAGCACCAAAGGGTTCTTCTATTGTATGGCATCCTACAAAACAGCAGAACCCTTTTTGGTGCTATAAGTTAAGTGATACTTTATTAATCCCACAAACGGGGAAATTCCACCTCCGCATTTAACCCATCCATGAAGTGAAACACCACATACACACTAGTGAATACACACACACTAGGGGGCAGTGAGCACACTTGCCTGGAGCGGTGGGCAGCCCTATCCACAGTGCCCGGGGAGCACCTGGGGGTTAGGTGTCTTGCGAAGAACACCTCAGTCATGCGCCCTGGGGATTGAACTGGCAACCTTCCGGTCACAGAGCCAGATCCCTAAGCTCCAGCCCACTAGAGAACCATTGCATACGTAAATGTCTCTATGCATGGTGAAACGCTTCTTCAGATTAATTGGGTAATGTGGCTTTCACGGTTGTATGTAGAACCTTATTGAAATTCTATATAACACATTAAAAAGGTTCTGCTATTGTATAGGTTGACATTGTAACAGTATCAGAACCCTGTTTAATGGTTCATTGCATGGTGAAATGGTACTTCAGGTTGGTGGAGAATGTGCTGCATACGGTTGTATAGAGAAAGTTTGTTGCAAATGGTTCTATATAGCACTCTAAGAAGGGTTTTGCTATTGTTAGATATAGAGTACAACAATAGAAGAACGTTTTTAGGATATGTAAAACACTTTTCATAAAGCTTCTTTATACAAACATATACATATTCTCCATCATTCTGAAGAACCATTTCACCACGAAAAGAACCATTAAAACATGCAACAGTTATATATAGAATGTTTCTAAATGCAATTGTTGCCTTTACTAAGGAACCCTTGAAGAACCAACTATTTTAAAAAATGATATGCAAAAGCTAATATAAAGGTTTTTTCATTTACTTTCTTATATTTTGTTTCTGGTCTTGTATCATAATTACAGTGAAAAGCTATTCTTGCATGCTTATGTAGTTACAGATGATATAATATGCATAATATTGCCTAATATTCCAAACACAAAGCTTACACACAGCTCTAGTTATGCTCATGCTAGTGCTTTGATAATGCCACAAATGCACATTAAACATATTAATACCCCAGAACAGGAACATGCTGTGCAAGCTGTGGTAATGAATGTCCCTGATGGCTGAGGGAGGCAGAAGCAGACGTGTCTTATAACGGCTCACAGCGTCTTTCCATATTTCACACCTTCAGTGTTCTGAATTAGAGCCAGAAGAGCTGGATCACTGGTGCTGTCAGTTAGCGCCGAGGTAAATCGCTCTCAGCTTGCATAAAGCACCTCTAACAATGAACAAAAATGAGTATCTTAAAATCGTATTAAATTTAGGTGTATTTTAATTTCTTAGGTGCGTTTTACTCTTAGTCTTCCATTTGGTTTAATTATAAATTGAAAAATTGAAATTGTATGGAAAATGCATATTTCAGATTCAGAATTTTCAATCCACATCATTGTGTTACTAAGTAGAAATATTATTTAGAAAAATCATTTACATTTTTACCACATGGAAATTTTCAGAAGTGCAGACTTGAACATGACAATAGATACAATAAATATAAATTTTATGTAACTACTATGTAATTACATGTGTAATTACACATGATTATATGTAATTATGTAAAAAATAATTAGGTGTATAGCTAAATGACAGTAACATACCAAAAGCACTATTGTATTGTATGGCATCATGCACAACAGCGGAACACTTTTTGGAACAATATAGAACCATTGCATGCTTAAATGATTCTTTGCATGATGCAATGATTCTTCAGAATGATAAAGAATGTGCTATATATGGTTGTGCATAGAACCTTTTTAAAAATAGCTCTAAATAGCACTCTAAAAAGGGCTCTGCTAATATATAAAAGCTTGACATTGTACCAGTAGCAGAACTCTGTGTAAATGGTTCTGATCATGGTGGAATGGTTGTTCAGATTAACGAAGAGTGTGTTGTTAATGGTTGTACCTTTTTGAAAAAATTTAAGTTTTTGCTACATTTAAAAAAAAAAAATCAAACAAATCTGAAGTTCATACTTGAACTTGGCAATAGAGACGATAAATATAAATGTTGTGTAACTACTATTTAATGAGCTATGTAATTATATATGATTACATTTAATTATGCCAAAAGAATGAAATATATAGGTAAATCACAATAACGTCAGAGGTCAGCACTGTCATCTATACTTATACTGTAATTTTAAGCATGCACATAACCAGAAACCCAGTAATATAGTAAAAGCTGAATGTGTTTGGGGAATTTAAATCAGTCAGCATGAGCTCATCAATATTTAAACTTTTAAACTACATGTGAGTCAGTTAGCAGCTCTGAAGTGCACACTGAAGTCTTTCTAGAGATACATTGCTTGCACATGGACAGAAAGTCCCCTGAAAGGTCAGCAAAAGGGCAGCTGGAGGGGCTTCAGGTCATGTAACCTGCTGGCTGTGGGGGAGAGAAAATGCTGTTATATTCCCTAATCCATAGTTGGATATCTAGACTGAGGCAACTGTATGTAGGAAACCTGCTTTGAACCAGCAGAGAAACACGTGTGGAGGAAATAAAACACCACACACTGTCAGAAACTAAATTTAACTATTGTAAATGTGTCACTTTCTCAGGTACGTATTTTTACTTTATCAGTGACAAGCAAACAAAACACAACAGCTCATGCTCTAAAATGATGGCTTTATAGGAGAAAGAAAAACATTACTATGAATTATTATGTATTAATGCACCAATAATGTATTGCTAATAGCGTCGGACCATTCCTATGGACCTATGTTGACACAATATTGCAGTTCGAGTTTCAACTGGTGCTTGCTAAATAAGTAAATAAATAAATAAATAAATGTAACAATCTTCACATATACACATTCACTTATACTTATACACATACTGTTTCTGGTGCATCACAATACAGTTTGATTCTGTATTAGCAGAATATACATTAATACAGGGTGAGTCAAAAGTCGCAGGACACCGTTTTATTTTATTTTATTTTTTATGATGTCACAAGCCCCCACCATGCGGTGCTGAAGATGGTGTTTGTTGTGGATTTTCTCAGCATACCCAATTTGTTTGACATGACCCCAGAGATAAAATTTGATAATAAAATAAAAAATAATATAAAATAAAATGGTGCCCTCTGACTTTTTACTCACCCTGTACAACACAGTATAACAAATACATAAATTAAACATTATACAATACAGTATTACACAGTTTTATATACAAAAATTCCACATTAACTTCCATTGGGGGGGGGGGGGGGGGTGTAGGGGGTGTGTTTTAACTTCCAATAAAAAGAATTCTAAAATTAATAATAACACAATAAGCAGTGATTTTATGTGTCAGTGTGTTCATTTGCCCTCTACTCGAGGGTCCACTACCTGATTTATATAATGAACACTTCATCATAATCATTAAATCAGATGTGCTGCAGGTGAAATATGGGACCAAACCTTTTCCTTTAACTGTGTCTTGTTTTACAGTCTTGTATTACTTTTCATCCAGATAAATGTTTATATACTTTTTTATTTTATTCATAATTAAAAAATAGCAACTGCCATTTAAATGTGTCAAATGGACCAGAAATTCTCCAAAACTACTTTGAATAAATTGGTTTTTGCTTTGACTTACATTAGACGTTTTGACATGTGGACAAAGACGTTTCCAGTAAAGTGGAAAATTCATGAAAAAAATTGAAAAACATTTTCAGAACTGCATGCCTGATTATAAATGAGCTCCTCATTATATTTAGGGAGCTGCAGTAGATGTAAAATGCTTCACTGCCCACGACTACAGGAGCAAAACAGGCCCTGATATGAAGAAAGAGAAGAAAACATGAGCATGTGTTTTTGTGTAAACATGAATGGATCGTTTTTCTGAAATACTTCAGCAGAGACAACGAACTAAACCTTCGACAATTGACTCTGAGAATTTCATTTGAATTTGTGTGGTCATAAATGAGGTTCTGATTTAACGTAGCAGATCAGATTTTAAGACAAACATGTTAAAAAAAAACTTTGCTTTCTGTCCTCAATTTAGACATAGTTGTAGTTAACTAGACTCACAAAAATGAACCAAAGGGGTTGTTGACTTACAAACTGAAAGTATTTTGATGTTAAATTAATGAACTGTGTTTTCTTTAAGTAACTGCTTTACATAAAATGGACAAAAATGAATGAAATTGCATTTCAGTGAATGAAGTTTATTTTCACAAAGAGAATTTTATTTGAGTGAAACTCAAACAAACTGCTTGGAAATGTTTTGGGTTTGTTCAGTCAGTGTTTAAACCTGAGCTTGTTGAGTTGTGTACTGTCTGTGTATACTTGCTCTATTGTGTTTGATGGAATATAAATGTGTAGTGTAAATGAAAGTTCATATTTTTGTACTATATACTGTATTTATAACCTTTAAGAAGTTTTGTTTATATTTGCATAAGAAACAGATATTATATATATATATATATATATATATATATATATATATATATATATATATATATATATAAAGAAAAAAGATATATGTGTATATTGTATACTGTATATTGCACTTATCTATCTGTTTAGCATGTATATACATCACACTGGCACACATATGTAAAATAATGTCAGACATAAACAACTTTATGTAAAGTATGTCTATGATATTGAATGTTAAATAGGTTTGGTCCATACAGTCTGTACTCTGTATGAGAAATGCAGAGCAGGTAAAGCAGGTGACCCCACATAAAACGCTTGTAGATGATTTATTATTCCAAATTGTTTTGAACTTTAAGCGACAGGGAAAATTGGATCATCAAATTTCATATCTTTAAAATTATCATTCATAAACACGGCCTGATGGAAGGTCACTGCGACAAGAAGAGGAAGAAGGAGCAGAAGAAGAAAGGAAAAAAGCAGCGCCCCTCTTTCCGCAGCCCCTGTTGCACATTCATTCTTCTTATTACTACAATGGAGCTTCACCTTCTCTTTTTAATCATAGCAGCAGATATTAGACTGCACTGTCGGCGGAGGCTTGTATGGCACGGGGATTTACAGGGGGATTTACATCTTCCTGTTCTTCCAGTTCAAATATCTGTGTATTCGCAGATCAAATTATCATAGCCCGAGTACAGCAGAACCGCTCTGCAAAAAATACCAACAGAACAGAGAGGTAGAGCGCGAGGGAGAAAAAGAAGAAAGCAAAAATCTGGAGTTATACTGAACAGTGCATTGAAAACGGGCAATTATAGTTAGAACTGGGAAACTGTGTTTCTATGTGCATAAAGACATATATCACTGCTGTCAGAACAAAACCTCAAATCTCAAAAATGATTGACATTCACTAAAAACATGGACAATCAATGGAACTTTAAAAAAACTTGCCTTTTTTCCCTAGTAATTTCAGACCATTTCTTTTGCTTCATTTGCCATGAAATGTATACACAATGTATAAGCAATGTACAGGGAAAAATACATTTTCAAACTATGTCAAAAATGGAGATACAAGGTTTTGTTTGTATATATATATATATATATATATATATATATATATATATATATATATATATATATATGTGTATATAAACAAAATGTGACTGAAGTTATTACAAATTTACTTTATTTTAAAACGTATTTCATTTTGTCTGATTAAAATGCTTGCATCTTCATTTTTTACTGTTAGTTTATAGTACTCTTTTACAACAATTATTACACTGTAGTAACACTGTTATTGCAGTTAATGCTGTAGTTTTTATCATTTTATTACAATAAATAAAGTATTGTTATTACTCTACCACATGTTTACTTGAGCTCTTTCACTCTTTATATTCTATTTAAAAGTAAATTTGTCTTTGAAAACAAATGTACTTAGGTCCTTTTGTCAGAGCCTTGGTAAGGACATACATGTGTGGGGAACATAACATAACTTTTATAGTACTGTTAAAACTGAAAATAAATAAATTGAAGACTGAATACGATTGGACTGAAAATATCTAGGACATTAAACTGTTGTTTGACATAAAATAGGTTTCCTAAATGACTTTGCGTTTGACAAGAAGAATAAAGTATACTTATTGCTAATGCTAAAAAAAAATTAATGTATATGCTAAAAAACCACAAAAAACAAGATCTGTGTACTGGCTATAAATAAACTGTAACATTAGATTAGCAAGACTGAAAAACATTATTTGCGTTTGTTAGAACCGTTTGATGATGGTTTTAGGTTCCATGGTTCGACCTCAATGCCAAAGCTGTGAACTTAGCCAGAAGCCCTCCGTCCTTCTAAGAGTCCAGCCAGCTGGGGAAACTCAAATGACCACAGAGACTAGGTCTGTGCTCAGAAGGTCTTTCCCGTTTATTGATCAGAACAGCAGAGCATATATACACTGAGAAAAAAGGGGAGGCATGCATAAAAATGGCATGAGCATAACGAGACAGGGGCCCCAAGAGCCCCACGCTTATGACGTCCGGGTACATGGAGCCTAAACAAAAGATAGTGTTAGAACATTGCTAATTGGATATCGTTGTCACTGTGAGTTACAACTAACTATATGAACACACAAGCATAAGCTGAGGCCTCTGTATGACGCAAGCCCTAAAGCTTTATGTCTACCATAGGCCTGAACCTTATAGGTCATGATATAGTCACGAACCCAGGATTGTGCATTGATCAGTATGCACTGACATTAGGATCTAACAGCTCCCCCTTTGATTCCAAAGGAATCATAAAGGAATCATATGACAGCAAAGGAATAGTTAAGGCTACGAACTACGATTCACATGATAAAAGAGCGTAAAGAAGAAAGTAGACAAGGAACACAAATGAACAGAATCAAAACCACAACAACAACAGGTGCAATTAAAGACAAGTAAGCAGTTAAAGACCCAAACAAATCATACCAACTACCCCACACAGAACACTGCAAATGACTTCACATAGTGTTCGGCGACCTCTTAAAAAAGACTTGGAATTTCGCGTAAGCTGTATATTCTACCCACAGCAAGTTACTATTATGAAAATGTTTCATCTTTTTGCGTGATCATTCCGCAAGGCTAATTTTGAGGAGAAACAACAATGAGACTGTGGCCGTCGGTGGCTTGTTTCATCAACTCTGAAATAACCTCTTAGCCAAACAGCACAGCGTTCACTTCAGAGGTGCGGCAGATTACACTGTAACCCCACTCGACTTCCATCAACAAACAGGCCCAGTGTTGATGTGGAGTTCCCTTTTATCGCAGGGGGCTAGCTCAGGCCTAGCGTGACTAGTGCTAATGATGAGAGACTCTGCAGTATAGTGGCTGAAGCTGAGATCTCTCGATCTCTCTCTCTCTCTCTCTCTCTCTCTCTCTCTCTCTTTTGCTTAATTATTATTATTTGTTTAATTTTGCAGGGAAAGCTGAGCCGAGGCGTCGTCGGGAGAAGCACAGGGTTTGAATTGTTCACCAGCTCACGCACTCACACCCTCACACACACCTATACGGCCTCACTATATCCAACCCATGAAAGCTGAACCTGGAGAGTGTGGGAAAGCTGCCCCCCAGCCCTCCTTTCCGTGTCTCTCCCTCGCTCTCTCTCTCTCCGTCTTCTTCTCTCCCAGGTTGCCAGAGCAGGTCAAATCCTCAGCTAGGTGCCTGAGGCTGTTTTTGCCTTCCTTTTTTTCCATCTTCTTCTTCTTCTTCTTTTTCTGCCTTTCGCACAGCGCACCTCCACACCAATTGAGCCAAATCCCAGTAAAGCTGGAAAAAAACAGCGCACCCCCTCCGCTTCCACTTTAGGAGTTTGTTTAACCCTCTAGGGCCGAAATAATTAAGATCAATATATATGAAAGTTCAACCTCATGCTTTTTTTCCCTTCGCTTTTTTTGAAGTTGCTCTGCCGTGAGAGGTAATTAGACGTAGCAGCAGCGGCTCCACTGTCAGATGTGAGATGATGGTAGAGCACACATTGAGGCCTTTAACGTCCAGCAGTGCTTTAGAAATCACTTGGAGAGATGCTGGATGTAATTTGTACATTCTGTGCTGCATGTTTGGGTTCCAATGCTGAACAGTCTTAAAATATAAACCTTTTTTATATTTATTTAATTTTATTTTATTTTATTTTGGACCATATATGAGCGAAAAATAAGACTCACACAAACCAGACAAACATAGCTAATAAATATCCCTCAAAAGACTTTTAGCTCATTCAAGATGTTGCAATTTCTCATTTTACCTGCTTACTGTAGGGGTCAGTATCACTCGGTTTGGTCTTTGCTCATAGATGTAAGCGCATACAGTAATTTTGAAAAGACAAAGATAAAGGAATAACCAAAAAGCTGAAAAGCATGATTTATTTACAAGAGAATAAAAGAAACAGAACTGGAATAGAAGTGGAATTACAAAAAAAAACTGCTGTATCCCATCAATCCATGAATCTATTAAATCCATTGAACGTCACTTTAATCACATTCATTATGCTATTTGTCTAATGTGCATTTATGTTTTAACATTTTTCAGTATTAAAATGATAGTATGAATGTTTTAATTTTGAAGGGTATCTGAATGAAAACAAGCAGATACAAAGTTTATAAATATACATAAAAATTTTAACCTTTTTTGGTTTCATTGAAATGTTACTAATTCACCTTTAGATTTTTACTGTATGGGTAAGTATCTTAGTGTTTGTCTTAATATTTTCATAGATGTATAAGCTTATTAAGTGTTTTATGAATTAACTGAGTGGGAAAGTGAAAATAATCTGATAAGCAATGTTAGAATGTAACAGTAACTGAAAACAGAAGTTTACAAAACATAGCCAGAAAGTTGACATACCAGGTCAAACAATGAACAAGTCAATCAACCAACCAGTCAATCGAATCTGCAATTGCATAGCACAAACATCGGTTGTAATGGTGTGAAATTTGGTAACTGTGTTATTTTTTTGTGGCACTGTATTACTGAATTATCATGTATTCATATGATAAATGTACTTATATGTATATATATATATATATATATATATATATATATATATACACACACACACACACACACATATATATATATATATATATATATATATATATATATATATATATATATATATATATATATATATATATATATATATATTTATATATATACACATATATATATATACACACACACAGGTGGCGATGCAAAACAAAGGTGTTATTACTAAGTTATAAGCATTTAGAGAAAAGAACTAGTATTGCTCTTCATTATAATAGTAATGTTGTAGACTATTTCAATTACTCATGAAGCAGCTTTTAAATACATTTTTTTTAAAATACACTTGAAGTCAGTGTTACAGCCAAAGTCAAAAAGGCTTAATAAGCCATGTCTCTCTTACTATGCATGAACATTCTTACATTTTCTCTGCATGTCACTACTTATTTGTACAATTTCTCTCTCTCTCTCTCTCTCTCTCTCTCTCTCTCTCTCTCTCTCTCTCTCTCTCTCTCTCTGCTGTGTCTGAAAATGCATATCAATTTGAACATCAGCAGTGGATCGGTGGTGAATATGCTCTGTGTAAGCAATCTCGGATTATGTGTCCTACAATGGAGGGATTTTACTCTACCTACTTTCGCAAATACCGAAGAATAATTCTTACACTCTGTCTTTGCTCATATACCTCCAAACGTTTCATAGAGATTAAAGTAAATTCCTGCGGCTCTGCAAGGAACTTTCATTTACTGTACTCCGTTCACGCTCATGCGCTAAACCGAAATTCCAGCAGAATTATTGTTATGACAGACTTAGGTTTTTAGAGTTGAGTAACAAAGTTTTGTCCTTTTGTACATTTTTCATCTACTGTACAAAGGGTGAAATTTCTATTTGTTACTGGAAGCATTTTTATTTCTTCAGCATTTGTCAGACCATCAGTTATTTACTAATGTCAATAACTTATTATTTAAAGATGTAATACTTCGTATGCACTGTTTGAAATAAAGATTCTGTGCAGAAACATTTTTCACTCATCAAGATACACTGTAAAAGTTTTTCCAAGTGAAAAGTACGTATTTGTACCTTTTCATAACCAGATATTTTATAACAGAGCAATAAAATAAAAAGCCTGGAGATGAGGTGGGGGGTGTGTTCCCTGACTAAAAATACTGAGATGTACCCTTGAGGGTTCCCCCCCAAAGTGACAAGGGGGTACCCAGTGACAGTTTAGTACCTTTTTTTGAGTGCACAAATGACATTATCAGCATAACAAGCTGAGTGATGTTTACATGAATTTCAGGATTTCTGAGTATTTTGACTCTTCAACTGAGAGACATCAGAACATGAGTTTCATTATAAGAGATCAGAAAAAACAAACCTGAAATTTTGTACAAAATATGTAAATATAGTTCATTTCACACATTTGCATCAGTTTGAATATTTTTTTATTTTTCAAAACATTTTTTTTAACTTTCTGTTCTTTTTTCCTAGGTTTAAATGAAAAAAAAAAGTTTTTCAATGTGAATTCTGGACTTATAAAAAGTTTATAAAGAGTCTTAACACCTACTGCGGTGGAGTGACCAATATTAACCAAAGCACTCCTGACACCTGATGTCTGTTGGAATAAGCCTTTATGAATATGTATCTAGGTTTATATCAGGTGTTATGGAGAGCTTGTGTAAGTGTAATGGAGCCTTATAACAGCTATCTTTCTAAAGGATGTGAAATGTTAGACAGCCTAACAAAAAATCTGTTCCATAACTGAAGGTAATGAAAGCACCTCACTCTATTAAAAATGATGGTTCTTCATGAGTTCTTTAGTAAAGGCAGTGGTTCTATTCAGAACCATGAGTCCTAGATATAACCGTTTAAAGCTTTGTGTTGTATATGGTCCTATATAGCAGCAAAAATGGTTCTGCTATTGTTATAATGTCAAGCTTGTATAGAATAGAGGAACCCTTTTAAGGTTCTGTATAGAATCATACACAACATATTCTCCATAAATCTGAAGAACCATTTTAGGATGCAGAGAACAATTGAAGTGTGCCAGTGGTTCACTGCCTTAACTAAAGAACCCTTGAAGAACCATCTTCAGAGTGCTGTGACAAATTATGGAACCTGAAAGGTACAGTTTAGGACCTTATTTGACAAACTCATTTATTTATGTGCCACTTCACTGTGCTTGATGTGGATCAAGGTGACTTCACAGTACAATTACATCAGAAAACTTGCGAAGAATAATAAAGAATAATAATAACGAATAATCAATTGTGTGTCTATCTGTTAGAGATCACTCGAATTGCGTCAGTATCGGTGTTTCGAAGCATTAGGAATGAAGCAATCATTTCATTGAGCTAAACTGTAATTAGCGGCACAATGCGACTGTAAATATTTACATATTTGCATCAAAACAAAATAAAGAAATGAGTAAAACAGTAATTTAACCAAGTCTCACTTGGAGTGCGGTGGGATCCGCAGTGATAAACTCCTGATTCAGCGCTGTACAGTGGCTCTGTGTGGACTGAGGAGTGTGAGTGCAGTGGATTCAGTCTTTAAAGCTCCAGCTGATGCTAATCCGACGAACATCAGTGCTTGCTGTGCCTGTCTCGGTTTAAACCGCCTTTATAAACCATAAACCATGTAAAACAGCGCCAGCTCACCGCACTTTAACAGGATCTGCTCAGAAAACACAAACATAATGCTTCTGACATTGTCTGGGCCAGTGATTAGATGTTAAATGAATGACATTCAAAAATATTTTCATGCGAATGATGAATTTAAAAAAAGTAAGAAAAACTAATAATGGGTTTATGTATACTAATATATGTGTGCACTGAAACACATGCAAACTTAAAATGGCATGTATTATTTACACATATACTGTATATGTACAGCATAAAAAAATTGACATCTTGCTCTCAGAATAAAGTAATTATATATATATATATATTATACAATGTAATTGTATAAGACACTATTCTTATAAAAAGTTCTTATTCTTTATAAATGGTCCTAAAATTAGTATTATTTAGGTCAAAAACACCTTAAAATCAATAATAAGCAGTTATAGCACATAGATAAAGAGGGAAATGGTGGTCTGTTGTTCTCATATTCATTCATAGTGTTAAACCTTATATTTTGATGTTTGCTGATCTTTCTTTGTCTTCTCTTTTGGCCAGCAGTAAATATGTCAGCTTTTTCACATACTCATATTCATCAATTTAAGTGGCCACTTTTGCTCTTTTAATTAATGTGTTATACCTATTCAATAATTTTAAAGTGTTTATGAGCTAACGTATGACCATTAATAAGCTCATTAATCATTTAAAAGCGTAGCCTTATTCTAAAGCCGTACCCCCACATATTCCTCTCTATATTCAGAGTAAATCAACTACTGTCAGAGATATTGTTTTATTTTAGATGTAAGCTGCATTTTTGTATATATATATATGGATGGAAACAAAGCAGATGACCTGATTTCTTAGTTGTATCAAATCTGCAAAGCAGGTTTAGCGTCTTCACCTCAAAAAGACCACTTTGAAATACATCTAAAGTTTCAGCAGCATTCTATTTTACAAACTTTCTACGCTGAATAAAGCGAAAGCATGAGAGTCCGTGACAAATGCAGCTAATCGTGCAGAAAAGATAGCTTTAAACAAGCCTGTGCTGCAGTGGTGACTGCCTTTCACTGCATGCATACAGAGGAATGGACACAAATTACAAAGAGCCACAGCAGGTTTGTATTCATTTAAATGTTTAATTAGAGCATCTGCTGAGAAACTGCAGAAATAAAGAGCACAACTGCCACTGTTTGTTTTAAGTGTAAAAGTTCACGTTAGAACAAAGATGGTTTAAAATTTCAACTGATTAATAAAACCAAAGTCAGTACAAAGAGTATATATAAGAGTATAAATAATGCAATATCCAAGCATGTCAGCAAAACCTATGAAAACCTATGAACTGTATGAACATGCATATATAGTATAGTATAATATATATGGTATTATTATTGCATCTAAGTAATTACATACACATAAAACACAGAAATATTATTACTGCATAAAGACACTAATACATTTGGGACATAAAAATTACTTTGAGGTATATAATATAACAATTGAATATAATAAATATAAGACATATTATGGTATAGTCAAGCACACATATATGTATAAATAAACAAATAATTAAAACAAGCAAATAAGTAAGTGTATATGCGACATAAAATTATTATTATGCATAGTATGTATATGGTTATACAGAGATAATAACATATCTACAGTATATATGGGAAATATTATTATGCATACATACTTTTGTAAGTGTCTATCTTTGTGCGGAACAAAAAGATGAAAAAAACAAAACATTAATTTAATCTCCACAATGAAAAATGCCTTTTTCTCCCGAAACTGAAGTCAAAGTGTTTGCATAATTCATTCTTTAAGGGTGACATGATTCAGATTTCTTTACAATAGTGATGACAGGAACCAGGGGTCACCATGTCTACAACACAAATATAGCCATTTTATTAACTATCCAAAACCACCAGTGAACCTACATGTGTTTTCAGAGTTTTATATGGAATGTTGATGATGGTAAAATTGTAGCAGTAAGTTTTCTTTGGGGACAATTTTGCCTCACAACACATTGCATGTTTATTTTTAAAAACATATTTAACCCAAAATCTTCTGTAATCTATCATAATACAATGTATCAGTCATCAGGCAGTGTATTCATAACAATTTCTTGTCATCACCTTCTGTGAGGGAGCTTTTAGAGGTGGATGTCTGGTTCCTATCACCACCACTGTGAATGATTCTGACTTTGAAAGTTTCTTGAGTGCATCAAACCACTTTGAATAATGATCCTTACATTTTAACCATTTGATCAAGCAGTAGTTTTGACAAATTACTGGAATTCTCCTTTAAGATTAAAGTCATGTGGTGTGTCTACTGTTAGCAATCACTGTGGAAAGTTGCTATATTTAAAGCCCAACAATAGGCACAGCAAACTGTACCTTTCAACAGTATTTACAGTGTTCCTCACTTTTCACAGGTCACATCAGCACATATTCAGAGAAATATACTGGCATAAGATTACATAATAACCTTCGGTAAATACTTGCGCTTCGTGTCGCTCTGTAGTGTTGGTACGCCACTGTATTGCCACATAAAACTGAACTGTTTCTCTACAAAGCTGGTGTGTGTAATGGAATGGTCAGTGTGCATGTATGACAGTAAATAGCTTTTATATGGATGCTGTTTGGGCTCTCTGAGCTCTGTGTGATCTTTCAGGGAAATCCATTCTCATCCGATGACGCTTTTTTGGCCTAGCTGGAGATTTGGCTAAAAATATTGCGGACAAAAGCAGAGCTCATTCCTGCCAAATGCTGAGACTGAGTACTATAAAGCATTCACATTCATAAACACATACTCATAAAGCATTATATACCCACCGCACTGCCCACCAGGAGCTACTGTACTGGGGCAGTTTGATCTTTTGTGAGCCCTAGTGTTTAAAAATGTCTCCACAGTAGAGCTGCATGATATGAACAAAACACTTTTCCAAGTGTAATGCAATCACAGTGCAGTTCAAATGTTTAGACTCAATGTTTACAATAACACAAAACCAGTGTAAATGTAAAGAATGATACTAATCTTTTCTGTTCTGATCAGGTTTCAGATAATTAAATAAAATATGTCTAGAATAATGAACAGAGCTGTCAAAGAACCTAAAATGGCTTATATAGCTGTAAAAGATCATTAAAATAAAATTTATATCCAGAATTTTTATACTTCAAAGGTGGAGAGTAAATCTCAAGGCAGATAACTTCAGAAAAAAAAAATGAATGTCAATAGATATTCTTTTAATTTCATATAACTTTGCTCAATTTTTGCTTATAAAATTCTTGAAATATTGATAAATACATTGATAAGATCCTTTGATGAATAGACTGTTTTATCTAAATTCAAATTAGATGACTTATTATACATAATATAAGAAAAAATATCTCATATAACAAAAAAAGGTAGTGATTCCGCATTTTTGAATGGTAATTTTTTTATTTATTTGCAAAATGCCATTGTCACAATCATAATGATGACACACAAATAATTAACATATAACAATTACAAAATCAACTGCAATCAAGTTCTAGAATCAATTATATAACAACAAAATGTAGTAAAATTGAATTATAGTGAATGACAACTGAATCACATCTGATAACCAAATTCAATTGTAGTGAAGTTTGAGATACAACTTACGAATCTTGATTATATTGAACCAAATGATAGTAACTCTGAGACTTCATGAGGCATTGAATCATTTGCAAAAAGAATCATTGCTTTCTAAAGTGCTGTAATCAAACTTGTTGTAAACTTTAAGGTTTTGTGAATCAGTAAACAATTGCTGTTTTCATTTAAAAAAAATATTGAATTTAAATTACAGAGAATCACAACTGAATCTTATCTGACATCCACTGTTTTATAAGATAAGTTACTCCTTTATTAGTCCCACAAGGGATAGCATGGCACTCAAGAAAAGAAATATCAAGTTATCTAAGGAAGTGTAAATGAACTGAATCAAATTGTAGTGAAATTTGAGAGTGATGCACATAATAATTTGAGATTTACATTTCTACATTACATTACATTGCATTACATTATAATGCTACATTTCATGTGGCATTATATTGTTTTGTAAAGAATTGTGATCAAATTGAACCAAACCAAAATAAGTTTTGAGATTGATAAGACCTCATGAGGCATTGAATCACTTGCGAAAAGTTTTTTTTTTTTCTTTTTTTTTTTAAGTTCTGTAGTCAAATTGAATCAAGTTGTTGTAAAATTTGGCTTCATGGATCATGGAATCATTTTTAACCAAAATATTGAAATTGAATCGCAGAAAATCACAACTGAATCACATCTAAGAAATCACAAATCATTGTTTTCTAAAATATGATAACCAATTTGATGTGAGATTTCATGATGAATCATTTCCTAGAGAATCAAATCGAATCTCAGCGAGGTCAGAGATTTACGCCGCTGGTAGCGTGCCTGCGTATTCTTAACAGAATTCCTGCTGTGTGGAACAGGCAGGATGAAGACATTACTGAGTGTTTTTTGGCCGCTGGATGGAGAAAGACAGAGCGTGGAAGTGAGGTTACAGGGAGGTCAGCCAGATTCACTCTTACACACATACACAGAGCTGAAGCTGGAAGAGATATGGTCCAGGTGCTGCTCTGCAGAGAACTGTGAGTCAAAAAAGCTCTTAAACCAAATTTCTGGCCTTTAACTACAAACTCTGGCAAACAGTCACTCTCCAGCAGTGAAGAACACTGAGGCACTACTGTGAGGTGATAAAAGGGGGCGCAAATGTTTTTTGTTTTCATGCCTCGCTCTTTCAGTGTCACTTTAGTAGGACAGGGAGGAAAAAAAAATTGCACTATTAGATACAACACCCCAAAGTATCATGTAGGTCCGAGGCTGATAAATAAATACAGATGCGCGCAGTCCAAAGCAATTTCAGCTGAATGTAAACAGTCTTGTCGTGAACTGCTGGGAAAACACATATCACACTTTCTGTGTTATGTATCATGATACTTTACTCGTTTAAGGCGAAATGGTTTCACTATTTCATCTCTCTCTCTTTTTTTCTCTCTCACTCTCTCTCTTTCCAAGCGTCTACTCATAGCCACCAATTTTGCGAAAGAAAACAGGCAGGCTTAAGGCAGCGCTGTGTGTGTTCCATGCTAAACGTTTTAGTGCTAAAGCCCCAGGCCTGCGCCAGCAGTCTTTATGGTAAAATGAAATAAACGAAAGGTAAGTAAAAGTAAATGGATTTTCCCTATTGAATGTTATTGCTGGAGCGATTGGTGCAGATGGTTATTGATCTGGCGCACGCTTGGCCATTTACTGCAGGGCGATGACAATCAGCAGCGCCAGTAAACAAGCCTGTTTCTCTATCCACCAGGAGAAATGACAGGCGAGAGAGAGAGAGGTTTGTGTCCCTTGCCACTCAGCTCATTGACTGAAACTGTGCTGTGGGCTCCTTTGCAATAACAACTGTATTCACTGTTAGAAAAGTTATCATTAAATTAACACTGTATTACAGGTCCGGAGACACTGGCTTGCTGCTGTTGTTTCATTTAAAAACATTCTATAATGCTCATATGATCCACACAGTCACTGACAGACTGTAATACACTACAGGAAGTGTAGGGGGTGATATGACTTCTATTGTTTCATTTAAAAAGCACTCTATAATGTTCATATGACCCACACAGTAATTCTGACAGAACGTGATACACTACAGGAAGTGTAGGGGACAATTTTTCAATACTGTTTGGGATAAGACAAGGGACTTACTTGGGCCAAAATTAGAAAAATAGATGACCATTGTTGGAAACACTGAATTTTCCCATTTTTCCTGGATAACAAAACATTACTGGCCCAGGTCGATTCCATGTCTTGCCTACAGTCGTCACGGCTTGGTTTGAAATTCTTTTGCTGTTTTATCTGAAAAGTTGTGAGCTATGAATTCCCACCATTTCTGGAATCAATATCCCTGTTCAGGGTGGACTTTTGTTACTGATCTGTTGGGCATGTGTTCACGACTTTCCTCCATTTCTAAACTCACTACTCCTGTAGGCTGCTTCGCTCCAGTTTAAATGGAAAGCTGATGATTATGTTCTTCTATATCTAAATTATTGTGGTGAAAATCAGGAATAATTTCAATGCCTTTCATTTTAATTTATTCTGAATGCTGCTTGTGCAGAAAATTCAATGTATTATTATTTTCCGATAATGTGAAATTTCCAAAGCTTACCATCATTTTTTGCAACAGCTATTTAATATTCCCAAGTGGGGGTAGTTTTCAGGCTCAGGTTAGAGGAGAGGAGATGATTCTGCAGTTGAGCCCCTGTTAGCTCTTGCTGATGTCTGAATTAAATGACCCAGTGTGGTATGACCTTGAACAGGCATGGAAAAGGTCCTCCTGCTTGGATTTTACCTTAAAATTCAGCACACTGCATACTACTGTCCCTTTGCTCTATGACTAAAAAAAAGTTGATAATAAATCAGGAAAAGAGATAGATAGATAGATAGATAGATAGATAGATAGATAGATAGATAGATAGATAGATAGATAGATAGATAGATAGATAGATAGATAGATAGATAGATAGAGGGAGAAAACAGGGAAAGAGAGAGGAGAGAAAATGAAAGAAAGAGTAAGAGATAGATAGATAGATAGATAGATAGATAGATAGATAGATAGAGAGATAGATAGATAGATAGATAGATAGATAGATAGATAGATAGATAGATAGATAGATAGATAGATGTAATTGTGATAGATGTAAATGTGCACCATTTACTTAAAAGTAATGTTTTTGATATGCCATCTATAATGCTACAATAAATGTATACAGACTACATCAAGCATAGGGGGTGATATGGCTTCTATACGTTTATATCGAAAAGCGCTCTATAATATTCATATGATCCACACAGTCATTCTGACATACTGTAATACGCTTAATTTGATTGCCACCATTTTTCCCAAATTGCTAAATATCCTGGGTAGGGGCCATGTCTTCACTGCAGTCGTCCAGGCTTGAGCCAGAATTCTTCAGCAGAGTTATGAGCTTTGGATTCTTGTCGTTTCTCTCATTAATATCCCTGTTCAGAACGGGCTTTTGTTACTGATCTTGTGTGCGTGTGTTTGTGGCTTTCAGCTCTTTCTGAACCCGCTCCTCCTGTTGGCTGCCTTGAGCCAGTGTGAATCTGGACAGAAAGCTGAAGGCCATGTTCATCCTCCTCCATCCCTCTGTAAGACCACAGGACTTTCCCTCCGCAGCATCACACAGGTGAGAAACAGGAAGCTTGTTTCTTCTCACACTCAAAACAAGCCAGAAGGTCCTGAAGCCGGACCCTGGAGCTCTACACTGCTTTCAATCACTCATAATTACATTTATTACAGTCTGGACCACAGCTGTCCACTGCTTAGCCCCACAACTACACCTAACCTGGTGCTTTGAAGGTTTTGACCAAACTCATTACACAGGTTTACAAGCCAAAAATGATATAAACAATGGCCATCAAAACTTTGGAGATATGCCTTCTTTTGAAATTTGAGTACTTTTCTTGGAAGGTTTTGTTTGTATAAAGCAGCTCTGTGTGAGAGCTTTGGCTATATTTACCTTCAGCACTTGGCTTCATGATCAAAGTATGAAGAATGGGTTTTGTATAATAATCATTTGTCAGTTTTAAAACTCTTTGGGCAGTAAAACTAGTTTAAAGTTTCAACATTTTTAAATTAAGATGTAAACAAAGTCATTCAGCGTGGTTTGGTGTGAAAAGCTGTGTTCTAGAGAAATTGACAGAGTAAGAACTGTTTTAGTGGTGGTAATAAGAACCAAACATCCACCTCTAAAAACTCCCTCACATGAAAGTTATTACATGAAATGGTTATGAAAGTCCATTAATGTTTGGGTGCTGGGCATTGTATGGTAATATAGTACCCAAAGAAAACATTTTCAGATTCATAACTATTTTACCATCATCAACATTACATATAATAAAAAACTCAATAAGTGAAACCATTAGCAAAGTAATTGGTTAATACTAGTGAATTAGCAAGCTAATGTTAGCTACACATCTTCAAATTAAGTTACAAAGGTAACATTAAATTCCACAACAGTGACAATCTGGGTATTTCTGG
Source organism: Pygocentrus nattereri (assembly GCF_015220715.1). Taxonomy (NCBI): domain Eukaryota; kingdom Metazoa; phylum Chordata; class Actinopteri; order Characiformes; family Serrasalmidae; genus Pygocentrus; species Pygocentrus nattereri. The sequence continues at coordinate 31,218,929 of NC_051218.1, read as the reverse complement.
TAGTTAGCTAGCAAACAACTAACATAACTTCCTACCTGTCCAGCAATAAAAAGTCAATGCAGCATCACTATCAGTCCCTTCAGGTCATGGAGCTGTCCCTACCTGTGAAAGTCAAGCTAATTATTATTCTGGTCCAGTGCTCGAGCTCTGCTGCTCTCCCTTTGTTGAAGTATCCTACCATATTTATAGACAGCTCCCAACACAAAACCTCTAGATAGCCTAGGTTAGCCTAAATCACTGTTTCTCACTCATCATCTGAGCCACTTACTGTCCTGGGACACAGGAGGTGCTGGAGCCCATCCCAGCTCTTTCTGGACAGAAGTCTGATAGGACCAAATAAGACCAATATTAAAAATACAAACCTGAAGTCATTGTCTTGCTCACAAGCTTCTTGTTTGAATTTCCCCATTATACCTTAACTGGTGCAGCAATTATTATAATGCCCCAGGTGCCAGAATGTAACTGCTACACGATTTAAGGTGGAATAAGAAAATTCAAATAAGAGGCTGGTGCATGTTCTTATCAGAAAATGTTACCAGCATTAAAAGAATGGAAAATGATCTTTTTAGAGCCAATCTACTGACATGTATATGCTCTATGGGACTGCTCAATGGGATTAGAGCTCTGGCTCTCTACCTTTCTTTATTTTGACCATGCGTGATGCCGCCGAAGATGACTGGGTTTGCTGTTCTGTCTCCATATTTAGTGATATCCTTCTCTTTTCACACACTTTCAGCACTGTGAGCAAAGCCCCACCAATGTTGTTCAGTTAACCAGCCCATATTGAGCCAGATCTTCTTTTTGAATCTGCGTGTGTGACATCAATACATAAAGACATCTGATGCGGTCCAAAAAACTCAAATTTGACCCGACAGCTCTAATTTTGGATTGAGTATTTCATGCCTTACAGGGAGACTTCCAAGTACTCCCAGTACAAGAACACCATATTTTATCAGACTTTTTTGTGCTCTTGACTTAATAATTATTTCGATTTTAACAAGCAAATCTTACATAGTGCAGTTTTAAACTGTAAATTTCTCTGGATGTATAGAGGTGATACCTTTATACATGTATATTCCACCTCATACATTTACCCACTTTTGAATGTTTTGATGAGATGTATCTGTCTGTTACTGCGCTTTTAAATACTGATACATCTAAATTAGCTTTTTTCTGATTGGCTGCCCTCATTAAAGAAGCCGGCCTGGCTGAAACACTTTGATGCGAATGGCAGTGTCAAACTTTAAGCTGGCATAACAAACCCATTGCAATGTTATTTCAGGTGGTTGTTAAAATGTTGCCAAGCCATTGATGTTTAATCTCCAGTGGTCGCTAATGTGTTGCTAATGTTACACAGGTAGTTGTGAGGGTGTTGCTAGGCCATTGGTATGGTTTTACAGTTAGTGGCTAATTTCCTGATTTATTTCCTAAATAATATGTGAATAAATCATGCTTGATTGAATACTATATGCTAAATTGGTGTCTTCAGAGGTGTATATGTGCTGTATACTTGTTTATTTGGACCACTGCACCAGAGTACAGTTACAGTTTAGCAGAAAAGCTTCTATACAGTTTCCAGTGTAATCTAGCAGGGTCTTTTACAGTGTAGCATCTTCTCAAGAGTCCGTGATCATCAGAAAATCTAATTTTAATGCAAGTATTTACAGGGTGGCTCAGCGTAGCAAAGGCATGAAGCCTCTTATCAACCGGTTGTGACCCACAAGGACTCTCGTGTGAATCTGATTTGTATCCTGTTGTTTATGGAGATCACCTGCAACTTCAGGCCTATCAGATGGGATGTTTTTATTTAGATCTTCACCTCTGAAGGACACTCGGGCTGATCACTGGCTTCGCTCATTCGTCCCATTACCATAATCCTTTTTAAATTGAGCGTGGTGACCAAATATAGTGGCAAAAGTGTGTCACATTTCTATATTTCTCTCAGATCCTGGAGGCTTATAGAGATAAAGGAGGAGACCGCCATAGACTCCAGGAGAGGGAGTGACAACATGTAATGGAGTCGCAGCCTCACTCGGCCAAAAATATGTGGAGGCATGCATGGATTCTTCTAGATTAGCAATATGGGCTTGTTTCCGTGGTATTAGCCAAGTATCTTAGCAACAGGATCACAGCAGCATCACACCTCACCATGTGCAGCTGCATGTAATAACCTGAACAGAATCTGTTTTTTTCTCTCTCTTTCTCTCTCTCTCTCTCTGTCACCCTCCCCCATTCACTCCTTCTCAATCTCTCTACCCCTTTTTTAATTTCACCAATATTAGAGATACATGTGTTTGGATCGCAATCACTGTTTAATAAGAGGAATCGGTGCACTGAAGATTTGCTCCATGTCAAGAGTGGACAGGGTAGGTGCATGTGCGTCTTTAGTTACAGGCCGACACCCTGATTTGTTTTGGACTGATGAGTTATTAAGTTCATGTCGTTGAACTGAAAGGATAAAAAAATAATAAAACATTCCAGCAGAATCCTTAATATCTGGAATGTCATTTGGAGTCAACTAGGATGCAAATTACCTCCTGTGAATGAAATGTCATCTTAAGCTTGTCTCGTTCTGGGCTGTGTGAAGTCATTTTAGAGTCATTTGGTCGATTCCTGGTGCCGCTAATCCACCTTCATCTTCATTTCCACCTTTTTGAGGTTAGAGGAGGAGCTCAGAGGGCGTATGATGAAAAAATATTCATCACTGCTCTTCAAGAGCTTCCAGCTCAACTCAAAGAAGCTTCACTAGGGTGCCCACATACTGTTAGAAATAAAGGTTCTGTGCAGGAACATTTTCTGGTCATCAAGGTACAAACAATGTAAATGTTGCCTCAAAGGTACAACAGTGATTTTAAGATCCAGTTGTGTACCTAAATGTTTTTCCAATGAAAAAGTAGTTTTTAGATGGAATAAACATTTAACAGACTCTCAGTAACATGTTACAAATATATGAGGGTTAGGATTGAGGGTTTTGGGTTGTGGTTAAGATTAGGGTTAGGATTAGGGCCAGAGTTAGGGTTAGGTTTTGGCTAAGGATATGTACAGTGCATCCGGAAAGTATTCACAGCGCTTCACTTTTTCCACATTTTGTTTTGTTACAGCCTTATTCCAAATTTAATTATATTAATCTTTTTCCTCAAAATTCTACACAAAATACCCCATTGTGACCATGTGAAAAAAGTTTTCTCGAGAGTTTTGAAAATGTATTAAAATTAAAAAACAAAGAAATCATATTTACATAAGTATTCACAGCCTTTGCCATGAAGCTCAAAATTGAGCTCAGGTGCATCCTGTTTCCACTGATCATCCTTGAGATGTTTCTACAGCTTAAATGGAGTCCACCTGTGGTTGATTGGACATGATTTGGAAAGGCACACACCTGTCTATATAAGGTCCCACAGTTGACTGCATGTCAGAGCGCAAACACCAAGCATGAAGTCAAAGGAATTGTCTGTAGACCTCCGAGACAAAATTGTCTCGAGGCACAAATCTGGGGAAGGATACAGAAAAATTACTGCTGCGTTGAAGGTCCCAATGAGCACAGTGGCCTCCATCATTCGTAAATGGAAGAAGTTCGGAACCACCAGGACTCTTCCTAGAGCTGGCCGGCCGTCTAAATTGAGCGATCGGGGGAGAAGGGCCTTGGTCAGGGAGGTGACCAAGAACCCAATGATCACTCTGTCAGAGCTCCAGCGTTCCTCCGTGGAGAGAGGAGAACCTTGCAGAAGGACAACCATCTCTGCAGCAATCCACCAATCAGGCCTGTATGGCAGAGTGGCCAGGCGAAAGCCACTCCTTAGTAAAAGGCACAAGGCAGCCCGTCTGGAATTTGCAAAAAGGCACCTGAAGGACTCTCAGACCATGAGAAACAAAATTCTCTGGTCTGATGAGACAAAGATTGAACTCTTTGGTGTGAATGCCAGGCGTCATGTTTGGAGGAAACCAGGCACTGCTCATCACGAGGCCAATACCATCCCTACAGTCAAGCATGGTGGTGGCAGCATCATGCTATGGGGATGTTTCTCAGCAGCAGGAACTGGCAGACTAGTCAGGATAGAGGGAAAGATGAATGCCGCAATGTACAGAGACATCCTGGATAAAAACCTGCTCCAGAGCGCTCTTGACCTCAGACTGGGGCGACGGTTCATTTTTCAGCAGGACAACGATCCGAAGCACACAGCCAAGATCTCAAAGCAGTGGCTTCAGGACCACTCTGTGAATGTCCTGGAGTGGCCCAGCCAGAGCCCAGACTTGAATCCGATTGAACATCTCTGGAGAGATCTGAAAATGGCTGTGCACAGACGTCTCCCATCCAACCTGATGGAGCTTCAGAGGTACTGCAAAGAAGAATGGGCAAAACTGCCTAAAGATAGGTGTGCCAAGCTTGTGGCATCATATTCAAAAAGACTTGAGGCTGTAGTTGCTGCCAAAGGTGGTTCTACAAAGTATTAAGCAAAGGCTGTGAATACTTATGTAAATATGATTTCTTTGTTTTTTAATTTTAATAAATTTTCAAAACTCTCGAGAAAACGTTTTTCACATGGTCACAATGGGGTATTTTGTGTAGAATTTAGAGGAAAAAGATTAATTTAATTCAATTTGGAATAAGGCTGTAACAAAACAAAATGTGGAAAAAGTGAAGCGCTGTGAATACTTTCCGGATGCACTGTAAGTTTTGAGTAAGGTTAGTTTTTAGGTAAAGTTAGGTTTTAGGTAAGTTTGGGTAAGGTTATGTTTTGGGTAATGTTTGGTATGTTTTGGTTTTGGGTAAGGTTAGGTTTTGCTTAATGGAAGTAACACATAACCAATACACCTACTTAATGTAAGTGATGTATGAACAGAACATCTACAAGATATTTACTTCAGTATATTCAGATGCTTCATTACTGCTACTTCACTGAGTTGTTGTCAGTGTGTTACTGATAATCTGTTAAGAGTTTACTCATCATCTACAAAGGACTCAGAATAAAGTGTTACCTTTTTAAATTAAGACATTTAAAAAATCACCAAAACTTGCATGTCAGCTTGTGAAATACCAGAGGTTCTATCACAAAAAAAAGTTTTCACATTGTCTCCACTGACTACTACTCCATAACAGAAAAGATAGCATTGTCTTAGTGGTTATTTACAACCTGCACAGCCTCTTGACAAACTTCTTTTAAGATGGTTGGGAGATGGCTAACCACTACCACCAAGAATTTGGGTTTAATCGAGCTAACACTAGGGTTTGCACAGACTAGTCAACACTCAAGCTTGCTTTGATCTTGATGGCTAAGAGTTGCTGATCACATGATTATAGCACTATAACATTGACACTTCAGAGAAAACAGCAAGTGAGGAGCCGGGTGATTTGGGGGTCTATATCTCCAGTGTTGTGAAGGCTAGCAATATGACCCAAGACTGACTTGCGTTTGGCTTCTTTCTAACATTTCATCGTCATTCTACAGTGCTTCAAAGATATGATATTTCCTGTCATTATCTCTGGCTTCTTAAAGACTACACTAAAAAGTCATGTGTCATAGGATAAGGCATGGCAAGGCCACTTTGGGTGTGCCCAAGTCAGATGCAAATCTGCACCATTCCAGGGTCCATATTTTTGGATCCCTGAAGGTCAGCAATGCAAGCCAGGGATCATTAAAATAGGGCGTGTCATGCTCTATTGACCTGTGGAGTTTCATCAAAGATTTGTAAAGTTTTTTGTCACAAAGGATTCCCTTTTCCTGTGTGTTTTTTTTTTTTATGACATCATCAATGATTCGACTTTCATCACATAACTGTGCATTTAAAAAATTCTGAAGTCATGCAGCACCAAGCTAACAATAGCTTACATGACAATAGATTACTCTAAACTACTTTATTAAGTCCTAAAATCTGACTGGATTATTAAGTCCATGATATATACATACTTATGACTGCATCACAACAACTGAATTGTGCATTACAGTAATTGTGTGTTTTTTTTATCAGATTTTATGTTGGCCGTCACTTTATAGAAGCAATAAGCCACTTGTGGCCATGTGTTATTGTGGTTTTATAAAAGGGGAGGGAGTTTCACTTCACTTCGCATCATGCCTAAGAACATCCTTCATGTGATAAAATAACAGTAACAAACAGCTTTTGTGGCTTATTGCCTTAATAATTATTTTCCATAACACTTTTATTTGAGTATTATAATCTTCAGCTGTCCATTATTCTGCCTTGATTAAGCTGATAACGTCCTGTTAACTGGCTATTCATTATTCCTTTACAAGGAATAAACTACACAGTAATTAAGCCTTTTTATACATCACAATGTTTTACATATAATTTATTGAAATGAAGACCAAATTGTGAAGACCATCTGATAGACAGGAAGCACCATTAATAAGGATAGTCCATACTGACTTCATGCTAAATAAGGCCTAAACACCAGAAGTTAACACCTAGTGTAACACCTTAACTAGAAACCTTCACTATAGAAAGAAGATAGTTTGTCTTTAGAGTTATTAATGATTTGTTATTGAAGTATTGATCAGATATTATAGAGCACAAGATCATGATGTGTGCACAAATAAAAGTGCTATGGAAAATGCTTAGTCCTTGAAGAAGTAGAAATAAGCATCTATTTAATTTCCAAATATTCCATATGAGGTTTAATAAGACCAAAATTGTTATCTTTTTGCTCATATATTTGTATGAAATGTTAATACATTACCACTTTAGTTCATTGAGTAAATCTTATAGCTATGAATATCAATGAAGGTCAACACCTTGTTTATATTTATTTGTCAAAAAAAGGTCCATTTCTAACTTAATTTCCTCTCCTTTATCATTTTTTCTTTTCAAATAGGGGAGTGCAGGGAACAACAAAATGATGGGCACTTTTTTTACACTGTTGAAAAAGGTCAAGCAGCATGTGCTTCTGGCCACATTACCGCATATCCTAGCCATGTTCTCCTGTGAAAATTCAGACTGATTTGTCAGTGTTTAAAAGAGATCTGTGCTAAAGAGTGTTTTCAGGTCACCTATGTAATATTTTTTTTTTTTGGTTACTGAGCTGTTTGTGTAAATCAGAAAATCCAACTCTATATCGCTTTAATCACCATACTGTTGCACCAAGGTGGCACTATTTTGAAGCAGCTGACAAGCTAACAGCAAGCGCTAGTTAGGCTCAAGTAAAACCCCTGTACTAGGCAGTTAGTTCTTACTCTGTGTAACAACTAAAACACCTTAATTAAGCTTTTGTTCCATATGTTTACACAGCTTTTAAAATGAAAAAGAGAAACATCTGAAAACAGGGATTTTCTGCCACTTTATTAGTATCTTAGTAACATTAGATGTTGGTATTGAGGTTTAAAATAAACATATTAATGCAAACTGACATTAACAGTTGGTAAAACTTTAGTTATTCAGAAACAGTGTTCCATATTTTACTGATGTGTGATGTTTTTATTTGCTGTTCTTAACTGCACAAAAAATAAATCTATCACGTTCACACTGTCAGTTTTCATGAATAATTTGATGTGTTTGTGTATCTATTGATTGATCTGTCTGTCTGTCTTATAGAGAGATAATATATAATGCAGTATGGCTGGAAAATATCGCCATTGATGGAACAAAACCTTGTATCTCCAAACTGGAAACTTTATAGGAGAAGGAAAAAACATGCTTTACTTTTAATGTAAGTCAATGGAACCAGATGTTTTTCCAAACCATTTTGGGACCATTTGTTTCTTTTAGTCCAGTCATTTTGAAATTTACATACAATGTAAAGGGAAACAGGGATTTTCAAATTATGTCAAAAACTGAAAAACATAAAGAATGGACATATGAGGTATTCTTCCGACAACAGCGATATATTTGTTTCTTACAACATAGAATTATATTGAATTCATTTTAATTTATCAGACTTTTCTAGCAGGTGTTAAACCGTTACAGTGAATCCACCCATGGGGAAAATTGTAACATTGCGCTTCCTGTCATTTCCTGTCATTGTTTGTGTTTTGTCCTTTTATTGTCATTGATATGATTTACTCTAACAGAGTACATTGTAGATCAGTTCATGTCAGATTTAAGCGTTCATGCTAAGCAACTGACATTAGCTAGCATGTAATGGTTCATTTGTATCCTAATGTGGTGCAATCCACTGCTAATATGTGACTCTAGTACGCCTAAAAAGAGCTTTCTTTAATGAAGTTGAGGGCCTTCTCTGGCCGCAGACTGCGCCATGGGACTGCTGAGTTTATGAGCGGCCGCTAGCAGGGCTTAGCTTAGCACTCATAAATGTTAGCCTGTCATTAGCTGTACCGCTCTTCCAGAGTCGTTAGCCCTTTTACCATCAAACATGGTTTCTCCATGAGCAAAACAGAGCGCTTCACTATAATAATTATGCATTTGAGAAACAGACAGGAAGGTTTAGTGTGTTTGACGGTAATCTGACGTGATAGCCACTCTTTGATGGTTGAACTTCTTCAAGTTATTGCATTTATCATTCTGCTTGGCTGTATTCTAATTATATAAAAGTGCCTTATTAATCATGTCATTAACATTCCTGCCATTGACATGCTGTGTTGTAGAACTGCATAACCATTAGCATGGTAAGTACACTTCTGCTCCTGCGCTAAGCCTAAATCTCTCACCAGTTCCCTTAACAGAAAACAATCCGGTTAACCGCTCCTCCTCTAAATCTGTCTTTATGTTGTCTCTTCATGCTTAGCAGTGAATTCTCCTCAAACGTCCACTTCTCAGCTCCATGTTTATAAAGGGGCAGTAGTCTGACCCAAAGGGGCTGTTACAGTGTTGGGTTGACTTGTCTGATTTACACCGCTATGTTACTCTGGGGTGCCCTTACATATGCAATAATACAGCACCCTTGCCTTCCCTCTTTAAAGGGGAATTCCACCTATTATACAAAACATTTGAGCATAATTCAGTGTTTGAGATATGAACGGAGTGATTCAGAGTGGTTAAGTTTGAAATAATTCAGATTTCTTAGAGTGGTGGTGATAGGGGTCACCATGACATCAACACCACTGTGAGCAATTCTGACAATTACGCCTTCTAAAATGAAGCATTTTGAACCAAACTACTCTGAGCGAGTTTGTTTAGAGTCCAGAGTTATTATAACTATTATAGTACTATTCAAATAGCATATGCATTATTGCATATTTAATTTACATTTAAATTTCATTTACAGGTCGCACTTCTGGTATTTCCCAAATGTTTGAAAGTATTGTGATATAAACTGAGTCTGTTCTACAGTTTCTAATCAGGTTGAATGAATAACTGACTCTAAATGCAGACCTTGTGATATAAAAACTGAGTCTGTTCTACAGTTTCTCAATAGGTTGAATAAATAGCTGGCTCTAAATGTAGGTATTATGATAAGAATAGTTTCTCATTGGTTGAATAAGACTTTTACCAATGCTCTGCTAACCTTGTCCAACCTCAAAACAGTAGCTATGAAAGAGTGCATTAGTGGAACTTGGGAAAAAATGGAAAGTTAACCCAACTATTTATATATTTATTTATTTATTGCAAGGCATCTTGTTTGAATTATAAGAAGACCTTATGGTGGCTAGTTCTCTATATTTTTTAACCCTCTTGAGGTTTTTATGAGTGACCCAATAAGAGTTAAATCATCTCACTTATATTTATAGGCACATTTACAAGCACAGAGTTGTTTTTGTTCTCCACTGCTTCTTTACAAACCTGATATGTAGAAAAATCTGTTTAATATACTGGGCATGCAGTAAGTCATTTTAGCAGCATTTACTGTGTGGACCCCCTTTGTCATGCGTTATTAAGATTAACCAGCACCTAAATAACAACTACAATCCTGCGCTCATTCCTCACTGGGAAAAAAAAAAGCTACACAGAGGAGCAAGGAATGAATCATCGATATTAATTGATGTTTGAAACAAATTCCATATGCTGTAGTGTAACCGAAGCCCATGGGCACACTGTAACATAGTGATCAGAGCGATTCAGCAGACCCAGGCTTTCTCTGAGCACTGGGCCATGTAATCTAATCCCTAAAGTCTTTAGTTTTGCACTTTTAGGCAGGCTTTCATAATTGCAGTGCAGTTTCAGAGGCAGTTTTCCCCTCCATTCTAACAGCAGGAGTACTGTTCTCAGCCACATCGCATCACATTATAAGCTACTTAAGGATTTTGTGGAAGAACCATCAAGTGTTTGATCAGAACTCAAAAAATAAGTATTAGCATTTAATCAAAGTGGGCAATATTTCATTTATCGTTTATTATGTGGCTTCCTCTTAAAGTGCTAGTTAGGCCAAAGATATCTAATTTACCCAGTTCACCTTCCAGCCCACATGTAATCGAGGCAACTGTTGCTAACAAGATCCTGAAACTAATATACACCAATTAGCAGTGGTGGTCAAAGTACACAAATCCAGTACTTGAGTGAAAATTAAGATTGGTGAAATATTATTCAGTTTAAATTTTTTACTAAAAATAAATAGAATTGCTTTTAAATATAATTCAAGGGGAACTTCACCAATTTGGAGTTGGAAAATAACTTAATCACCCAATGGTTTAGCTGTAAATAAAATCATTCAGAGTGGTTTGGTGTGAAATGCGCCTTTCTAGAGAAATTTACAGAATGGAAACTGTTCAACATTGTAATACTAAGAACCAGAGATCCTTATGTCTACACTAAAGATATCCCCATTTTATTTACTATATAAAATGACCAGTGAGCTTACATGTGTCTTGTAAGTTTTTAGATTTCTTCAAATGCTGGCTGCTTAAAAAGACTGCACATCTCTTTGTTGTATTTTCCAACACAAAAACTGGAATCTAGATAAGAAACATTTGAGTGTGAAATAAATTAGTCGTTGTTAGCCACCTGCATATATCACTGTTAGGCCTTAGCTTGCAGACTGTCTAAAGCAGACCATGCAATAAAATAACAATCTATCTCGCTATCCTACCTCATAAACTGGTAATCAGAGTAGGAAGTAGTTTGTTGTTGAAACCACCACTTTCCATTCATCCTGATTTGTTTTGCTTTTATTAAAAGCTTCAGATTTCTGGGTCCAAGCACTGCAACGATGAACAAAATGTTGGGTAAATTTCTCTAGAAAGGCACATTTCACACCAAACCACTCTAAATAATTTTGTTTACATCTAAACCATTGAAGGATTGACTAATTTTGCCAAAGCAGTGGAGTCCCTCTTCAAAGATCAGTTTTGTAAGATATTCTGATGATCCAGATCTTCGTCTGATTCATCATTCATCTGATTTAAAAACACAAAAAGTTACAGCATTGTCTTTATTTCTGACAGCCTGGGCCTATAAACAATAGCTAAGCTTGCTAAACTATTACTAGATATTCAGTATTTTATAGTGAAAGTGTGCCCTGGTTTGATTAATTTGTGAACATGCATCACATTCATGTTTTATGGAAATTTTATTGATTACTTCACTGTATCTTTGAGAAAGCAGTGGAGTAAAAAGTAAAAAAAGATTAGATAATATGGTTTCGGACCATGTTACTGACTAACATGAGCATAAACCTAGATATAACAACATATCATACAGTGATTGTTTTATACAGTGCACACGTTTGAGGCAAGTGTGCACACAGTTAGCCCCATGTTAATTGGTGGGATATTAGACTCGTAGCTTAAGAACCCATCCTCTCATAATCACATACTGTAATGTATATATTGGTTTCGTAGTAGATTAGACAATTAAAGTTAGGGTTAGAAACTGAATCGAAGCTCTAGAGTTTAAAGGGTTAAGGTGACTGTATTGATTCATAATTGCTGTAATTCAAAGTGACCACAATCAGACAAGAATGACATCAGATCCATAAAATGTATAAAGGAAGTTTTATAAACTTCAGCTCTGGTTTCCTCTCCTCAAAGACATGACCACATCTTTGCTCCTGTCGAGAAAGATGAATGTCAGTGTACTGAAACATGCCAAAGTCAACACGGAGAACACTTGGAGCCTGCATTCATCCTCACTGACCTATTGACCCCAGTCTCCAGGAGGCCTGTTGCCGTCACCATGACGACAGACTCAGTGCAGGGCGAAGCACTCTGAAGTTTCACTGCTGAGTTATTCAGACCTTTGTGGTCCCAATGCACATGCTCAAAAGCTAAAGTTGGGAGACACGTCCTTTTTTCTGAGATTTTTGGAGTACTGTTTGCTTTTTTAGTGTTACTTTTCAGATAACAGTGGACGTGCTTAGATGGTTTTTCACACTGTATGAGACGTTATTATTTGTTAAACATGGACAAAAATGGAGACAAATGTCAGGTTTCAAGATGGCTACTGCTATTTTTCTCAATGCACTGTTAGAAATAAAGGTTCTGTGCAGGTACATTTTTCATTCATTAAGGTGCAAACAATGTAAATGTACCCTTAAGGGTACAACCATGGTTTTAAGGTTCTATTTTGTACCTTAAATAAGTTTTTCCACGTGAAAAGTACTGCCCCAGTGATAGTTTCGTATCTTTTTTTTTTTTGAAAGTCCTGCTCCACAAACTTCAGCAGTCTGCCTCATGTACCTCTTAAGTGTTTTTCTTTACATTTCACCTGTGGACCCAACGTTTTAGTGCACACCTCTATAACTTAAGAGCCAGTTTGAACTGAAGTCTCTGCAATTACTGAATAATAAGCCTTACTATGTTTTAAGAAGGAGATTATACGGGGTTAAACACACCTATTTAACTCATCAATTAGCAAAGCCCACTCGCTTATCCGATCGTTTTTGACTTAGTTTTTTCCCTGAATCCACATCAAAACAGCATGTTTGCCCTCCAAAAGCCATTTTTCAGAATTCTGTTCAGGTTGTAGACATTTCAATGTTTTCGTGAGTGCAGGCAAAACACAGATTTTTGAAAAAGCTGAGATCTCGCTGCTAACTTTCTCCAGTCTGTAGCTGTTTTCATTCATTAAGTATTCAGTACTGCATCTGAAATATGGCTGACAACAGGGTTGTTTCTGTGCGCTTGGGAGATTGGCGGTGTTGATGATTATTATTGAATTTAGCCTTACATATTATAAAACCTTAGTCCAGAGGTGTTAGGATGTACTGCACTCTTTTTTGAATACCATCCCTACTCATTGTTAAAAATACCAAAATGATTCAAAATATGGGACATGATGATTATTATCTAGTTAATTGTTAAATGTCTTTGCTGGTTCTGGTGGCATCCAATAGTTAGTGATTGTATACTGTGTTTTCCTGATGGGTTGATATCACTTTCTGTGTATAGTTCGGAAAGGCATCTCTGGAGGTGTGATGGGTACTTGGCATATCAAGCAGCTGCATTTGGAGTTTGACATTTTGAAGAAATAGTCCTCCTCCTGCTCCGCCTGGAAGAGGTAAGTTTATGGTTTTGTTGTGCTCAGTCTCACACTCGTCTTCTAAAGGAGTAGGATAAGTGTAGGTTACAAAAGGAATATGCAAAAACGGCACCACACAAACTGTCACTTAACAAGGTTGACTTGCCCACTGTCAGAAGCCAGAAAGTGCTGACATTTGATAGGCTGTTTAAATGAGGCACAATCATTCAACGTGCACTATGTGATCAACATACTGGGCATTAAGCCAATTCTCACTAGAAAGCAAAGCCATTGGGTGTCATTTTGTTCATGCATTCATGTGTGGACAGAAACATTTTCATGCTAGTGTGGGCCAAGAATATTTGAAAAATAAGAAAAAAAAGTAGTTCCAAGCATGTGGACAAGGAAAATATGAATTTTTGTCAGAGCTGTGATCCAAAAAGAAACTCAATTTGCCATGCCTGGGTTGAAGCAATGCAGTTAGCACAAGGCTAATTGGTATATTTAAGCTACTGTATATAATTTCAACCTCTTGGAAAAGAGGATACATGGGAAACTGTGTTCAGTAAAGAGTGAATATGGTCTTGCGTAGCATGCGTCCACAGCTGAACGAGCCCATAGTGGAATGCTATATTATTGATGCACACCACATCAGTTACGTTAGCTTTGTAGCTCCAATGCAGAACTAAAGAAGCAAACTTCAGACACCCGAGTTGTCTTATCTCACTGTATGTTAATTTAAAGAAACTTCTATGGATCAGAATTTATAGATAAAGTCATAGCTGGTCACAGGACAGTGACCTCATTCGAAGGAACTTTGCACCATAATTACTCAGCAAGTGTGCAGTTCCAGGAGCAGATGATACTGTAGATGTTATTAAGCTGAATGAGGGTACTGTATCTTCCCCTCCGGTCCACCCCAAACCCCAGAACACTTTAGCTGAAGTCTTTCTGGCCCGGTTCTTGTTGTTGATTATGGCTTTCACTCAAGCTTTCGCTGTTTAGTGCTGGTAGCACCGCTCAGGAGACAAAACCTCACACCACAACTCCAGCTATTTCACACTGCTCAGGAGTCGAAACCGCACCTCATACACAACCACAGCACCAGCTACATTACTGCGCTCAGATTTCCACACAGGCGTTTTTCTTTTCCACTTCTTTAAAATGGCAGCATATGACTGAGCACGCACATTTTTGTGAGAGCATAATTATAACCAAACATACACATTTAGTGAGAATTTTTCAGACATGTTGAAAGGCTGTGAGGAGCCTGTAGTAAGAGGATTAAGAAGAACACCACATTTATGTTTCCTTTAAGAAACGTGACATCTGGCTGGGTTGTAATCCAGCACTGTTGGCATTGAAAGATGGTATAAGTTTATATTATCGTATTTAGCTCATTATAAATGTTTTATGCTTCCAAAGTGCCACCTATTATAAATTTTTTTTTTTTTTAAATTGAAGCATTGAATTGAAATGGAAAAGCCATGAACATAAAAATAATGTACCGAATTTGTGTACTTCATTTCAGTAATTAACATTAACATTAATACAATTATTGCTTTTCAATTTACTTACTCTGGGCCAAAGCATAATAATTTCTGGGAATTAAAAAATACATGTATGTTATTTTTAGTTCATTTATATTGAATGGAATTGTCATGTTTGCTGTATTTAAACTCAGCATTCTGTTCTGTTTTGGTTGGAAACAAGTTAAAATCCTGAACAGGAAATTTATTCAATCAGGACTGATTTCTCTGTGGTTTCTGGGTAGATACAGCCAAGCTGCTCTCCCATTGGTTATGACTTCTGGAGCTGGACTGAAGATCTTACACATTGGATTAACCACCAGCATAATTAGAAAGTGACAGAGGGATTAACCAATCACACTTTGGGGTAAAATAGAAATATCAAATTTGAAAATGCTAATTCAATTGTGTATTTACAATTGCATTTCCAATGTGAATATACATTATTAAAGAAATTCAACTGCAGAACAAGCTCTCCTAGTCGGTCAAGAATTGCCCTCACATGAAAATTCCTTTGGACAGAATTCTTGTCCAAAGTGTTAAAATGTTACATGATTGCTATTGCTAGCTCAATGATGTACTAAATAAGTCACCTTTACTCAGGAAACATAATTGTACCATAATACATTGAAATGATATTTTCTAAGTTGAATTGACTCCACACTAAAAAGCCCTTCCTGACTTTCCCCACACAAGGTTTGATTGCCAGGAAGCCTCGTTGGCAGTGAAAACACAATTGCAAACAGGAATACAATTGCATTTTCATTTTGGCTGTGCTGGAGTGCAAGAGTGAGGAAATGCAAATGGGTTTTTAATCTTAAATCTTAAACCATAAGACAATGAAAATGAATGGTCAGAAGTGCTTGTCCACATTAGCTTTTACAACCATTGTACACATTACATTTGAATTTGAACTACATCTTTTTTTTTACATGCACACTTACATTAGAATACACAATTAAATTTCACCTCTCCATGGATCACCACCTTATCGTGGTGGAGAGGTTTGTGTGCTTGAAGGACCCTAGGAGCTATGTTGTCTGGAGCAAAAGCTCCTGGTAGGGTCTCCCATGGCAAACTGGTCCTAGGTGACAGGCCAGACAAAGTGTGATCCATAACCACCCCTATGAGGACAACAAAACAGGACTTGTGTACCCTGCCCGGATCAGGGTTACCGGGGCCCCACCCTGGAGCCAGGCCTGGGGGAGGGGCTCGCCAGCGAGCGTCTGGTGGCCGGGCATTCACTCATGGTGCCTGGCCGGGCCCAGCCCGAAGGAGCTACATGAGTCCCCCCTCCCATCGACCCACCACCGATAGGAGGGGCAGTAGTAGGGGTGCGGTGCATTGTGGATCGGGCAGTGTCCGAAGGCGTGGGCCTTGGCGTTCTGATCCTCGGTTGCTGAAACTGGCTTTTGGAACTTGGAACGTTACCTCACTGGCGGGGAAGGAGCCTGAGTTGGTGCGCGAGGTTGAGAGATACCGGCTAGATATAGTCGGGCTCACCTCAACACACAGCTTGGGCTCTGGGTCCAATCTCCTTGAGAGGGGCTGGACTTTATTCTTTTCTGGAGTTGCCCATGGTGAGAGGAGGCGGGCAGGTGTGGGCTTTCTCATAGCCCCTCGACTCGGCGCCTGTATGTTGGGGTTTTTCCCGGTGGACGAGAGGGTAGCTTCCCTACGCCTTCGGGTTGGGGAACGGGTCCTGACTGTTGTCTGTGCTTATGCACCGAACAGCAGTTCAGAATACCCAGCCTTCATAGAGTCCTTGGAAGGGGTGCTTGAAAGTGCTCCTCCTGGAGACTCGATTGTCCTACTGGGGGACTTCAACGCTCACGTGGGCAATGACAGTAAGACCTGGAGGGGTGTGATTGGGAGGAATGGCCTCTCTGATCTGAACCCGAGTGGTGTTCAGTTTTTGGACTTCTGTGCAAACCACAGTTTGTCCATAACGAACACCATGTTTGAACACAAGGATGTCCATAAGTGCACATGGCACCAGGACACCCTAGGCCGCAGTTCAATGATTGACTTTGTTGTCGTGTCAGTGGACTTGCGGCCATGTGTACTGGACACTCGGGTAAAGAGAGGAGCTGAGCTGTCAACTGATCACCACCTGGTGGTGAGTTGGATCAGGTGGTGGGGGAAGATGCCAGTCAGACCAGGCAAACCCAAACGTATAGTGAGGGTTTGCTGGGAACGTCTGGCAGAAGAACCTGTCAGATTGATCTTCAACTCACACCTCCGTCAGAACTTCGACCAGATATCGGGGGAGGTGGGGGACATTGACTCAGAATGGGCCATGTTCCGCTCCTCCATTGTTGAAGCGGCTGACTGTAGCTGTGGTCGCAAGGTAGTTGGTGCCTGTCGGGGCGGTAATCCTCGAACCCGGTGGTGGACACCCCAGGTGAGAGATGCCGTCAAGCTGAAGAAGGAGTCATACCGGACATGGTTGGCCTGTAGGACACCAGAGGCAGCTGGCAGGTATCGACAGGCCAAGTGATCTGCGGCTTCAGTCGTTGCCAAGGCAAAAACCCGGGTGTGGGAAGAGTTCGGTGAGGCCTTGGAAAGTGACTTTAAGTCGGCTCCGAAAAGATTCTGGCAAACCGTCAGGCGACTCAGAAGGGGAAAGCAGTGTGCCACTAGCACTGTATACAGTGGAGATGGTGTGCTGCTGACTTTGACTGAAGACATCATTGGGCGGTGGAAGGAATACTTTGAGGACCTTCTCAATCCCACCAACACGTTCTCCAGTGAGCAGGCTGAGTCTGGGGACACGGGAATAGGCTTGTCCATTACTGAGGCCGAAGTCGCTAAGGTAGTTAAAAAGCTCCTTGGTGGCAGGGCTGCAGGGGTGGATGAGATCCGTCCCGAGTTCCTCAAGGCTCTGGATGTTGTGGGGCTGTCTTGGCTGACACGCCTTTTCAACATTGCGTGGACATCGGGGGTGGTGCCACTGGATTGGCAGACTGGGGTGGTGGTGCCTCTTTTTAAAAAGGGGGACCGGAGGGTGTGTTCCAACTACAGGGGAATCACACTCCTCAGCCTCCCTGGTAAGGTCTATGCAAGGGTACTGGAGAAGAGAGTCCGGCTTATAGTCGAACCTCGGATTCAGGAGGAGCAGTGCGGGTTCCGCCCTGGTCGTGGAACACTGGACCAACTCTTTACCCTCTCCAGGATTCTGGAGGGTTTATGGGAGTTTGCCCAACCAGTCCACATGTGCTTTGTGGATTTGGAGAAGGCATTCGACTGTGTTCCCCGGGGTATTCTGTGGGAGGTGCTTCGGGAGTACGGGGTACATGGCTCTTTGCTACGAGCCATTCAGGCCCTGTACAAACAAAGCAGGAGTTTGGTTCGCATGGCCGGCAGTAAGTCAGACTTTTTCCCAGTGAGAGTTGGACTCCGTCAGGGCTGCCCTTTGTCACCGATTCTATTCATAATTTTTATGGATAGAATTTCTAGGCGCAGCCAGGGGATGGAGAGTGTCCGGTTTGGTGACCTCAGGGTCACATCTCTGCTGTTTGCAGATGATGTGGTCCTATTGGGGACATCAGGCCGTGAACTTCAGCTTTCACTGGATCGGTTTGCAGCCGAGTGTGAAGCGGCCGGGATGAGGATCAGTACCTCCAAATCCGAGGCCATGGTTCTCACGCGGGAAAGGGTGGAGAGCCCTCTCTGGGTCGGGGATGAGCTCTTGCCTCAAGTGGAGGAGTTTAAGTATCTTGGGGTCTTGTTCACGAGTGATGGTACAAGGGAGCGGGAGATTGACAGGCGGATTGGTGCTGGGTCAGCAGTGATGCGGGCTCTTTACCGGTCTGTTGTGGTAAAGAAAGAGCTGAGCCATAAGGCAAGGCTCTCGATTTACTGGTCGATCTACGTTCCCTCCCTCACCTATGGTCATGAGCTTTGGGTAATGACCGAAAGAACGAGATCGCGAATACAAGCAGCCGAAATGAGTTTCCTCCGCAGGGTGGCTGGACTCTCCCTTAGAGATAGGGTGAGAAGTTCGGTCATCCGGGAGGGACTCGGAGTAGAGCCGCTGCTTCTTCACATCGAGAGGAGCCAGTTGAGGTGGTTCGGGCATCTTGTTAGGATGCCTCCTGGACGCCTCCCTTGGGAGGTGTCACAGGCAAGTCCACCGGGGAGGAGACCCCGGGGAAGACCCAGGACACGCTGGCATGACTATATCGCCCAGCTGGCCTGGGAGCGCCTCGGAATCCCTCCCAGGGAGCTAGTGGAAGTGGCTGGGGAAAGGGAGGTCTGGGCTTCATTGCTCAGGATGCTGCCCCCGCGACCCGAACTCCGGAGAAGCGGAAGATGATGGATGGATGGATGGATGGAATTAAACTTCAATTAAAATTTGCATTTAGAAGTTCAATTTCCTATTTGAATTTGAATAAAATCCAGAATATGCTGCCATAGATTCGGGATAGCTGTAAGGAGTTGAAAACGGTTGCGCAGCTCTATGCCACAACTCCTCACTGAAAGATTCCATGTGATACTCATACATACAAGCACAAGGATAAGATAATATCTGTTGCAAGCTTCAAATGTCTGTGTTTAATCTAGAAACCAAAAAAAAAGCATTTATTTAGCAACCATTATCTTAGCACTAACATACTATTATACTCACATAGGTGTGCTATCAGAAATAAGCATTATCGAAGAGTTTTTGATGTATTTGAGTTTTGTTGTTTATTGCTCTAAAATGAGGCACAGCTCTAATGATCATAGATCACCACTGATATTAAAAAAAACAATAAAATTGAAGGTTTACATTTGCTAACTTAGTGATTTGTATTAATGATGACACAGTATTTACTAATAAAAGAATATAAGTAAGAGTATACCATGAACAATCACATCATCATTTATAAAACTTGTTTTATTAAATTTTGATGAACTGGTGATTTGTTTATAGATACTAAGAGTCAGCATGTGGTGCATTAGTTAAGGTTATTGCATAGAAGTGTTATTACATCAACTTTTACACCAGCCCAATTGTTCCAGCCAATCATAATCTTTGTAATATAGACTGTTTATGTGAAATCAATGTTGATTTGAAACACTTTCTCTCAGTTTAGGCCTCCATCTATCAGATGAAGGCTGTGAAGGGTGTGAAAGTTTCCATTTTACTGCTATGGAGTGATACCACTGGGAGCCATTGAGCTTGAGTGGCAGCAGAGAAGGAGAGAAGGAGAAAGAGGAGGAGGAGAGGGATGAAGAACTGTAACGAGGGGAGGACAGCTGTGATTCCAGATTAAAGATTTTTCATTTCTGTTTTGCGAGTCGTTCCCAGTTGTGAGCAACCGGCCTTCAGGGAGCCATTGAGGGACCAGCTGGACAAGTGAGAGAGAGAGAGAGAGAGAGAAAGAGACAGAGACAGAGACAGAGACAAAGACTAAGAGAAAGAAGAAGAACAAATAGAATGGAAAAGTGATAGATGGAGAGAAACAAGAAGAAAGAAAGGAGAGAGGCAGATAGATAGAGACAGCATGTAAGAGAGAGACAGAGAGACTGCAAAAAGAAAAGGAGCATTTATCTAAGTCCCTGTCCTCTCTCTCTCTCTCTCTCTCTCTCTCTCTCTCTCTTCCTTTTCATGCCGCCTGGGAAATAGAGTGCTGGACAAAACAAGAAGAATGAGGAAAACAAAGGAGAGAACTGAATTCACTCAGCTCTCCTCATGTTCTTTGCTTACAATGATTCAAATATCCTAACATTTCAAATTCTATTAAATTAAATTAATACTTCAGCACATTTTCATCGTGTCCATCTCTTTGTAATCACAACACAGAGTGCCTGGAACATAAATAAAGGAGCAATTTCATTCGGATATCTCATTAAGGAACCTAAATGTTTTTCATTTAGGTTAATGTTAGGTTAGGTTCTTAAATCCTCAGTTTGAATGATCAAACAGCAGCACAGCTATCCCAGGATTAGACAGACAGTAAACATCCAGTTTGCTGCATTTCGCTAAATAAGTTATGTCAAAGTCAAAGGTTGAGGATTGTGCAATAACTGTTCTTTTGCTATTCTCCTACTGTACAGCTTATTTTTTGGCCTAGCTTACCAGGCTAATTGAGAATCCTTGCTTTATGAAATATCCTTCTGGACTGTTACTAGTTGGATTTATTATTTATTTGGTTGTTTGGTTGTTGTCTTTGATTGTTGTGTTTGTTTGTCTGGCAGGTGGTTGGTTGATAGGTTGGTTAGGTTGGTGGTTTGTTTATTGATTGGTTCAGCTCTCTTTTCGTTTTGCTTGTATTGTTGTTTATTTGGTGGGTTGGTTAGTTCATTTGTTGATTTGTAGGTTGATTTTTAGTTGGTTAGTAAGTTCTTTGTGTGGTTAATTGCTTGGTTTGCAGGTTGATTGAGTAGCTTGGTTAGTTAGATTTGTATATGTTTGTTGGTTGGTTGCTAATTAGTTGGTAGGCAGGTTAGTCGTTTGGTAGTTGCTGGTTATTGGTTGGTAGGCAGGTTGGTTGCTTGGTTTGCAGGTTGATTTAGTAGGTTAGTTAGTTAGATTTGTATATGTTTGTTGGTTGGTTGCTAATTAGTTGGTAGGCAGGTTAGTTGTTTGGTAGGTTGGTTGGTTATTGGTTGGTAGGCAGGTTGGTTGCTTGGTTTATTAGTAGGTTAGTTGTTTGGTTGGTAGAGTGTTTGGTGGTCAGGTTGTTTGGTTGTTTGGTAGATAGGTGCGTAATTGTTTGGTTGATTGTTAGGCCAGTTGGTAAGTTGCTTGGTTGACTGATATGTCAGTTGGTCAGTTGTTCGATTGGTTAGTTAGGTTTTGTCTGTGGTTGGTTGGTTGGTTTGTATGTTGATTAATAAGTTAGTTCATTAGATTTATTGAGTTTTAGGTTGGTTGGTAGGCTAGTCAGTTGCTTGGCTGATATGTTGGAATGGGTTGGTAGGCTGGTTTGTTGCTTGGTTTGTATGTTGGTAGGTTGGTTGTTGGTGGGTAGGTTGGTGTATTTGGTTGTTTGGTATGTTGCTTTGTTGTTTAGTGGGCAGAGTGTTTAGCTGTTAGGTATGTTGTTTGGCTGTTTTGTTGGGTTGGTTTGTTGGTTAAATGGTTGGATGATAGGTTGGTTTCGTTGGTTAATTGGTTGATTAATATGTCAATAATTAAGTTTGGTTGGTTAGTAGGTCAGTCCTTTCTTATTTAGAACAACTGTTATGATGTTAACATGCTATTGATTTTTCTCCCTCAAAGAAAAGGACTAAAATGATTTGACAGGTCATGTGTCCTAGATTTCTTTTCCATTATTTTCTCATGCTATCAGGGAAAATACTGATCTGTAATTCATGCGATGTCTTTATAAGCAGCATGACATATGTATGAAACTGTGAACCACACATAAATCAGTTGTATGCTAGACTGTCAGCTTTAATGTGAAGAAAAGTCATGTCTGCCATCAACTTAATTTGTGCAACGTCTAGGCACTCATCGACCTTTCGTTTTTTTTAAGTTGTCACATCAAAGCTAATGACTGCTTGCTATTTTAATTAGCAGTAAGATCCATACAGCAAATAAGAAAACCATTTAATCAATATAGGCTGACAGGAGGAATTCCAGCCTGAATGCAGACGGCAGGAGCCGAGGGATCAGTATTTTTCCTTCAGTTCAGTTCAGGCTGCTTTATTCCTCAAAACTGGCCTTTGGAAATATGTGGACTGCTACTGTCCCACTTATTGGCTTTGATGGGCAGAGAACAGGTGGGGGTGGGGGGGTGGGGTGGGGGAGGGCTGTGTGAGTGCGATGCTTTTCTTTGAGGCATCTTTGCGGAGGGTCAGGCAGGATATTGATGGACAAAGACCCACAAGGGGATTCCCAGACCCCATGCACCTGAGAAAATCCTTCAAAGTTAAAGTCATTTTAACCCTTTCAGCTCTGCATTAAGCCCTTTCAGCTTTTGCATATCTTTCAGTTTTGTATGATCATGTTATCATTGTCGACAGTGGCATTGAGTAATCACTGGTTCAGCCAGTGCCTTTCAAAAGTTTTATTTTATGTTAAAATGTTTAGAGCAATGTGTGATTTTCACTGTTATAATTTTATTTATCATAAAACAGCTCTGTATAAATATTTTTTGCATATTTATCTTCAGTGCTCAGCTTCATGTTCAACAAAAGGTCATACCTGGAATGAAGAGGCTAAATAGATGAACATATGATTTACTCTAGATAAACCTGCTTATTGGTTATTATGTTAATTATATGGTTAATTATATTTTTGAATATCATTAAACATTTTGAAAAGACAAGTGTCAACTTTATGTTCTACAATTTTTCATTAGGTTGAATGAATAACTGGCTCGAAATGTAGGTATTGTGATATAAACTGAGTCTGTTCTACAGTTTCTCATTAGGTTAAATGAATAAGTGGCTCTATATGCAGGTATTATGATATAAACTGAGTCTGTTCTACAGTTTCTCATTAGGCTGAATGAATAACTGACTCAAAATGTAGGTATTGTGATATAAACTGAGTCTGTTCTACAGTTTGTCATTAGGTTAAATTAATAAGTGGCTCTATATGCAGGTATTATAATATAAACTGAGTCTGTTCTACAGTTTCTCATTAGGTTCAATGAATACTTGGCTCTAAATGTAGGTATTGTGATATAAAGTCTCTTCTACAGTTTCTCTTTAGGTCAAATCTGATTGGACTGCTTGATTATATGTGTGCTACATGGACATTCAAAAAACTCTTTTGGGGGTCATGAGATGGTTGTTGCAATAAAGACCTATATTTTGATAACAATTTGAGGATAATTGTATATAATCTGTACAGCTTCCCAGATCAGTGGTAAACAGATAAATCATACTACTCACATACTACCAGCAGAGTTAGCAACACTCATTACAGCACTCATTTTATGACATAATTTGAGAAAATCAGCTTCCCTTTACATTGGGTTAAAATGTACTGATCAACGGAACAATATAAGTGACCCAAAATTGCTTGAAATAAAATGTCTTTACATTAACTTACATTCAAAGAATGTCATTTTTTGCCCTCTCCTGTAAACTTTCCATTTCAGAGATGCTACAATATAGTGACAATATTTTATAGATATACATTTTATTATAACTTCAGAGTGTCATTTTCAAGTCATCTACAGCTCCATTCATCATTCTGGAGATGTTTTAATGCCTTAAATTGTACTTTTTTCATTTCACAGCTCTATACATTCTATAATGTTGTGATGTTGGAATGGACTAGAACACTAGAATCATAGAACCATTGCTATTATATTATTCAAACTATTTACTCCAAACTTTTGAATGCTAGTGTATTTTACTGAGATGACAGCTAAACAGCTTTAATAACCACTGGGATAGTTTATGGAGCTTACTGTGTTTAAAACAGCACATTAAATGTGCACTAGTTAGTCATTGGTGATGTGATGAGAAGTGCATGTGCAAGACGTAACCTTTAATGTTTATTTTCTACAAAGCCTTTTCTTTTCTTCATCTGTTAAGGCTATAGGCCTGGATAAACGCAGCATACAAGACTGTGGTTTGTGAAAATATTTTGTATATATGAACTGTTATTATACTTAAAACTAGGCTATTATAAATGCCCCCCCCTTTAAAAAATGGAGGTCTGTCCTTCACGATGATTTTGTTTCAGAAAGAGCTGGAGGAGTTTCTCCAGACTGTTTGGAAGTTGAAGGCCCAGAACTGGGACGAGCTAGAGTCCAGGAGAACATGAAGAGCAAAGGGAGGAACCAGGGAACATTTGAGTGGGTGTTAGCGAGACATGTCGGCTAATATTGCTAGCTGAAGATGTGTAGCTGAAGGGGGGAGGCAGGCATGAGAAGACGAGTTTGAAGTTTTCCCAAAGCTTTGTTGGAGGCACCAGCATGAAAAAAAAAAAAAAGAAAACTCAGTCTAGACATGCAATTGTACGAGGGAAGAAAGAGGGAAGAAATTACGGGGTTATTCATGCAGGAAAGAGTAAGCTCTGCGCTACTTTGTTGGGCTTAGCCTGTATGTCAGTGTCAATGGTGCTTGAAAGATCCCTCCAGTGCAAGGCTGATAGTTAAAGGTTTGCGTCAGTTTGTTGACCGTAATTACCCGCATTCCTTTCTGGGGCAGGTTGGCAGGGTGTGGTCAGGCCGTCCGGCGCTTCCTGTGTAAATATGGAACAGGTAAAAAGAAAACACACTCAACACACACACTCAAAACACACACACTCACACACACACACTCAGACTCTCATGTCAGGATGAGCTTAGCCGAGGCCACCTCAGAGAAGACTAGAGGTGCACGTTCTCACAGAGTCAGGCCAAAGCGGGAGAATGGAAATGTCAGACCTTCATAATCGCATGAAGAATATTCAAGTGGTGATCTTGTCATCGTGCTGCGGTTGGTCTCCATAATTTCCAGGTTTTTGGAGACACCATCTTTTAGTTTACTGCTTTGCTTCCAGCATGTATGGGATGTTTATCATTTACAAGGGACGGTTTAAAACGGATGACAGAAACTTCAATGCACCGAGTTGCATGCTGTGCTTTGCTAACATAATTGCCATGCAACTTTGAAGTTAC
This sequence comes from Pygocentrus nattereri, assembly GCF_015220715.1. Taxonomy (NCBI): domain Eukaryota; kingdom Metazoa; phylum Chordata; class Actinopteri; order Characiformes; family Serrasalmidae; genus Pygocentrus; species Pygocentrus nattereri. Next base: position 31,193,542 of record NC_051218.1, on the reverse strand, counting down.
ATGAAGCATTTCAAAAAGTTGCATGCAACACATGAAATTATTCCACTAGCAGCTTGGATTTTTTAAACATTATTGCCATGCAACGTGAGAGTTACATGAAGCAATTAAAAAAGTTATTTGCAACGAAGTTACTTCACAAGTTAGCCAACTAATCATTGTTTTATTTTATATTCAAAAATTATTTCTGTGTCATTTGATGGTTATGTGAAGCAATTAAAAAAGTTGCATGAAACAGATTAAGTTACTCTCCTAGTTTGCCAAATTAGCAGCTTACACTCATTTAAAAACTGCATTGCTCTACTATGAATTCACGTGCATGGCACAATTTACACATAGCAACATTTTATCATATTTTTCCAGCTCTCACTGCCATTCATTGTTTCTATATCTATGTTTGTGTCATTAAACTATTTACAAAGGTTTCAGCTTCAGGTCCAAAATGACTTGAAATAAAACCTTGTTACATTGTCTTCCAGTAAAATTTAGGAATGCTCTTTGTGTCTCTTATAAAATTTATTTTCTGGAGATGCAAAGTTTTGTTGCAACAGTGCCAACATGCCAACTTGCTGTTATAACCACCAATGACAAAACTAGGACATTTTACCAGCTAGGAACTTTTACCAAGCAGTAAAATAAAGGTTCACATTTAAAGAGGGCAGGTTGGCTCCAAAAGACAACATGAAGAGAAGGAATAAAACAAGTCAAACAGCATATATGTGATGATCAGGTTCACTGACCAAACAAACATATGTTGAGTAAAACAGACAAATTACTCTATTTCATTGAAACAAAACTTAGGGTCGCTCAGCTACATGAGTGCCTTTATATTTTTTTCAAATTATATTTAATTTTCATACTTTTATACACAATAAATCTTGGATTTTGTGTTTTTACCTTACAAATGAATAGTCTTGACCAAAAGGACTTACTTTTACAATAAATGATAAATGAAGTGAAGCTATTTGGCCATGTAGTTTGGTTGGTTTGGTTGGCTTTATTCATGTTTCTGCTCACACAAGCTCTTATTGTTTATGACTCATATGTCTTGAAACAACTGGAGACATTGTGTGAAAAGTGCATATGAAACTGTAGTTCACACCACAATGGTGTTTGGAAGTTTGCGAACCCTTTTCTAGATTTTTTCCATAAATTTCATTTAAAACTTCATCAGATTTTTACACAAGTCCTAATAGTAGAACTATAGCAGTTTTCTAAAGATCACATAGACAGGTGAGAAGGCTTTTGGAACAACGTTTTATGGACAGATGAGACCAAAATAAGTATTTTTGTTTCAGATGAGCAGCGTTGTGTTTGCAGAATGGAAAACACTTCATTCCAGCATTAAAACCTTATTTATTAACACGGTGGTGGTGGTAGTATCATGGTTTGGGCCTGTTTTACTTCATCTGGGCCAGGATGGCTTGCCATCATTGATGGAACAATGAACTCTGAATTATACCAGCAAATTCTAAAGGAAAATGTCAGGACAACTGTCCATGAGCTGAAACTCAAAAGACCGTGGGTCATGCAGCAAGACAATGACCCTAAGCACACAAGTGATTCTGCCAAAGAATGGTTAAAGAAGAATAAAGTTGATGTTTTTAGAATGGCCCGGTCAAAGTCCTGACCTTAATCCTATATAAATGTGGAAGGATCTAAAGTAAGCAGTTCATGGAAGGAAGCCCACCAACATAACAGAGTTTTGTAAGGAGGGTTAAAACTCCACCAAGCCGAAGTGCAGGACCGATCAACAGTTAGGGGAAATGTTAAGTTGCAGTTTTTGCTGAATTAGGACTTTGTTACGCCTTGAGTGAAAATCTGCTGAAGTTTTAGGTCAAATTTATGAATAAATATAGAAAGTTCTACAGTTCACAAACTTTCAAGCACCCCTGTAAGTAGCAGATGATTTTATCTTTATCTTATTATGATTTGACTTTGAAAAGTTATGCTTGTGTGCATATGGAGAACATAAACTGAATGTAAATGTAATTGGTTACATAGGTAACTATGTACTCAGCCCTGTGCTGCTCTTTTGGCAGGAGATCAGAGCTTTCTGGCACCTCAGATTGGAAGCGTGGGACCGAGCTGAGCTGACTGAAGCGTCAGCGTGAACGATGGGTCGATTCGGAGACTGAAAGCTTTCAGAGAGCTCAGTAGAATGTCAATTGGAGAGGACGAGCTGGAGCCAGAATCAGTGTGGCAGCTGGAGGCGGATTTGGGATTTGGGGACAAAGCCAGGCGTACAGTATAGTAGCGCTCACAAATGTGGATACAAATGGCCTTGGCTATTAAAATTTCTGATCAGTGTTTATGGAGAGGGTAGATGAGATTTTCTTTATTATTACCATTTCTGATGACACTTTATTTGAACCCACACTTAATCAGTATGTTATTGTCATTATTGATGTCATAATTTTGGAGACATGATGGCGGATAGTTCTGGTCCTAAAATCTGAACTGTATTCAAAACCATTGTAACATACACATACGACCACTTCACAACAAGAGAACTCTGTATCACTGCACCTCCTTCCAAAAAAATCCTTGTACTGTTAATGGAATAATTTTTGACTGTATTGCTGCTCGCATGGAGTACCAAGTGTACTGATGAAGTAAAATCTCAGTTTAAACTGAGGGGCTCACGACTAATTTTCTTGTCTTGAACTAGCCTGGTCAGCTAGCTAACAGGCCAAAAGATTCCAAACATGCTAAACAAGTCCAATATAAAAACCAAACAACATCACTTGAATGTCTTACATGCTCCAAATATCCATGTTTCAGTCAGATCTGAAGATTCTCAAGTCACGTCAAACCCAGGCTGAATCTCAAATGGCTCTGTACTCTCTCAATAGTGTGCTATGTAAGTTTTGAAATTCTAGTTTCCACAGCCAAGTACAACAGACAAATTACTGTATTTCATTGCAACAAAACTCAGGTCTGCTCAGCTACATGAGTGCCTTTATATTTTTTCAAATTATATTTAATTTCCATACTTTTATACACAATAAATCTTGAATTTTGTGTTTTTACAAAATCCATGTTTCAGTCAGATCTGAAGATCCTCAAGTCACATCAAACCCAGGCTGAATCTCAAATGGCTCTGTACTCCTTCAATAGTGTGCTATGTAAGTTTTGAAATTCTAGTTTCCGCTAGTTAGTGGAAAAGTTAGTGCACTGTTGGTTGAGTAGGGATGTGGCTAAATCCCAAATGGCTGTTTATTAGCTATATTATGCACTGTAGGGTGCAGGAGTTTTTCATTCCTACATAGGGCACTATGGGAAGAGGGGTGCCATTAGCTTAGTGCTTAATAAGACTCAAGGTAATTTGGTGAACAAATAATACTTCTAAGGTGAAGTTGTTTTTTGCATTAAACAGAGTTACATTATGACATTTTTATTGACACACAACAAAAACTTTAAAAGTTCATGAAATGACTGCAATAGACAGCGATGTGTGAACAAACATTCTCCTCATTCAGCAGTCCATGGTTGCCATACACCAAAAGCATACAAGTTACATTTCTTGGTGCAATACTTGTTTGTATTGATTATTATCAATAGTAACCTAAATTATTTTCTGGAAAATTGTTTATTTTATTATATTTTATGTTGGCCATCATTTTCCAGAAGCAATATGCCATGAGAGGCCATGTGTTACACACACAAAGATACTAAGCCGCTTCTCCCTCAGGGTCGCGGGGGGGTGCTGGAGCCTATCCCGGATGTCATCGGGTGGAAGGCAGGATACACCCTGGACAGGTCGCCAGTCCATCTCAGGCCATATGTTAAGCAATTTTAGAATGGGGAGGGGGATTTTATTCCTCTTTGCATCTTGCCTGAATACTCTTCATGGAGGTCTTCTGGTGTCTTATTTGGTTTGAAAAATAAGCAATGATGTACTTGCAAAAACAAATGCGTAAGTGGGTTTTGAGTACACATTTCATCTTAGAAATGGTTGGTGAATGAGGCCCAGTGGTTCTATATTGAACCATGAACACTCAAAGAACAATATGCATGCTTGAATGGTTCTTTGCATGGTGAAATCATTCTTCAGATTTAAGGACAATGTGTTGTATATGGTTCTATTTGGAACCTTTTTGAAAATTCTTCTATATAGCAGCAAAAACTATCTTGCTACTGTGTACAATGTCAAGAAAGCAACAACAACCAAACCTATTTTGATGTGATATAAAATTATATACAAACATCAATCAACCTAAAGACCACTTGATACCATTTAATCATGTAAATGGTTATTTGAGTATCCATGCTTCTAGACAGAACCATTGCCTATCATTAAACCCTTGAAGAATAATCTCTTTTTAAGCATGTGCCACACAGTATTATGCAGTTTTGTGTAACTTTAGCAAAATGTCTTCTATGTCAGCTAATATCTCCTCACAAACCCAATGTTTCCCTTTTTTGGCTGTGAGATAAAGACTGTGCAGACAGGATAGAAGTGCTACAAAACTCATAAACAAGCTGAAAGAATTCCCTGGCCCAGCGCGCTAAATGTATTTTGATTTTTATTTTTTTAATTTTTTTTATTTTTTTCACTGCATCAAGCAAAGTGAGTGGTTTGGAAATCGTTCAGATCAGTGTGCTTGTGGATTTGACTATAAATGGTGTGTTGATAGTTTTGTATCTGTTGATTATACAGGTGTATTATTATCTATTATTATCTGCATTATTATTGTTATTAGAGTCTTTTAAATGGCTTAAATGATACTTAAGTGCTTTTAAAGTCAAAATCTCTTTTCCTTTACTCTCTCTCTCTCTCTCTCTCTCTCTTCTTCTTCTTCTTCACTCTGTCTCTCTCTCTTTTTCTCTCTCTCACTTTCTCTTAATCTCTTTCCTCTTTCTTTCCTACTTTGTCATTGTCTCTCTCTTCTGCTCTTTTAACCTTTCACCTTTTTCTGTCTTCCTTTCTCTTTCTTGCTTATTTCTTTCTTTTATTTTCTCTCTCTCTCTCTCTCTCTCTCTCTCTCTCTCTCTCTCTCTCTCTCTCTCACACTCTCTTTCAGCTGTTTTAACTCCAAAGCGAGAGCAGTTTGTTGTTTCTGTCTGGCTCTGATTAGCTGGAGAAACAGCCCGTGTTGCACGCAGAGCTGTGCGTCTCTCTGAGGCTGCAGCCGCACGCTGGACAAGGTCAGCACGAAGGCAATGTTTGCAGAAGGACGTTAAATATTAGTTTACCCCGAACAGTTATTTTTACCGCTTTATTGGCCACAGCTGGCTCCTGTTTGAAGCCACTGCGAGGAGAAGATTACTCCAGATTTATCACATTATCTCAACCAGAACAGCATTAGCCAAGCTAGCATGAAAAGCTATGTTACAACGATACAGAGCAAAAAACAAACATGCTACATCGTTTATTATTCCCACTGTCACTAAACAAATCCATGTTTGGTTAGAATTTCAGTATAGACAGTTTTGTATTTATACCTTCATCTGTAATTAATTAATTTTAATTAATTAAGGATTAATTTAATGGGGGTATTATATGATGTGTACATTACAGTATAAAAATATGGAAACTTTTTTGTGATTTATTTACATATTATAGCGTAATTAAGTTAATTTGTTTGTTATCATCAGCAAAATCCAATTTGCACAATCCCTTTTACCCCAATTGTAGTTGATCAGTAAAAACATGTTTGGTGTTTGAAGTTTGCTTCCTGCTTTGAACTGGAGCCATGAGGCTAATGTAGCTAACAAGTAATGGAAACCTATGTACACCAATTAGCATAATGCTTAAATCTTCGCATACGCATCTCTAACCATGTTGAGTTTTTCAGTTTCTTTAATAAACTTCATGGTTATGTGGTTTCGGGCACTATATGACACACTGTTATGAACATGGATGAAAGTACACACAGAATTCAGGCTTCAAGATCTAGTACAGCTTTTTTAAATGAATCAGTGGTAAACATTTTATTTCTCTAATAAAAGGTAATTAATGATAATATAGCACTGATATTTCTTGCATATGTAAAACTGTCTCTCAACAATGTATTTTATGGAAAAAGGAGAAAATGTATTAATTTATTAAACCCCTAAAGGAATAAGCCAAGAGACATTACAAAGATTTTTGTAATGGCTAAAGATGGTATCCAGCACAACACGGCAGAGTAAAACTCCTTACCTGTGATGAAATTACCATAACAAATGACCTCACATGGTTTATGGCTTTTATAAAACTTCAGACATCATAAGAAATGACAAAATACACAATTTGCAATAGATTAGTGAGGTTATTGTTAAAAATTGCCTCACTAAGCAAAAGATTCCACCAAGATTCCAACACTAGATTTTTAATTTATTTAATTTTTTTACAGTGCAGCTTTTTGTCTGGGTCAGGTGATAATGATTAACAGTAATAGAAGAAACTTTGAATATCAATTTAAAATCCTATAAGACAATAATAGATTCAATGCAAAAGAGACATAGAGTTTTAATTAAAGAATGAGTTAAAGAGCAGCATTTTCAGATATTTATTAAAAGTCAGCTCTGAGCTTGACTGTCTAATAAGAGGTGAACAGAGTTCCACAGTTTAGAAGCAGAATAACAGAAACAGTCTGTATTTTACTGAAGGTGTTCAGCAGAAGGTCAGTATCTGCTGATCTATGATCATAAACAGACATATATTCAGGAGCTTTAAGGCCATTCATAGCTTTAAAAACCAGCAGCAGAACTTTAAAATCTCTCTAAAAGATCCAGGCAGTCGGTGCAGTGTGCAAATGGGTGTGATATGAGCTCCCTGTGTTGGTGTTGTGAGGATCTGTGCTGCTGTGTTCTGTAAGAGTTGTAGACTTTTTTTCCCAGTAAGAAGATCATTACAGTGATCAGCTCTGCTGGAGCAAACTTCTGTGTGTTGCTCTGAGATAGAAAAGGCTGAACTTTATCAACATTTTTCAAATGATAAAAAGCTACTTTAGGGACTACATTTACATGCAGGATAAAACAGTTCAGAGTCTAAGATCACACCCAGGTTTCCTACTTCAGGTTTGGTAAATGAAGCTAAAGAATTGAGGTTTTAGTATCAAGGATCAGTATTTCAGTTTTTCATGATTAAGCTGTAGAAGACATTATGAAGTCTACTGACAAATATTTGATATAAGCTTGTCAGCCTATCAACAGAGTCTTGATTTTCAGAAGGAACAGTATAAATGTATAATTGTGTTTCATCAGCATAGCTATGAAAATTGATATCATGTTTCCTAATGACCACCCAGAGGGAAACATACAAAGAAAAAAGCAAAGGGCCTAAAGCATACCCTTGTGGGACTCCACAAGTAATGTTAATGCACACATGTAGGAACATACTTCTGTGCATTATCTCTTACAACATAATGTTTCTCCAATTTAAGTATCTTCCAAATATTTACTCTGTATTGTAAGTATCTTCAAAGGAGAGCATGATTTATCACCCCAATGCCCAATGATGGATTTGTACAGCCACAACACATGCTCAGAATTGGCCACCCATTTACAGCAAGGCTGGGGTTCGGCCCCATGTGAAGTTTTCTAGCCACATTTGTCTCAAAGTGCAGCCTGGGCCTCCTGCTAGAAAGCTGTTTCCACAAGGTGTGGTCAGGACCAGGCAGCCTGATCCATTCATCACCAAAAATTGAGCAGTAGCAGCAGGCCGTGCTGACTGTCCGAAGGGTTTGAAGAGTTTTGCGGTGAAGCTGTAAGAGTCCTGTCCACATCAAAGCAGGAGCACATCTGGAGTGGGGCAGGTGGGGCAGTTTGAGGATGGGGCAGTGGATCCATTTCAATAAGCACTGAAACTAACACTCCACTACATGCATGAAGACGCTTCAATGTTCATTGTGATCAGAAACTGTTAATTTTGTACACTGTTAATTATTATCAGGATTTCACACTATTGTAAAATATTTATTGCGAGTTCAAATTGCTGTGAGATTGATATTAATCTGTATTACATAGCTTTATGGAATATGACAGCAACTGATAAACAAAGGCATAAATATTTTAATAAAAACAATTTGTGTTTTTGCAGTTCATGTTTTACATATTTCTAGGTCCGCTAAAATTAAAGGGAATTATTTCCTTATTTAAATGTATAGTAAATTACTTTCAAGTGAGCTGCATTATTTTTATGGCTGTAAAAATACAGAAATTACTGTTTAAAATACAGTTTAATACTGTGAATATGGAGCAGAACAACAGCTGCATCACAGTAAATGTGTGGTGCAAGCGAGTGTTGTACAGGACTCAACTTTTGATATGGATTTTACTGTTATTTACTGTTAATATGCTTCAGTAAATTTAAATAATTAAATAAAATTGTGAAAGGTTATGCAGCCACTAGCCAGTAAATTACTGTAATTGTACAATATTTTTACTATACATTTATCATTCAATTACTTCACCTCATTAGTGGTTTATCAGAATTAATTTTTGTTACAATAAATTTATTTCATATTATATAAATAAACTCTATTTTAACAAAACTAACATACATATTATAAGCCACAGTTATCATCACTCATAACAAAGTCAAGCTGTAATTTTATATGAATTATTTTGACTCATAACTCTTTGAAACAAGTGGCACATACTTTGTTGTAAGTAAAAGAACAAATGTTTTATTTTGATTTGAATTTGAAGTTGTTGTGTTATGTACAGTCTTGTTTTGCAGGATAAGAAAAACAAGCTTTACATTCCTGCCAAACAAGTGCTTCTGTGATGCTTGGATTCCTGTCAATCTAATGTAAATTGAATGTTAGTGTAATTTATAAGTATGTAAAATACTTATAAATATGCAAAATATTGTTAATCATATTGTTAATCATATTGTTAATCATTTCTGACAAGCTGAAAAACCCCTTACTTCCCCTTCTTCTCTTCATTTCTCCAGAGGATGAAGCTCCAGCATTAACTAAAAGGTAACCTAGCTTGCTATAGCCTTAACTGATGACTGACAGTAATAAATTAAAGCAACATGCCATTTTACCAGCCAAAGTGGATTTATTTTGCACCACTATTTTTAGTATTAGATAAGAACAAATCAATGTGGGTCTAAAAACATTAGCAATGTAGGCTAAAAAGTGTTACGTTCACTGATTACGACTGAAAATGCCTGACTGACGGAGCGCTACAAGCATTAAACACGCAATGCCATACAAAACTAATTATGTATAGGCTGTAAAAGTAATCAGTATTGAGTAAATTCATTAAAACAGTATAGTAAAATCTTTGGGCATGTATGTGTTTATATATCAGCATTGTTTATGTGTCTGACGGTGCTTTTAGCTTAATAAGAGTCTTTATTTAGCCTATTAGTGCAAACCAACACAGCACTGTTGTCTGGATGTGACCTTCTAAAAGATGATCATGTAAAGCAGAAAGCAGATCACCACAGAATGAATGGATGAGACGACAGGAAGTGAAAGCAGAGACATTTCCTGTAGAGCGTTTGAAAATTAGCGCTGCTCATAAATCACTTGAGCTGTGGGTTATGAACTTCGGTCCACATGCACCTGAAAGAGCCGGTTAAACATGAAAAGATGGCAAAGAGTGTAATTACAAAACAGACAGTAGCTGCATAGTGTCTAATACTACGCCTTCCAAAATGATTGGCACCCTACCAAATCCTGGTAAGAGTAAGAGTGAATTAGATGTTCTTGAGAAGTATGTTTGTTTCAGTGCAGTTTATTTTTGTTTGGTTTGCAATATTATTTTAAAAAAAGTAAATAAAATATATGATATAATACTGTGAAACTATAAAACCTAAAAAAAGTGTTTATAAGAAATGACAGATTTTTTTAAACTGTGTGTGTTTGAGTGTGTGTGTGTGTGTGTGTGTGTGTGTGTGTGTGTGTGTGTGTGTGTGTGCAGCATTAGGGTAGATTGCTGGCAGCATTGGGGTCAAAGGTTACCCTGCTGTGGGAATTCTCCCCCTAAGAGGTTATCTGGCTCTCAATTGGGCGTCTGATGTGATCTCACTCTGTAATTGTGTACGATTGAAATAATATATAAAATCAAACCCAGCCCGAGTCAAACCAAGCCGCTGCTTTCCCACAAGAAAAACAAACAAGCACAGCAGCCGTGCACCTTCAGCCAGCGAGAACCATGTGAACAACCACAGAACTTCTGTTTTGGATCTACAAAGGCTGAAAATGCTTGGTAACATATTTTGGTATATGATCATCACATCAAACTCATTTCCTTTTTTTTTTTTTTTTTTTTTATTTAAAAAAACAGCTTTCTTATGTGCTGTGTGAATCTTCGTTCATTTACTTGATACAATTTAATTAGAATTAAGTGATTGACAGAGTTAAGTTAACTACCATTAAAGCCACAAATGTTTTTTGGTCTTCTGTACAGTCACTAAATCAGAGATACGAGGATCGCTGCACTCAGTGTGCATCGTGGGCCCTGTAAGTCAGCAGTTCTATATAGGACCATGAACACTCACAGAACTATTTGCATGCTTTCATGGTTCTTTGCATGATGAAAAGGTTTTTCTAGTGATGGAATCTAAAACATCTGCAGATTGACGCAATGTGTTGCATGTGGTTCTGTACAGCACCTTTTCTAAATTCCATATAGATTAATATTTTTGACACAAGCAACCCAGCTGAACCCAGCTATAACAGCTGAAAGCAAAGGTAGAACAAAAGTTACAATATTCCCCAAAAATGGGGTCCGTTGTAATAGACTGAGGGGCTAGTTTAAACAATTGCTAAAATCTCACAATTCACTCAGTACAGTTATGTTCTTTTTGAACGACTAAATACACACACACACACACTCACACACACACACACCTCTGGGGTTGTGGGGGTCGCTGGAGCCTATCCCAGTGCTCATTGGGTGGAAGGCACCCTGGACAGGTCAGCAGTACATCACAGGACAGACACAAAGACATACACATTCACACTTAGGGCCAATTTAGCATCTCCAGTTCACCTGACTGCATGTCTTTGGACTGTGGGGGAAAACCGACACAGACATAAGGAGAACCTGAACACTCCACACAGAAAAGAAGCACTACTACTAGTCAAAGGAAGCACTACTACTAGTGAAAAGAAGCACTACTACTAGTGAAAAGAAGTACTACTACTAGTCAAAAGAAGCACTACTACAAATGAAAACAAGTACTACTACTAGGCAAAAGAAGCACTACTACTAGTGAAATGAAGCATGATTAAACACTTACACCACAAAATAGAACAGCACATGTCCACACAATGAAATCTACAAAACTATACTACAATACGATATACAGACTGACCTGTCTATAAAGACATTTACAGAAATGAACAGTTCTGAATGTATATGCCACGTGTGAATGTAAAACATTTCCATGGTGTAAAATATGCCTTACATTCAAGTTAAGAACTTGAGTGAGAGCTTAGGCTACAGTGACAATGTGTAATTCAGAATGTGAAACAAATGAAACAGAGTATAAGACAGTAATAGATGATTCTGTAGAATTATAATTCCAGCTGTCTAATACACACTGATGCTTTATCTATGTGTCTGTTAATGAAATCCTTTTTTTCTCACAGTTGATCTGAAATATAAATAAGATCTGAATCTCACCTCAACAAGAACCACCTCTTTAATTTATTTACACTCTTGTTCAGCCATAAATCATCATTCTCTCTCTCTCTCTCTCTCTCTCTCTCTCTCTCTCTCTCTCTCTCTCCCTTTCTCTCTGTTTGTCTATTTCTTTAAATACATCTCTCTCTCTCTCTCTCTCTCTCTCTCTCTCTCTCTCTCTCTCCTCAGTCTTTATCTCTCTCTCTGTGTCTCCTCAGTCTTTATCTCTCTCTCTTTTCTTTCTTTCTCTCTCTATCTCTCTCTCTATCTCTCTCTCTCTCTCTCTCTCTCTGTTTGTTGGTGATATGTGATTAAGCGGATAGCCCCCCCGTTACGCCGCTGTAAGCCCACTCAGATCTTCCTCTCTTTTCCGCGATGTTGGGCGAGAGCTTGTTCTAAATCCGAGGAAAGCTTAATGTTTATCCAATGTGAGAATAATTACTCAAAAGTGTTTCTCTTAATCCGGGTAATGAGGGGCGCAGAGCGGGGTGAGTGTGGCGCTGGATCAGGCCGACCCAATCGACTGAGACGGTCCTTGTAAGTTTGAGGTGAGGATGGCAGAGGATAAAGGTTAGATTAGGCCCTAATCCCACCGCTCTGCGCTGCCTAATCTGTTATGATACACGGATGATCACTTAAAACACGAGGAGAGAGAGAGAGTGAGAGTGACAAAAAACACTGTCACTGCTCCTGCCGAGAAAGAGAGAGAGATAAGGAGGAAGACAGATGTAAAGATCCTCTTCAGGGTTTCTACACTCAGATTCCAAACTCTGGCATTTCCTAAAAGTAAATTAAGAAGCTGGTCATCTGAATCAGCTCACTGTTAGGCTGATGCTTCACTTCACATCTGTGCATCAATAAATGATCAAACATCATTTTTTGTGTATAATAATAAGAATGACCTACAAAGTTATTATTGCTGTTATTACTGTATTATGACTATTATTAAATTATTATTGTTACTATTATTCATCTCTTGAACTTGAGCTCAATGTGTATAAGCAGGCACCCACCCCCCATGTGCACCATGGGTATTTTATATCCCATCAGCTAGAATCCTACCAGCAATTATCTGCATATTTACCCACCTGCTTTATATGATAATAACTAGATTGAATCAATTCACGCATATGTTTATTGACTTTTTTTGTCTTTAACTGGCCTATTGATTGACATGGCTGTGAGCTGCTACACATGATCTGCTTTGTTATGTTGTTTGGGAGGTGTTATTAGGGTGACATTTAAATTGCCAGAGGTGACTTGTGCGCAAGTCTCGTCTGACACATTCGGATCATTAACATCATCGTCTTCACCACTGGAGAAATGGGAAATCAGATAAGACACATTAATTACCAAAGAGAATAATGTATGCATAAATCATTCTGATTGATGGAGCAGCAGAGGGGTAAATGTGCACACACTGTACATCTTGAAAGAGAAATCCGCAGCAGTAGCCAAGCTTGCAGGGTGGAGTCAGGTGTTCTGTGACTTTAAGAAAGTCTTGTTGTCTTCAATATTAGCTGGTGCCTTTTAAATGAGTAATTAAATGGAATAAAAGGCATCATTGTTCAGCGATTCCACTGCTTTTGCCAAATTATTCAGTCATTCAATAGTTTAGATGTAAATAAAATCATTGAGCGTGGTTTGGTGTGAAATGAGCCTGTCTAGGAAAATGTACAGAGTCAGAATTGTTTACCATTATAGTACAAGGAACCAGACATCTGAAACATTTAATTGTTCTAAAAGCTACATCCCCTTTAGTTATTACACAAAATGGTTATGAATGTGTTGTTTCATACCTGAGACATTGTTTGGTAATATAGTTATAGTTTTGGCCTAAAACATATTTTAGTATGAATTAGTAATTTGGGATTACTTCCATTTTTTCCAAAAAACTCTCAACTGGATCAATGTGTGTGAGCTAACTTTCTTTTGCTGTTACCAGCCTGTAGCTACAGCTGTTCTGCATGGCTAACACCAGCAGCAGCTTATGTTTACAGTTTATTTTTCCAGTTTTCTCATATTCACAGTTCAGTGATGTATCTAGAAGTTGCGGAAGACCTAGGGCAGGGGTCAGCAACTTACAGCTCCAGAGCCACATGCAGCTCTTTTACTGCCCTGTTGTGGCTTCACAGCAGAGATAGATTTTTCGATAAAAATAAAATAATCCTCCTTTGCAGTAAATCAAAGCTCTGCTGATCGTTCCAACACAGTTTTAACAATAAATGGTCTTAAACGCTGGAGTTAATGTGTAACTGTTAATTCACCCTTTAACCCTAAAGGTTGGCATGTAGACTGCTGGTCACACAGCAATGCAGAAAACAATCTTGACTAGTTATTAGCTAACGAAAAGACAAAGATGTGAGATCGAATGGCCGTGTTTGCACCCCAGAATCACTCCACATACATACATTTAACCTGCAAAAAGAAACTGTCAAACACTAAGTCAGCTTCTCATTCCCCAGCTTATTATTCAAATTTTCCCCTTCTACCTTAAATGGTACAGCAGTTGCATTTTGGTGGCATTAAAGGTGGAGGGTGAAAATTCAAACAAGACGCTGGGGAATGAGAAGATTTCTCGCCTTTAGCTTTAGCCTCTCTTTTAGAAATTGTCCCACTCATTACGCAGCAACCAATTACCAACTGTTTATCTGTACAGTCTCTTCATCTGCAGGTTGTTTTGTATAGTAATGTCTGTTCATGTTGCTATTAAGCATTTCGTTCCGTCCTCCATGACTATCTCCCTCACAGACATGGATCATGCGGCCAGTGACATGGTTTGGAGCTTTGGTTGTACTGGGAGGGGTTTTGTTTGTGCTGGGAGAGGTTTTGTTTGTACTGGGAAGAGTTTTGGTTGTACTGGAAGAGATTTTGGTTGTAGTAGTAGGAGTTCTGGGAGAACTGGGAGGAGTTTTGCTAGTACCAGGAGGGGTTTTAGTTGTAGTGGGAGGGTTTTTGGGTTGTACTAGGAGGGGTTCTGTTTGTACTGGGAGGGGCTTTGGTTGTTGAGTGTGTCTTATAGAGACGGGTGTGTTTGTGCTGGTATATAGTGTCTCAAATGTGTCTCAGTCCACCTCCTGAAGTGGTTTGAGTTATCAGATTTGTATCTGTTTTAAATGAATTTGTTTACACTTGGCCTTATTCAGATATAATCAAGACACATCAAGTGACCAGGAGTGAACAGGGTCATGGATTTTATAAACAACAGGCATGGTGATTAACTGAAATAAAAACGCTAAAGCCTGTCTCTGAAGGGTTGCTCTGAATGAAAGTTATTAAAAAGTTATATCAATCTGAAGATTCAAAGCAGCATTAATAGTTAATTTCTTCTCTTATTTTAATTCTCATTTCTCAATATTGACCGAGCCTATTAATTCACTTTTAGATTATGTGAAATTATTGTTTGTCTTTCCTTTGCAGGTGTTCATGGACTGTAGAAATAAAACGTGAATAATTTAAAGAACACAGTTTTGTTTAAATACATTTAAAATGCAGCAGTCGCTGTAGATGTTCATATGTCAAACTTAAGATGGCATGATG
Source organism: Pygocentrus nattereri (assembly GCF_015220715.1). Classification (NCBI taxonomy): domain Eukaryota; kingdom Metazoa; phylum Chordata; class Actinopteri; order Characiformes; family Serrasalmidae; genus Pygocentrus; species Pygocentrus nattereri. The sequence continues at coordinate 31,178,425 of NC_051218.1, read as the reverse complement.
AACAAGGAAGGCATGGGGGTAAAATCAATTATCTCAAGGTAGTATAGATGTCAGTATTTGTAGTTCAAGGTCATTTGTTAATGACATGTTCAGAGAGGTTTACATACGCTTCAAGGTAAAATTTGAATCCCTGAGTGTCCTCCACCTGGAGGGATGGATGGATGGATGGATGGATGGATGGATGGATGGATGGATGGATGGATGGATAGATTGATGGATGGATGGATGAAGAAAAGAAGTAGGGGTGCAGGAGGGGGCATGTAAAATCTCTTTTGTCTGGATATAAAAGAATAAATATCCCGCTAAATCCAGAGCACTCGGCAGGCTAGCTAAATCTGACGCTTGGTATGCACTGCCGTGTCTGCTTTATGCCTCTCTCTCCCACTCTCTCTCTCTCTCTCTCTCGCCCCTCGTTTCTGGGTGCTGAATTGGCTGCCGTTTGATGTGTTGATTGGTAGAAAGAGGAAAAGGACAGCTGCGAGTGAAAGTGTCTCTGGGGACGTTGAGGAATTGATAGCTAAATGAAGACCGCTAGCGCTTTCTTGTTAGCCACTCTGGATCCACCCTCCAGATGAAGTGCAATTAGCCAATGAAGCTAGCTCTGGGCTTTCTGCCTCAAGCCCCCAAATCACTGGTATTGGGGCGCTAAGTTTTAGCCCCAGATCAGCACAGCCCCAGTGGCTGCCCTCTCTTTCTTTTTTTCTCAATCTATCACTCTCTTTACTCTCTTATCTTTTCTTCTTTCCTCAGAGTCCAAAACCTTTGTACTTTACACTCACTGAAATCCTGAAAAGTAGAGAAGGAGAAAGATAAAGAAAACAATTAGTGTTTCATGTTTACATTTTCAACACTTCCATATATTGTAAACAGCAAAATTTCTTACTTTGTCTGTCTTTAATAACTCAAAACTTCGGTGAGCTTTGGCAACACAAATGTCACACTATTAAGGTTAATTACAAAGAGCGAGTGAGAGAGAGAGAGAGAGAGAGAGAGAGATAAAGAGAGAGAGTATAGAGTACAAAGAGAAAGTATATTTATAGAGACAGAGAGAGAGGAAAAAGATATAGAGAGAAAGATAATGAGACAGAAAGAGATAATACATTGAAGCAGTGAGAAACAGAAATAGAGAGAAAATGAAAACACATAGAAACACACACACACACACACACACACACACACACACACACACACACACACACACACATATATATATATAAATCCTAATTTAAAATGATCATAAGACAATATGTGTTAACATTAACCTCTTTACCATCACTGCAATGAGCCATTTCACACCACTCTCAAAACACTGTGAATTACATCTCAGCTGTTTAATTATGAAATATAGAAAAATTATAATCATTATCATTATTTAGATGTGAGGTTTGCTTTCAATGGATGGTTTATGTTACATTACTGTACAATTAAATTACTATAATATTAAATTACTTTACTCTCTGTATCTCAATGTGAGCTACTTACAAGATAAATTCCTTTAACATCTTACTCGGTCAATATAAATGGTATTTTAACTCTTGCAGTTTGAATTGGTGAATATAGGCAGAGACGAACAGCAGCGTTGCACATTCACACGCACAAAAGCAAACACGTCGAACAGGCGGGAGCACCGGAGCCTGCTGGTCAGAAGCAGCCAGAGTAATGCCATGGCAGAGATGCATCACAGCGAAGTTTGGGCCCCCGCGTGATGAAGCCTTCTATTTATATTAAAATGAGGCACTTCTCCTGGGGGAGACATTGAGGGAGAATGGGACAACAAACATCCAGCTTTAGAGACCCCTGAGTGAGTGTGTGTGTGTGTGTGTGTGTGTGGCATAGAAAGAGAGAGCGAGAGGGAGAAGGACGGTGACAGCGAAAATGGCAACTCTTCATCCAAAGTGGCCCTAAGGACCCTGGGAAGTGATATATAATACAGTGGGCAGACAGTGTGCTAGCGTAGTGATGCAGAGTGCTGTTTTCTAGGCATATAGTCATAAAACACCACCCACTGTAATACAACCCGGCCTCTAAATCCAGCTGCAGGAGGACGCAGGAGGATCTGGAATACGCAGCTTGTTTTATCTCATTAGCATGAAGATGTGAAGATCCTTTCACCTTTAAACTCAAATGAAGTTGATCAGCCAAAATGTTTGTTACTTTAGTTTTTCACTATAGCTACAATGCTAAGTAATGTGCAGAATTAGACTTGCTAATGTGGTTTCTGGCACTAACATTTATAAACATGAAGTATGTTAGCTTAGCTAAAAACAATGGCAGCCAACTTGAAGTTTGGACATTCTTTGTACTTTTTCTTTGTATTTTAATGCAGTTAAGTACATGAAACTGAGTAAATGTAACAAGTTACGCCTTTTATGGTACATAGTACAAGCAAGTGTATTTTAGGATAGATTTAAAATGTATTGAAGCAATTTGCAATTTCACTATTTCAAAATTTGCTTTCTACTAGCCTGAAGCTTTGTTATATTTTAGATTTTGTCTACAGAATTTGATCTCATCACAGACTAATTTCTAAAGAACATTCATTTCATCAAGTATGAAAGACTTTGTATGCATGTAAATTTTGATATTTCACAATTTAGATAAAAATGTATTTATTATGTCAAATAATTTCCTCGTATCTCAGAGTAATTACTTAAATGTTTTATTATCTCAAAAAATGGTTGATTATCCAAAAAAATGACTGTCTTGAAATTTTATAACTAATTGTTTTGACCTCAAAATCTTGGTGTGTCAGAATAATTATCCCGTTTTCTTAAATTTTGATTTATTATCTCAAAGCATTTTTAAAAATGTCTCCTGGTATCTCAAAATGATGGTGGTTTATCCAAAAAGTAGTATTTAGTAATTGTTTTTTATGTAGTATGCACTAATTCAATATCTCAAAATATTGAGATTACGATGCATTGATTAAACATAGTTTTCAGACACACCTAAAGATACTAACTTATAATGTTGATGAACTGCTGGCAGAAACAGAGGTGCTGAGTTTTTCTCTGAATGGGCCTCTTCAATATAGAATCATTTTAATTGTTTGTAAATTTGACTAGTTTTGGTTTCTGTTGAATTGATCGTTTAACTAAAGTTTAGACTTTTACAGTCCAGCTGTTAGTGACTGACAGTCTGAACTATATCTCATTATGGTCTAATCCTCCACTGAAAGGCCATCACTGTCAGCATTGATACCAAACAGCAGAGTGGGAAAAACACGCCAACACACATGCCAACACACACACACACACACACACACACACACACACACACACTCCTCTTCACTACGCTGCAGAAGCACTGACAGCTCTTTCCTTTTTTCCTCTCCTTCTCATCTGGCCAAAGCGTGGCCTGAGTCTGCCTGGTTAATTAAACTCAAGGGTGAGGCATTATTTGTGGGAAAAAATCCAATTATTTCTCCTTTCTGTGGAGAGAAAAGGAGAGCATAAGAGAGCGAGAGAAGGGAGGGTGACATGAAGAAAGAAAGACAGCCACTCCAGCCACTTTAAGACCCTCATCCTTCTCCTGCATGAACCATTGATTAGACGCAGGAGTGCACATTCGACTGCCTGCAAGTCAAAACATTTCACAGATGTTAAAACTGCACCAGCACTGGCAGAATGCGTGCCGTCTCAGAGAACATGTATGGAACGGGCATAATGTTTAATCAAGTTATATTTGAGTTACTGTTCTCCTTTCATGTTGCAAGAACGTGAAATGAAAAGAAAAAAAAAGCTCAGTTAATTGTAACTTCAAAGGCAGGAGGCTTTCCAATTAGACAAAAGAGCTCATTTAGGAAAGTTCTGTAGGCCTTAATTACCACCTCAGAGTTGTAGCGAAGAAAGTGATGGTGTTGTGCGCAGAAGTGTTAATCTGTCAGATTGTGTGTGAACATACACATTTATAAACATATAAATCCTACTGTAATTAAAAGCCTAAAAATTGCAGCCAACCTGCAGCAGCTTCAAAGAGAAAGAGCAGCCAATATGGGTGAGTGATTTGGCAAGAAATATTACACTTTTTTATACAATACGTCTTGGAACAAGTTAGAAAAACTGCTCTGGGTAATGAGTTGAGTGATTTTTTATTTTTTTTTTTTTCCATTTGCAGAAGTAACAAAAAAAAAAAGAAAAGATGTCATAATAGACTGTCATCCAATCAGCTACTTGTTACTATGCAGTTTATACATGTATTGTATGCTGGTTGTTGTTGTTTACAGTCTTTTTGTGATTCTGATAGTTGCACAGTGTTCTAGAAGTACTGATAATACTCAGAAAAATGCACTGTGATATAAATTATCATCACATCATCACATTACCCAAAACTAGCAGATGGCCATGGCATTGGAATTCTACCAATTCAATCAAAACTAAATGTTACCAATTAAAAACAGCAATAAAGCAGTACAATTGCAAGTAAATGCAAGTTAATGGTTTAATTTCAAGTTATTTTGGATCATTTCTATTGACCCATTATTCATGTGCTCTTCACACACCATTAAAAGCAGCCAGTGAGCTCCAAAAAATAAATAAATAAATAAATAAATAAATAAATAGAAAGTACATGGAAATTCATAGTATTGACAGAAAAAAGATATATACATACATACATGTAAGTACCTATACAGTAACAATGTGTTCCATATATATTCTTCTTTATGATCCATGTAGTTTCTAGAGGTGCTGATGACACACAGAGAAAAATATCATGATGTAATTTATCATAATATCAATAACACACCATCATATTGCCCAAATCTACCACTCAGTGTAGATTTTTTGTGGTAGCTGAGCCGTGCATGACTAAAACCATCAGCATGATCAGCATCAGTATGATAGTAATCATTAACAATTATAGTACAATTGTAAATTAATGTAAGTTAATGAATCACTTCCAAATAACTTTGAACTATTTCTGCTGGTCCATTCTTCAAGAAAAATAAAAAAAATTGTATATTGATCAAATTTGTCACAATACGGGTAACATATCATCATATCTCCCAGAACTAGCTGTCAGCATAGCTCTTTAGCAGTAGTGGAGCCGTGCATGGCTCCAGAATTCCACCAATTCAATCAAACACAGCAGTGGCAGTATGTTAGCAATCAATAACAACAATAAAAAAGCAAAATTGGGCATTAAGAATTCCATCTGTGCCATATCAGATGCCATTACATTTGTTTATTTATTTATTCACCTGTCACATGTTATAGCAGCGGGTCAGAGCGACGTGCATGTTTGCTAGCTTGTGTGTGTGAGTGGGGTATGTGAGATGTAATTTCACTCTTTGATCTGTCCGCTGGGATCGTCCTGGCCCCTAATCTGGCCCCGTGAGGCCCTCGCCCCAGGCTGAACTTTAGCCTGAATGGGTCAGACTTTAGCCCATAGGGACCCAGTCTTCACCGGCTGGCCTAATCCGAGCCAGTCAATAGACACAGAGCACAGGAGCACGGCTGAAAATGAGCACACACACACACACACACACACACACACACACATGCACATGCACACATGCTCATACAGAGCTGTAGAAGCTCATTTCAATACATGGAGAGCAATCACACTGACCGGCAGGTGCAAAAGAGCAAGCACACACACACAGGTTTGTTTTTATGTCTCATCAGGGCATGGGGTCATACAGTGTGGCCTGTATGCATTGCTTATGCAGGGTAATATGTTAGTATTTGCAGAACAAAGCCATCTTTGCAGGAAAATGTAAGAATGGACCTCATTCTTCAATGTTTTCCTAAGTTTTTCTTAAATGTCAGATTTGAAATGATTCCTGATGTGTTTTTAAAGCGCAGGACTGTTCTCACCTTTGCGCTCTTTAGTGTATAGAATCTGTTCTTCCCTAAGAACACATCCTAAATAAGAAAACACTTGTGAATGTCAGAGTCTTATGAAAAATTGCTTATTAAGTGGGTTTTACTAATTTTTTTCTTAAAATTTTTTGGAGAACGAGGCCCAGTGCTCTTAACCTGATGGATTATTTGCTGGTGCATATATGGTTTATAATAAGTCATGATGTATATGTAGCAATTTTCTTAGGCTGATACTAATCTAAACCAGCAGAACCAAAATAGTTTTGCTTTTTTAGTTTTAAAAAAGCCAAATGACAAGTTCTAGATATCAACTGGGTACAAACTCAGTACTATGCAGTTATTTGGGATATAAAGTACTGAGCACTTACATAGCATAAACCTGTACTTGAGCAATGTGCAACCAATCTCTAATAGTATTTACCTATTTCTACCTATTTTGTTCCACCTTGTTACACTAAAAAATGATATATGACCATGTACTTTTTTATCTTAACGTCTAGAACCTAGTCATATCAATTAAGGTAGACTGAATTGGCAAGTATCATCATTTTGCATAAAATAATTAACTTTAGAATACTTCATACTTACAGATTTAGTGTCTTTAATCTAATAGGAATTGCAGTGTAGCTGTCTTGAAACTTTACTGTTATGTTCTCTAAATAATTATCTAGTACTTTGGAGACTTCCACCTTCTCTTTGTTCTCTTCTCTTCTCTTTGCATTTCAGTGTAATTTACTGTCTCAGAACTTGCCATTATGTTACACAAAATAGTTGTCTAGTACTTTAGAGACCTCAAAGTCTCTGTTTTCTTTGTGAATATCTAGATTTTTTTGTCATTTCCATTTAATTTAGCTTAAGTACTTGCAATAATGTTGCCCAAAATAATTATGTAGTACTTTAAACCCCTCCCATTCATCCGTTTCTTTGTTAATATTTAGATTTTTTTTAAATAGCTAGGATTTTTTAAGTTGTTTGCATGCCACTATGTTACCCAACATAATTAAGTAGTCCTTTAAGATCCTCCCAACCCTTTACTTTGCTAATATCTAGAAGGTGATGTCATTTTAGTGTAATGTAATTAAAATATTTGCCTTTATGTTGCCCAAAATAATTATCTAGTACTTGGAGACCCCCCATTCAGTCGTTATGTTGCCCAAAATAATTTACCAGTAAGTTGGATTTGCACTTACCTGGTAAATAAATAGAACTAAAGGCACTGTAAAAAGGACACACACACACAAACACAAACACACACATGCACCGAAGGAGAGCTCATTTAAATACATGGAGAGAGCTCTTATTGATGTGTAAACGAGCACACACACACATATAAACACATGGGAGTGTTCCCTCTCGATACAGCGCGACGGTATTGACAACCTGGCATAAACACACAGACACGTACGCACTGTCGAGTGTACTTATGCATACGCTCTGAGGCGAGCTCGCTGTGCAGCACCTGAGGGCACAGGCTGATGTGCTAATGCTTTAAAGGCCAGCCAAGTGAGTGGAACATCACTTTAGCTGGTCAATCAGGAAGTGCTGGTTTTATTTAGATCTGACAGCAGCACATCGATTCTCCTCCATCGCTGTATTCTGCTCACACTGCACTGACTACAGGAGACTAACAACTATCTGCAACCACATTGCACACACATTTACTCACTTTAGCACAGGGGTGCCCAAACTTTTTGTCCTAGGGGCCAAAGTGTGATGTTTGTCGTGGATTGAGGAGCAAAAAGACTTGTTAATAGCGTGTTAGCACTAAATCTCCTTTCCTATTGGTTCATAAACACTAGCTATATGTAGAGAAGTCAGAGACCACCTTTCATTTACTTTAATTACCAGTCAAAATGTTGAGTGTTTATTGTGTCACTCTTTAACTTCCTTATAGCTTCCATTCGTTTCAGAAGACTCACTTTCAGTTTCTCAAAGAAATCTGCAGACAAACCTCCAAGTTCAGTCTTAGAAACTGGTTGATCAATTTCTGAAGTAATCAAACACATTCAGTGATGTTGAAGTCTGGTGGTCAGTCCATTGTTCACTTTCTTTGTTTGATGTGTCTGTCTTATGTTCGCAGTGAGGCTTCTTGGCAGCTATACATCCTTTCAGACTCATAGCACATTGTCTTCTCACAGTGGAAAAAAAAACACCTGTGGATTTTTTCATATCTGAAGCAATTTGATTTTCTTCTGTTTATCTGATGGAGCAGTTTTGGGGTCCAGCAGGTCTTCCAGGTGGTTGCTAGGAGGCCCATTTTCTCTGTAGCTTTTAATAATGTTTTGAACAATGTTTTTGAACCTTCCTTATTCAAGTGAATTATCTTACATCTAATCTCCTCAGAAATATATCTGTTACATGAAAAACGTAAAAGCCTTTTGACTGAAATTTAATTAATTTAATGAAGGGTGTTCTTTGACTTGGGGGAGCTGGGGGTAGGGCAAACTTTCTGGTGTGCCAAATGAAATATGAAATGAAAATGAAAGTTTGCTTAGCACTTTATAATTTGTACTTTATACTTTACACAGTTTATGTATATGGTTAGGAGCAAACATGATAACACTTTACTGTAGTGTGCTGTTAACAAGGCT